>NC_061137.1:6875000-7500000 GCF_905220365.1 Vanessa cardui
AAAAGGTCTGGCAGTTCCTAAGGTCTTGGGTTCAATCTCCAAGTGAGACTAGCAGAAAAAATGTAAACTTCCATCCTGTATGACCATTATCCTCTTTATTTTTATGTAATTACAGAAATGTGTTTGTGTCTAAGTGACTGTCTTGGTTGAGATAAGTTTCACAATCTTAACAAAATTGCGCCATAACTCTTTAATTTCAATTTTTTATTTATATTTTTGACTTAAATTTTATAATCTAAATTTATATACATATGTATAAAAATTAAGATTGAATGTCGTACTTCCTACAGACTTCAATGCGTGGATGCAACCCAACAATGAGAAGCAATTGACAAATTCAGAAATAGAGAACTTAGCAACTTTATAAGAAGTTGAAACTGTATTTAAAAACTCAGCTGAATAATGCTCGAAACGACAAAACATACCTCGATAATTTCTCAAGCTAATCCCGATTAGTCAATAACTATTACTATTGTATGAGTATGTTGTAGATACGTTTCGGCATATTTATAAATATTTGAACTCACCTCAGTCAAACCATTCAATTTTATAATTTGTGTTGGCAAAGTCTTAAGTTTGTTCTTATGTATCAACAGCGATCTTAGATGTTTGAGATTTGCGATGCTAGCTGGTAGTTGTTCAATTTGATTATTACTTAGCACCAGAGCTTGAAGTGATGTCAAAGCTCCAACTGATTCAGGCACCTCTGTTATTTGGTTAGCGCCTACTGACAATATCTGCAAGCTGTAAAAAACAATATATTACGTTAAACAATAAAATCAAACGCAGTTGGTATCTACTTACATAAGGCACAAGATTGTTGTCACCCTACTTAAACAATATTTGTTGATAACCAATCTTAACAATCCATATTTGACTATGATTATAACAACTGTAAATACTATTAAAAACAAACATCGAAATTGATATAAAAAAAATTAAAGCATATATTCGATAAATAAATTAAATCTATCGTTCCGAAAATAGAAAAATTTACATCATTACCTACAAGTCACGCCTCTTTGTTTTTTACAAGAATATAGAAATAAATGTTTTGTATGTAAGCTATATAAAAATGAACCATAGTAAGGTTTATCAAAACAATGAGATAAGTGTAAAATATCAACAACTGGCATCACAAAGAATGAGTTTGCAAATATTTTTAATGTTCCATGAAATTATATAACAAATTCGTTAAAAAGCGTTGCACACACACACAGTTTTTTATTTCTGTAATATTGTGCAAATTAGTAAAAATTTCTGTTTTGCCCATTGTCATGATGCATTTTCCTTTTATCAAGTTTCACATCACAAGAATAGTAAAAAAAAATTACCCTTAATACGTATTTATCTACTACATCTTTTAATAAGTGTGCGATACACAAAATGATCATCAAATATTTTTGCAAATTATTGCGTTGTTTTGTTTCGTCAAGTCAAATTATTGTTACTATTTTATTTATTTTGCCTCTTGTTTCCAGCGAGTATTTATTAATACAGAAACCGTAATAGAACAACCGCTTTAGCTGATATTTTGATCGGTAAAGCAGATAAGGTATCAAATTGGAACAAACGAGCACATATGGTCGAATTTCAATTGGTACTATTTCATAGACTTACATTTATTTGTGAACTTACTTATATATTTACCTACAATAATTTTGTTATACTCAATTGGATACTATGGAATTTTATTAAAGAAATTACTGGATATACGTAATAGGAAAGATAACTAATAGACCTAATCATTGATAAAAAAATTGTATAATACATCTAGTACTGTCTCTTCTACATAATATACAATATGGTGAAACACGGAAATGATTATATGATTATTTGAATTTTTTATTACTTAATAATGAAATTAATTTCAAATCTTTACCCGAATTGTTGCCCAAGTGAATTTCTGCCTTTCATTTGTCAAGAAAACCGATCTCTATATCACAACCTTGTTTGTCAGCTATAGGTACAATTATTTTTCATAAGCAACATTCTGTGTTATAGGTATATGCTAATTACCAAAAGAATCGTCGCAATGGTATTAAACTTTTAAACGAACGAACACGCATAATAATTAATTATGAGCGAGTAGCGACATGCGTTAATCGTCGTGTAAAACATTTTGCCTCTTAAAAAGACAAATATTTATAGCGGCTTTTATGTCATTGTTAATCAAGCAATTTTAATTCTAGCGATGTAAACAACAGTGTTTAAATCGCAAGTATAACCTCGCATATTTGAACGGCTGACATTTTTATGGATCAAGAATAATACATTAAACTTTTGAATATGTTTTTCTTCTTTTTTGATAAAACAATTGTTACGCAATTTTTGCAAATTAATATAATGATATGTTATAATACACAATGTTCAATTATAATATACTTGTTTACGTTAAGATAGTTGCAATCATTGTTTATATTTATAAAACTTAAAGCAATATTCTTTGACCCGTAAATGACTGGCGAATTTTAAATAAGACTGTTTATATGATTAATCCAATTAAAACATACTTTTATAGATTCGGTTGATATTAAAAAAAAAAAAAACATTTTCTCTTCGAAAATGAACATAAATTATAAAGACGTAATTACTGCCGGACATTTTAACTCGAGTTTATGATTCTAAGGTAAATCTATTGCTATAATTTTTAGATTTTATAAGAAATATGATCATCTCTTGTATATTGCTGAAATGAATTAATAAACTAGCAGCCAAATTAACTGCTTACTTGCCTACATTTTATTTCTAGGATATTGCGTTTACTTTTTTACATTTCTGTATCGCCGATATCGTAGTATTTTTCCACATTTGAAATTTAAAATCCCTGCATTGAATACATTTGGCGCCAACGGTCAGTGGCATTAAGCTACGCTATTATCTCATTCAATTATAAATATAGACAATTGCAGGAAAAAATTAAACAACTGATTTTATAAAAACACGCATTGTTTTGCGTGTAAGTATAAAAGTTTTGATAATATTATCTTACGAATAAAATTAATTCAACGAACACTAATTACGCAATACAGTAACAAAAATACTTTTTCTATAGTAATTTAAAGACACTTCCTTGCCTGGTAAGACCGTACATGGAAAAATATTAGTATATAGAGACGGTTTAGCTAGCAATATATTAGATATTGATTGTTAAATTCTCTAAAAATTTAGTCGAAGATTCGTTAAGGTTAGTCATGTAAAATAAGTATTTTCTTGTAGTAAATGGTCGTGGTCTTAGTTACAATAATTAATTAAGTATAAAATTTGCGTAATGTTCGGTAATTTAACAAGCGATTGTATGTAGATTGCATTAACAACGGACAATATTTTTACGATGGATAAGTGTTTACTTAACAACAATGAGGACGTTATAAATATGCTTATTCATAATGATGATAATTTCTTCTTTGCCTTTTTCAACGACCCGTTCTAAAGTAAGATAATTTATCAGTAACATCAAATACGGTTGAAATTATTTCAAATGTAGAGACAGGACTCACGACTACAAACTATATGAGGCACGAATCAAACATAGAACGTATTGAACAGGGGATCTCGGGATGTTCCTGTATCTAGTGTCTGTAAACTAGACACTAGTTTTCACATTCTATTATAACAGTTTCTCTCGGTGTCGGTGATATTTCCTATTTAACTAAATTTTGCTTACCATATTATTTAGATTTTAATAAGGTTTACAGTTTAGCACGGGGTTAGGGCTTTATAAATACAAGTCACATAACATATGTGTCTTACTTTGTTTCAAGAGGCGCCACTCGCCATTTAATAATTTGGTTCAGGATTACTTACCCAGTTTACTAAATGTCGTCTTCTATTAAAGCGTAACGTAATTATAAAGTAACACCATATGTACACTTTTGGGGAAATTCCTTATCATAGCCCATGTTAGAAATATATTTTATGTTGATGCTATCTAAAGTTCATTTTATAAGAACGTAACGTGTTAAAGATAAAATGTCATTGCCAGACAAAGATTTATTCACTTATGTTGACATACTTAAGAAAAATATATCATATATGTATATCCATTATCAAATTCTAAAATATAATATAATATTATTTTTAGTAATATATAACGAAGTAAGCATGTCCGAGCGCGTTTTTAAAAAGCATGACGTCAGCACAGCTGACGTCACGAGTGTCAGAGTTTCGATCTTTAACCATCTTCGGTGGTATGAAATAAAACTCAGGAAATAATCCTCTCTGATTTATTCCAATATGAGACGGTCCGATCGCTCCGACGGCTCGACCAAGTCTGTCGAAACCGGCGGTCGCTTGATCTTTTATAACAAAAATAGGTGGGTAGACTTATTCACTCAAGATAACAGTTGTTTACAAACATTAAATTTTTCAGAGTAATTTAACATTTCAAAATTCACTAAAAATTATTCATTTAACAATGAAATAGTTTTAAATTATTAAAATAATCATTTCTGGACACGTGTTTTTCTTAAATTCGTGGTTCCGCGCCGACACGGCCATTCTGACAGGCGGTGCGCGCTCTGCACCTGCCTAAGTTGTGCGATTGGAAATCTGCGAATCAAAAATATTTTTGAAGCAGGTATCTGTAAGCAACACATCATGTTGACCTTTGATAATTGTTTTGTAAAACAGTACACAAAGAAATCTCTCATGCACCTTTATTGTAATAAATATGGGCAGATTTTACGCATACTATGCTCATAACTTTGTCATAATAACTGTTAAAGGTTCTCGTAGATCTGTGGTGTATACATGTCTATACCACGGTCCACAAGGTCTCCCTACGGTATCTCATGGTTCTCTGTGGATACATCAAGGATCCGCGGGTAGCTCGAGGGTAACACGTGGTTAGCTCAGAGGTATCACTCTCCAGATTACGGTATATAAATGGCTACTAAAGGTTCTCGTAGATCTGTGGTGTATACATGTCTAACCACGGTCCACAAGGTCTCCCTACGGTATCTCATGGTTCTCTGTGGATACATCAAGGATCCGCGGGTAGCTCAAGGGTAACACGTGGTTAGCTCAGAGGTATCACTCTCCAGATTACGGTATATAAATGGCTACCACGGCTCCACAACGCCTCCCAACGGTATCTCATGGTTCACTTTTGGATACATCAAGGATCCGTGAGTAGTACGAGGGTAACACGTGGTTAGCTCAGAGGTATCACTCTCAAACCAGAGTGTACGTGTGTAGTTATGGATGCATGAGGAATCTCAATGGTAATTAATATTCAAAAATTTTTTTTTTCTTTTTTGTTATTGCTCTTTTTTATTTCTTTAGATTTTAAGAGGTAAGATAAGTAAATTTTGCCTCACAGTTTTATGCGATGATTAGTTCTCGTCGATGCAGACCACTCGCACTGACTGACCAGCTCGTGATATGGACGACAACTCCCACTGTCACGGCCATTCTGCGGGACGGTGCGCGCTCTGCACCAGTCGCATTTCTTGGTCGCCCGGCTGCGGTGCACGACGAAGCTGATCACGAGCGCCCACTGCCGACCACCTTCGCGATGCGATGCGTTCTTATGAAACCTGTAAATCTCGAAAGACACAATTAATTAATCACATCAAGTAATGGTGGTTACGTGGACTCATTAATCTTTATGCTGAAAATAATTAATTTTAGTTTTCTGAGAATAGAAGCGATGACTGTTTTATTCCGCACAAGAGTCTCTTGTTGCTGTTGTGTGTTGTTAGTGCTGCAAAGTCCTCTGGTTATTAATGTCCATCAGGTTTAAGAAATTCAGGTGGTATGTGATGTTTTCTTTGTGTAATAAGAGAGTGGTGCAACTCCATATACTAGATGCACTGTTCAGTCTCGTAGTTCTTAATAATAATCAAGAACTAATCTTAACTCGTTTTTGAGGGTAGTAATAACTTTTTCCACTTAGCCATTTGCTCGGCTGTTTCCTGACGTGTTGTTTATCTTAGTGTCTCATTTCCCCGCGATATCCATGATCTCCGTGATATCCATGTGGATCACTTGTTGAGTTTTCAATTAAAATGTTCCACACATATGAACAGCATGGCAAATGAGGATGCCCTTGAAGCGTATTGTTCTTAATTGTAAGAAGTAGCCGCCTCAAGTGTTGACGAAGTGGGTACTCCCGCATTAATCGGCCTTGGAGCTGATGAATGATTTACTGGATCCGTGGTTTGCGGTCCTCCCACTTAGATGGGCCCCATTACACCGAAGTTGCTCGTAGATATACCAGGCAGTTAGTGTGAAGTGCTTAGAGATCTTCTTATCACTTCGCAATATGGTTCTGTCTTGTAGCGATCCTTATGTGACAGGTGGAACCGAAGCTGATGAGGACGTAGCAGAGATCGGAGCTTTTTCCAATCCCACTTCTGATAACGAAGTAAGCATGTCCGAGCGCGTTTTTAAAAAGCATGACGTCAGCACAGCTGACGTCACGAGTGTCAGAGTTTCGATCTTTAACCATCTTCGGTGGTATGAAATAAAACTCAGGAAATAATCCTCTCTGATTTATTCCAATATGAGACGGTCCGATCGCTCCGACGGCTCGACCAAGTCTGTCGAAACCGGCGGTCGCTTGATCTTTTATAACAAAAATAGGTGGGTAGACTTATTCACTCAAGATAACAGTTGTTTACAAACATTAAATTTTTCAGAGTAATTTAACATTTCAAAATTCACTAAAAATTATTCATTTAACAATGAAATAGTTTTAAATTATTAAAATAATCATTTCTGGACACGTGTTTTTCTTAAATTCGTGGTTCCGCGCCGACATATATATAATGTATATTTCTTAGGAGCGAAAAAAATAAGGGGGGTCAAACTAATTGTACAAGTACAACAAATATCGCGATTGATATATTTGACGGCTTCGGTTGGATCTTGGGTGATTAGTTGTCACATATTAGTAGAAAAAGTATGTCCTTCCTTAGAGTTCAAATTTGGTTCATACCAAATTTTATCAAATTCGGTTTATTGTTTTAATAGTGAAAGAGCGTCAGACAGGCAGACAGACAAAGTTACTTTCATTTACAATATAAATAAACTAATATAGATAAACTGGCCAGCAATATCTACCTGACAAAATTTCAACCACGGAGGTCAATAACAAAGACTAGCAAACTGCGCAGAAGATATTTATTACGTGCGCAAATACAGTTGCACTCTATATTCCTCTAACAATAATCCAATGGAATAGCAATCATGTCAATTATTATATTCGAAGCAACAAACTGTAATACTGCTAACTTCCTGACTGCCAGCTATTGTCGAAAAAGTCTTGTAAAAAAACAATTAACTTTAATCGATTAGACCCGTATTTGAATTTGGGACCTTTAGATCTGGCGCCGTATATGTTAGCCAGACCTAGCCCCAGCCTTTGTCTACTGTTGGTCGTTTCGGTCAAAGTTTTGCCAGGTATTATCAAATTATAAATATATATATGTATTACAAAAATATTTGAATCAAGCAAGGTTCGAATTTTAATTATTATTAAAAAGCAATTTTTTTGTTTATGTTATTTTTTGAGATACTTTTAAATATAATTTTTAAGACCTACCTGCTCAATTTCCATATATCCTTTGGTATATTGATAATGTTGTTGCCACCTAAGTAAAGATATTTAAGTGACGCTAATTGTAATACTTGTTCTGGAAAGTAATTCAGCTTATTTCCACTGAGATTGAGCTCTCTTAATGTATTTTTTGTTGAATAGAAGGACTTTGGTAAAGACTCATTGGTTAAATCATTGTGCTTGGCTATTAGCGAAGTAAGTGGACAGTTTTTCAATATATCAGGGAGTGAGGTCAGTCTGTTGTTGCTTACATCCAAGATCTTGAGGTTGCTAAATCTGTTAATAGTTTCTGGTAAAGACTTGATACGATTACTATAGAGAAGTAATATTTCGAAATTTTTATCCGCACAATCCTTTTCATCTAATAAGCTCTTCAATTCAGACGATATGGTCTCACAGTCCAATGAACGATTTGAGAGGTCGAGAGTTTTTTGTTCTCTACAGTCGCTATCGCAACTATCGGACGTATAGCACTCCATTGTTGCTCTGCTTATGAAGCAGGCACTGAAATAACAGTTTTTGATTAAATTTTGCTCCTGTTTTACGTCATGTTCAGGCCTACGTAAAACTACAAACGAACCAGTCGCCCGTTTCGAGGCGCACGCGCAACTGATGTGATTTTTTGCCGTCTTCTTGTGAAACGACAAACTGCTGTGTGCACACATCCATAATATAAATCAACACATACACGCATAATCGATAACATAATTTTATACTGCGTAGTACAAAGTACCTATCTCATAGCAACACATTGCACTCTAGAGTTAAAAATCTTTGTTGTACTACGCTTTTACACTTACACTTAGTACATAAAAGATTCAATAAAAATATTATATATAATAATTTTGTGCGTATTTAATAGCTAAATACCTAAGTAAATTAGAGGCTACGAATATATTGATGATATATATTAAAAACAATATATGTATGAAACAGTTCGAACTTGATAGATTTAAAATAAATGGTGGAACATGAAACGCTCACTATAACTGTGTAAAAAAAACAAAGAAACAATTTTATTATTTCGTTTATTTGAAATTTAGGAAGAAATTCTTTATCTGTTTAAAGAACATTAAACGATACTGTTTTACCGACAAATAATTGTAACTTACTTTTTTTTAAATAGATGGTGCTACGATCCTTTTTTTTTTATTACTATTGTGATGTCATTTTATTCGTTCCTGTTCTTATAATAATTTAAATATTTTATGGACAAAAATTTTATATTGTTATTTAAGTAAATAAATGAAAATTTAATTAATTGTAACAATATCAAAAGAAAAGACAGACAATTTAAACTACGTAATACATTCTATGGCATATTTTAACTAATACATAGAATGTATTTGATGTATTTAATTATTCAGAGTTTTATATTAGAAATTATTAAACTAGAGATGAAAACGTAACATGTGAATCTATTTTTAAATATATTATTAAATAATTCGATTTAGACAGTTTTGCGTTTAACGAAACATCTTCCATTACGTCACTGATCGAAGGTCCGAATAAGATCCGAGCGAGGGCCGAAATTAGCCGAACGAACGAGCGAGCATAAAGTCTGTGAAGTCCTAATGAAACTAAAAATTTGTCGTTCACATTATTGATGTTAAATTTAAAAATCCAACAAAATGATCTTGTAAAATCGTATTAAGACACTTTTACTATAATTTTAACAATATCGTAGTGGTATAGTTTTGACTATTGAATCCCTAACTTTGTATTTCGTCGGCAAAGTGAGAGAGTTCAGTGCGAGTGCAAGCAAGGGTGGTAACGAGAAATGTGAAGTAGTATCTATGAAGTTCAGGATTCGGCCGTTTATTTTATACCTATAATAATGAGCGGACGCCCTAGGACCACGTCATTCGCCGAGGGCAGCAAATCCGTTCGAAAAACATTCGAAAATCAACCACCGAAACCATTAGGAGGAGTAAAAATTAGCAGTGAGTACCACCTAACCATTCTTTGTCGGCCATCGTGATTTCTTAGACTATGACATTTCTCTGTACTGACACTTAACTAAGGCTGGTATTAAATCGACGTAGATTTCATTTAACCCGAACATTTTACATGAAATCGATATCGATGTCGAAATGTCCCACATCATTTCAGTGTACCTATAAAATGGCTACAGCTTTTGGATTAGGTTTGCCACATAAGCCCTGGTTGTTAGGTGACAGATATCACGTCAAAATAATATTCGATCTTATAATAATTGGATTATCTTTCTGAATACGTCATTTTTCAAGTCCTAATCTCTTAAGTTATTAATTCATTACTTTTATTAATGGGTATATTTTTGTATATGCTATATAAATTAATACGTTTTTTGAGGTTACTTTTTAATGACGTAATTAAAGATAGGGCCACTAATTATATATTTTTTTCTTTTATTTCTTAGCACCTTAGCAGTTAGTGTAACTGTGTAAATGTGTTGGTATTATTTCATTGAAATCAACATATTTGTTTAAATTTCTTCAGCCAGTCTTTATGCTGAAAATCAACAATTCTTGTATTATTTTATTGATTTTCTGTAAACATTTATGTATATAATAATATAATGCTAAATTAAATTATGATAAATGTCATGGTTTAATTAACTAAATTGTTTTCATCAACTGTTGTTCATAATATAATAATTTAAGAAATAATTACTAAGAGTTAATTTTATAAAATAATAATATAAGTTTTATATTATGAGACAAAGAACTAAACATCATGCAATCATCCACTTATACAAGAAATTATTTGAGAAATCATATGACTTAGTCATTTAAAAATATAATAAATAATAATGTTATAACATACATATTATATACATATTTTATATGAAATGCAATAGTTTCTGTCATATTTCTAGTAATTCTCTTTTTATTTATTTTTTATCTTTTAAATTTTCCTTAGATACTAAAATTGTCATAAAATAAAGTGTAAACTATGCATACATGTCCCAGAAGGAAATTTTACATAGATTCAATAAAATATAATAAAACGAAAAATTATACATATATCCTTTTTCGAAGATTTATGAAAAATGAATCATGTAATTATACATTGCTTCAATACAATTAATTTCAACATTGAAATGATTAAGGTTAATTGTAAAGTTATTTATCACATTTATTTAGTGAACATATTATGGTTTTATTTATTTTATTTGGAAGACCAACAAAGCAACTCACCAATGTGAAAGAGGTGCAAACAATTTTTGTACAAGCTGAAATGGTACGTCAATTACAGGTTACACTGAGCTCCCATAGCCATTAGGCAAGATTAATATTAACTAGCTAGAGATAAAACTCTAGAGTATAAATACTTATCTTGACGTATTAAAATTATAATTATGTGAATAATACTTACAAGTTGCAACGAGGATAATCCCACAAAGCATTTATTTAGTTATTGCAGCATTAAGAAATTTATAAGCATTGAGAAACTTAGATCTACTTAGTTTAATTATAATTATTCATACTACTTTCAATCCCTTTTTTTTAAAATAAGAATGAATATTTTTCGAATATTTGACATTTCAAAAAATACTACAAATAGGTGCATATTAGATACAAAAAATACTGAAAATTACATTTCATAATATCATATCGCAATTGTCAGTAAAATAATTGAGAGCTTTCAGTAATATCTGAATTTAATGTAGATTAGATTCTCTAATATTTTGATTTCATGATTGTCATTGCAAATATAAATTTCATTCCATTTTGTAAAGTATTTCCAAACTTAAATTAACCTGATTTTTCTAAGCACGTTACTTTATTATTCATGCATATATTTTTATAGAATAGTTGTGGTATAGTAGAAAAGCATTGATTGAATTTAATTAATTTCGTGTGCATCCAGAATGAAGGTAAAGGTAGTTCGAAATTTTGCAGTTTTGTTATTATCTTTGTTCATAAATGAAAATTCATTCACATTCAATGTAATGCATGACTATTGGCCTAGTTAAATGTAACAAGCAATTATATGTTGTATTCATAATTTAGGTATTATAAAAAACTAACTAATCAGAATCCAGTTCTAGTAATATTACATTTTCATATATTTTCCTTATTTTATTATTTATGTATTGGCAAATTATCTAAAAATAGTTTGTGCGTACGAAGTCATAAAAGCGCGCGAATTGCGTGCGTACAAAAGAAATTCACCGTTGTTTGTGTCAATTGTCGTTCAGATTATTAATAATAAATAATTACCATTTAAATGAATGCAGTCAACATATTATACCATAATAGTTATAATAGACTAGCAATTTAAAGGACCTCCTTTGACTATTTTTTTTATCACTAGTTATTATTAATGAACGACACGCAGGTAAAATTGGTGTTAAATTAAATTATACAGAATTCCTGTAAAATAATTATTTTAAAAATTCTTCTTCAGCAAGCAAGTAAGTATGGGATTATGATTTATACTTTCGGTGTACTTATCGTCCTGAATTATTATGCGAGAACATGTTTCTTTGGGTGATTCGAGTAATATTTCGATATTTCACCATTTTCAAATTACTTTTCTTTTAATGCACCTAATGGTTATTTATTTAATAACAAATTTAAAGTAAGCAAGTAAAAATTCCATGTCCCGTAACGGTTAAACACCTCGTGGGGCGCGAGGTTTGCATTTTTGATAAAGTTGCAACGCAACCTTGGCGCAACGATTCATGGTTTACTAATGAGGCCGCTGTTACGATTTTAAACATTTTTGAACGTGTAAATGATTATAAACTTGTGTATTTCTATTGAAATTAAGAGTTTTTGAATCTATGATATAACTCTAACAAAAACCTTTTAACATTCAAATTAAGAAATCATAATTAATATGATATAGCAAACCGTTTAGAAAAACAGATAAAAATAATACACAAAAAAGAAGTTATTTTGACATTAATATTTCTAGACACTATAAATTATTCCCGATGATTTCATGTGATCCTCTTCAACCTTTTTGAGGAAAAGACGAACATAAATCGTAAATAATGTATTGATTTTAATTTTTAAAGAATGTCTTTGAAAGACTCCCTTAAGAAAATTAACGATCCTGTTCTATACACGTAAAATAAATAATTATTTGCATAAAAGAAATACATCCAGCTGTATTTCGATTGACGGTTTGACCAACGGTAATAATACGGTGAATCTGATAGAAATTAACTTTTGGGATTTAAAGCATCTCGTTATTTTATGAAGCGTTGATATCTTGAGCAAAACCAATCTAACTCAGTCATCGTAAGGACAAGGATTGATCTGATACCAAATAAGTCGCGTAATGATCGTGTTACTTTAGGGTTTTTAAATATGTCCTTGTTATCTTATAGGACGTTCCTCCTTCTTATTTCAAAATTAGTAATCTATTACGATTGAAAAAAATAATTGGCGATCACTGTTAGTTTTTATTAGTAGTTAACACGACCACTTGTCAACGTTATCGGGTGCGTTATCAGTGAGTGTCGGCGATCTTGCTATCTCGCGGTCGAGGCAAGAGCGCTCCATCCTGTCATTCGCGTCATAACTGTGCCAACGTACTCTCTGTTTTCGCCTTTCGCTCAGACGACCGTTCAAATTTTTGCGTCGCAGACATGGTCGCCACTACTGGTGCATGTATCATATCACGTTTTTAATATTTAGTTCGCTTAATATTATTGTGATGATATTGGACCATAATGCACTCGTACACTCGAATGTGTTACCCGGGACAAGTTCATTGATTTTTAAGTGACGTTATGTGTTATGTGACAATTTAACTTACCATATTGTTTCTTAAATTATTTCACAAACAGTGAAATAATATGATTAATTATATAGTGTGTGTCAGTGGTTTAATGTTTTGTAGAAATTATAAAGTTTGTAATAATAATGCTGCGGCGTCGAGGTACATATACGGTGAACGCTGATTCTGGGATACGTCATGGACATACTAAGACTACGGAGCTAACTACAGCTGTAACTAACCGAGTCGGTATGTTAGTAACTGTACAATTAATTAAACAAGTTAGGGATGTATGTGATCGTGATTTAACAGTACATATTCATGAGAGATGGTTACATTCTATAATGTAATTGTAACGTAATTACCAAAGTTTCGTTGCTCGAGGTTACACTTTTTTTTTGTTTATAGTGGTTAACACATCGCCTAACGTAACTTTACTTACAGAGTTTCTTCATCGTAATCTCATTTTTATTTCACGTTTAATGTTATATATTGCATTCATTTAAATCATAATTCAACAAGTCATATAAACCTTATGAAGACGTATTTTGTTTTAATTGTTGAATAAAAATAATTTAAATGAAATATAGGTGTAGGTACGATGTTATTTGAAAAGTATCAATTAAAATGATGACGATTTATAAGGATTATTAATTACGTCTTAACATACAACGTTCCATATAATATGATAAAAACGTTGTCATCACAATTTTATGACTGATATTCGAAATTATACGATACGTGTTTTTGCTTGTGATAAGATCAGATATGCTTTCAATAGCGCAGAAGATAAAATCCCTTTAACTATGTAACAATTCAACGCAGCTCGACCAACGAGCGCGTATTTAAAATGGTTGACATAATTAAGCGCCCTCCTGGTACGTCATAGAAGATCATAAATAAACCTCGTGACGCGCTATTTTAATAAATACCGATTTATAACTTCAATTAAATTTTATAAATTTATAAAAGTATAGGCTGTTCATTTACATTAAATAGGTTCAAAAAGGCGTTATTGTAGCTAATCTAAGTTCAAGTACCAATCAAAGCTGAAGAATCTCTTGACGTAAGCGTCAAGAGGGGTTACAGTACTGAAAAGATGAAAACTTTAAACAGACATTTTGTACAAATAATGAGGTTCTTTGTATTTGCCCATTATTGAGATGACTGTGGACATTTTACATCAAAATTTTCGCAATAATTTGAATTGAATTATTTACTTATTGAAATTAAAAGTCAATTAGTCAGAATTACTCCTTTCAGAATATGATTTGAAAATAACATGTTACTATATTTTGTTATTGAAAGAACAAAGTATAACGATGTATTGAATATCTATTGCATATACGTCAGTAGATACAAATATTGGCGTGTCATCATCAGCATCGGCTGCAACACATCTGTTTAAAATAATTTCAATAATTACCTCCGTGAGTTTCCTTTACATACGTTTTGCGAACTCGGAACACTGACAAATATTTAAAATTTTCATTACTCATTTTGTATGAGTGTTGCATTCTTCGTCACAAAAGACATTAGCTACAGTACGTGGAGTAGTTATATCTTTGAGTTGGATTTTTGCCTAAAAATCTTTTAAAAATTTATTTACCTAAGGTTTTTTTTTATGTTTTGTATCTAATTTATCGAGATATAAAATGAAATACAATGGATTCATGTCAAACCATCTTTGAAATTGACTTCGATATTCCTGCCAGTAGCGACAAATTATGGAGTCGACTGGGAAAATCCGAACGTTTTTTCCTATAATATAGATTATTTTCAATCATCGACCTTACTGTTGATGTTTAAATAGAGTGTATTTCCTTTTCTTTTTTCAATTTGAATCACAATTCTTATGAAATAATAACTCTGTTATTCGTATAGATATATCAATAAATACTGTATAACTTGCTGATATCATAATCTCATCACATGTCTCTGGAATATGTTGTTAAGGTTGTTTGATAAAATATATCAGTAGGCAGGTAATTGAAAAGGCAGATTATGCAGTTAAGTCTTTATGGAAATGATTAGACGTTCACAAGATTAATAATAATGAGATACTATCATTTTCAATTCGTCTTAGAGCTTAAGATTCGAGGATGTAAATAATAGTACGAGGAGTATGAAAAAAAAATACTATAGGAATAAATAGTTAGCCAAAAACATTGTTTGATATTTTAATCATCATTCGGTCTATGAATCATTGTTCTATTAATTAAAACATTACTGATCTTAATTTAAATTTGGGGCATTGGTATTGCGATGCGACGCCGCGTAGTAACTAAAAGTGCATTTTCTGACGTACGGCATGCGTCAGAGATGGTGTGACCAGTTTCTCTATTATGCGCGGATAGTGTTTCGACAACGACGCCTTGGCAGTATTAAAAAGAGACGTATGCCACACAGCCTACGCTGGGTGTCGCCTTACATTAACAATGGATGCGCCTCGGAGTGTGACTAGGAAATGAACTAGTCTTGTTACAGCATTCTGTTGAATATATAATTTTTGCCTTTAGTAGTCATGGTTACGCCCCAACATAATGTTATATAATTAATTTTGGTCATCGCTTGATGTTGAACAATGCTTTTATATTAGAATAAAAATCAATAAAAATATAATCAATATAATATTTTACTCACAATTACTTTTAAATTATTGTAAATAAAACTTAGCTCGTTTATTTGGGTTGTTAATATCAACATAATGAATTGATATTAAGTGTTTTCTTTTCTCTTAAAGTAAGTGTCAATAGCTTGGCACTCGCGACAGTTGTCTGTAGAGAGATAAACTTCAAAATCTAAAACGTCGATTAATGATACTGCGTTACCACAGATAGATCAATACGTATCTAAAAAGTGAAAGCGTATCGAAAAGCGGATACTCACGTGCTGAGAATCCTTCTAACTTCGCCAAAAGTTATAATCTAATTGTCTTATGTTTTACTTATTGCACATATATGTTTGGATGAATATAGAACGTACTTTCCACTTTCGATTTGTATGTTCATTTTTTACGATTGAGGCAGGTAGACGGGCATTTCCCCGTGCCCGGTCCATTTGTACCACCTAATGGTGAGTCTTTATCAGCGCTCATAAACGTTGTAAGAAATTGCTCCTTCTTATATTGCCAGGAACGAAACGTATGTGTCTATAGTCGCACTGCCTCATTCTTCCAATCAAAACAGTAAAGTGAAGTATGACTATGTATTGAACCCATATTCTCAAATGAAGTTCATAATTATTTTCGTGATAAAAAACGTAAATTACCTTATCTTTCGGTTGACTATAATTGTTCAATTGAATACATATTATAAAAGGGGTTGATTAAATTTAGATTTTATCTCAATTTGATATTCTGGAAAAATAATACATCAGATACAGTTTTAAATAAATTACTATAAGTACATCAGATAGAATTTTACATATTTTCTCATATTATAGAGTAATAACCTTTAGACGCGCCGAGGAAATATCTTAACATTTTAACTAAATGCTACGTTAACATGGAAAACAGCCTAAAAACTATTACATATTTTTGACGACCCTTAATCCAGTCTTATGTTACTCAAAATATAACTAGTAAATTTAAATACTACTTAAATTTTTACGAATTTAAGGAATACGTATAAATTATCAAATAGTTTTTCTGCTCACCCTACACGTTACACACAAATTCATTTGCAAAATTTCATATTATCCTTCATAGGTTAAAGCTGTCTGTCAGTGAGTTAGTCCGTGTTAGAATTTTGCTGAGTAAATATGAATTTTAAGCAGTCGAAATATATGCCTACCTCAAGAGTACTTTGTAATATAATAAATTCATAAAAATATATATTGGTATCGAATATTTTATAAATATTATAATCAATATTGTATGGACCACCATTTTTACCATTATTTAAAAAAAAGCGTTGCTTATTATTATTTTTACTCTAAAAGAAAAGAATTTTCCTTTGTCTGAATGACGTCATCTGTCACCTAAACCCGTACAATAGAATAATTACTCTAACTAAGCCTTGCGTAGGAATCTTGTACTAGTATGGTTTTCATTACTATGGGATCTTTATTTTTTGTTACAACATTATTTATGTGACATATATATCGAAAAACATTTTATTTGCTAGTAACAAATGGCTCTAGAAAACGGGAACACTTATTTTAATTCTAATTGTATTTATTTTTCTTTTAACAACTAAATATATTTCAAGTAATGTTCAGGTTTTTTTTACGTTATAATTTTAGTTTTTCAGCATCAAATAAAATTTGTTTATGTTTTTTCATAATTTAATCTATGCGATTACAAATACGATTGACTTGTCTTATTAAAAAATTTAATTATATTTTAATGTTTTCGATTTGATACTTATAAAATCGAGTTGCTTTAAATAAGAATATTAATCATCATCATAACCGGTTATCGATTCGGATCAGCACACTTAAATATAACTAGGCCACGCTGCACAAATTAATAAACTTCTGTCATTTAGTTTAAGTAATATTTATTAGCGCGCAGTATATGTATCTCTAACATTATCAGTATTAGCTGACATTGAGTTTATGTTTGATTTTTGTTTCTGCAAAATCAAAAACTCTGAACATTCCTCAGATAATGTAAGAAATGGTGAATTAAACCAGCATCTGTGTTTGGGTTACTCATAAACTTTTAGTTAAATTGTTGCTGAAATTTACATCTTATGCAAGTTGATAGTAAATAACAGCATAATAAGCTATCTCTGGTGCATTTTTTTTTTCATAAAAAGCTCTTTATCTGGTCTATTGGATGTTTCAAAGTGAATCGCATGTTTTTTTTGTATGGCATGTGGTTTTACAAGTCCATCAAAAAGGGTAATAAATTCTAAGATGATACAGCGGGTCTTTGAACTTCGTTTAGAGACGAGCTGATGCAGATTTTGTTTCTTGTCTTAACATGATAACATACTATTGCGTATTTTACTCAATCATAGATGTTATTGATCGATATTTAAGTTACCAAGAGTATTTCGTATTGCCCTGTATTTCTGAACACGAGATTCAAAATAAGTTATTGTTTTACCAGTAAATCCAAAATATATTTTACCAACAAAAAAAAATCAAGTGATTGAACTACTTAACTTGAAAGCGGTTAAATTTGTTTACGTTGTTTTTTAACGCTTGTGTGATTTAAAAATATATGACGTCACATGACTAAATTATCAGCGACAATATAAAGAGAAGAACACGCGCGCTTGCTTTGTGATACTGATCAAGCTCGACACGAATATGCCACACAGTATCATATGACGTCCACCTGATTTAATCTTTGTTCTTTCGATATATTTACATAGGTACAGAAAATATTTTTTGTTGTTGAATATGACACATCGTTTAAACGATTTACCAGCAAATACCAGAAATGCTCGCGAAATTAGAATAGTTTGTTGTCGTATGACTTTAGCGAGGCCCGAGTATAAGACGGCGGGGCGGGGTGTCACACTGTTTACCGGCAGTTTGCTACGACGCGCGCTCGCGTGCGATCCTCCGTCAAACTGGAGTTTCCCGGTGGCCCAGTATGTTTGGACACTTTAAGAGTTACCGACGGTCCCGCGACTATGGCCCTGCGGCCGGTGAGCGAGGTTGCTGCCCGCTCCGAGCCTTCGCTGCTACGTTTACTTGACACAGACAAAAGCGGCCAATTGAGCCGTGCGCGTGATCGCCTTTCTTCTTTTTGTAAGAAATTGCGGCGTTCCATCAGTGAGTTTCGCTGTGTCCGTATAAAAAGTAAAAAATGAAAGCCAGTCGGTTATCGGTTCACCTATCATGCCTACATCTGTATCATTCAACCATCATGATGTTCATTGACTGTCTCATACATGTATGTCCATTTCAGTGTTCTAATGTTGCTTTTGTATTTTGCCGTGGCACACAGGCGACGTGGATACACCTAAAAAGACCGAGCTGGCTTCGGAAAAGAAAACTGCCGCCTCGCATCGTAAGTGCTAGAGATGTGGCGCACAAATTAGCTCGGCTATAGTTTTTTTAGTTAAATCACATTTTTCCAAATTTTTTATTATTTAATCGCATTGTATGGAGGTAATAATCCTTCAAATATTGATTATTTATGAGGCAAATTTAATGGAATCATCCTATTTAAGGATTATTACCTGAATCCGTCTTAAGGTCATTCTCATCATACACCTAATATATCTTTTGTTTATGTGTTTGTGTGTAAGTGTTCAGTAGCTTAATTTGTATTGGATGTTGTTTTTGTTTTACTTAGATAATATAACATCAGGTTATTTTCATAATTTTCATTTAAAGAATAAATTACTTACTACAATATTTCATATTTAAGTGTCGTATTTAGTATACATTAAACCACATTTTTAGTGATAGTAAATTTTTCGATGGACAGACGTAGATTAAATTTATCTTATCGAAAATATTTAATCATGGTAAGAATCCTACATCTTCAATATATTTTTGTCTTAATATTATTTACTCAAATGCAAAATCAGAAAAGAACCAAGTAGGCAGTTGCTAGATTACGTATCTCAATCAAAACGGAGGATTGTGGGTTTAAACTCAGGTTGATGAAAAGCACTACGTTTAAATGTGCTTAGTTTTTTTAAACGTTCTTTGGTAAAGAAAATTTTCGTGAAGAAATCATTAATTGAATTCTTCCTCATACGTAACAACCAAAATGTAAGCGCAACGTGATACAATAAACTCCCAACATTTTCCTCAAGAGTAAATGAGGCTTTTGTCCAGCAGTGGAATATTTAAAGGTCGTTTGCTTTGTAAAAGAGAAAAAAATACAAATATATATCAACTGTTCGTAAAAAGTAGTAGAAGGAAATTAAATTAATTATATCTTTTGTTTATTAGTTAAACGAATACGTTTCCACCATTATAAACATTTTAATGTAGTTTTTAAAATAATTAGTAAGTATGTAATTTTTTTTCTACTTTGTACGTACTTAAAGTGATTTTTAAAATGAATATCTTGACTCGCATATTCCATATGTTCGAGTTCTATATAATATTTTATTTAAATAGTAAGGTGACTTTAAAAATAAAATATTTGTTCACCTCATATATAGCATTCGTTTGAAAAGTGTCACCGAAATTTCAATTCGGTAGTTACAGTAGCGTACTAATTTGACAGATTTATTTTAACAAAAGTATGTATGTTTAAAATAAACGTTTTGTATAAACGATGATTGTCGAAGTCCAAATAGCCGACAATAGACAGTAGTTAAACAATAAGCATGAATCATATGTGATACAAGGGACGAGGAAAGGGCTAGAGTTCAGAACCCTAAAAAAAGTAAAGTTTTGAAGCAAGCAGCTAATATGGCATTCACCTTCTCATTTTCAACTTCAAATGCACAATGAAGATACTAACAACATTAACGGTATTTCATGGGAAGGACAGTATCGGATATACGAGTTTTGATTTGTTCATACACTTTTTTTTTTTTTCTTGAAACCAGAATTATCCGGTTAAAAGGGGTATAGATAGTATTGAAAGTCACGCTCACTTGTATCCTGTATATATAAAACATTATATATTTATGGATGTGAACTTAAAAGTATCCACTTTGTAGGTCAATAGCGAACTCCCAGAGGCTTTGAAAAGATAGACACGCATTCATCCAATTTTATAAACGTTAAAGTTTTAGTTGCGCATTTTTATTAAAAGTGTCAATTCAAATAAAAACACTATTGAAGAAAATAATTTCTTTAGTAAGCCTATTTTATTACTAAATATATCTGTTTGTTTGTCTATGTTTGTCGATGTCTCGTTAACTTGAGGGCATGGTTTCCATCAAAGTCGAATTGAAAGACTGCAGCCACACCCTTAGCAACTCTTATTGACGCAAGCCCACCGTCCTTACCCTTGTTTATCATCATGTTTATCTAATGTACTTTATTCCCTTTATAGCGGCTCTGAAAGGTTACCTAATCTTGCATTTCTAAGTGTAACGTTAATAAGACTAAATGTTGTGCCGCCGTGTGATGTGGTTTAATTCAATTGCTATAATCTCCTTACGGCGATGGTTAGTGTCTGGTTATGTATTTAAATCAATTTCTTGTGTATTGATTTCGAATAGTGCCACGTATATTTTAAAATTATAAACGCATTGACACGTTATTATGATACATAGAAGAAAGGTAACTAAATGAATAGATTCTTTCTAAAATAATGAAAGCACCAAATAATTATTTTGGCAAGTTAAAAAGCGAATCGAATAATTTTTATGCGCCGGTAGGAAAAGTTAATATAAATGTATTTTGTACATACAATTAATTACGTACGTCAACTATGAGTAATAATTGTTTTGTTGCCTAAGCTATACAATTGTGATTGAAATTCTTCACTACTCGTAATTACTCCGATTTTCAGAATTTCAAATTTTGAGAAATTAATCTAATTTGTTTGTGTTTTTGTTGTGTTTGTGAGTGGATAGCTTATATTTTATGACCTTTGGTTCTGCTTTCTACTAATATATTAAAATGATTTCGGTTTTTTGTTAAAATGTTTGTTTATATAATTATATATATAAAATATATTATGGTATTACATACAGAGATGGGTATAGCGTAGTGTCATTCTATTCTATGTTCTATATATAGTATTTGAAGATATGAATCAAAATCCTCTTTATTTCGTCTGTTCTTAATTTAATGTAAAACTACCATGCATAGCAAGCAATTACCAATGAAATAAACAATGCCTCAGTTACCTCCAAAATCATACTGTTGAAAGAAGGTTGTAGAAAAGTCATTCTCCAATAGTGCACTATGTTTGTGTGAATAATTAATGATTTTTTTTTAACAAGCTATATAAAAGCAGTTAACACAATAAGTGGTTAGGCATCTAATGAAAAATCAATAATATAAATATTATATAATTTAATATTATTGATTAAAATGACATCAGTTCATGGATCAAGAATATGTTTTTAATGTAAAATCATAATTATGAAAAGTACAACTAATAATGTGTAACTACTGGAACAAGTAGTCTTAGTAATAAACTAAAGTCGGCTATTCCAATGCGACAATTTTCGCACCATTAAATTTGTCGTGAAAACGTTTCGTCGCTTTACTCATCCATATCGGTCATATAGGTTTGCAAAGTAAATAGTAAAGTATATACTAAATCGATTTTATGCAGTCAAGTCGGTCAAGAAGTATTTGATGTCCTCTTGTAAACCATTCAAATGAAAACAATATTTTAAAGCGTGATTTTCGCCCCGTACCTAGTAACGATTAACATTATCTACACACTATATTTTTATAAAATTTTATAATCTTCATTTACATATATATTTCTTAAATGCTAAAGGCAAATTAGGTCAGTTAATTAAAAACGTAGGTATATAACCAATTAATTGGCGCGATATATTTTTTTATTGAATAGTATCGATTAATTATTTAATTGCTTTGTAATTAAATATATCACAAAATAATTAATGTTTTTCACTGATTCTTCTTTCAATTTTCAAGCATTCTTTATAAAATAATTTTGCTATTCGCTTGTATAGGGATCATTTTGAAATAGATAACTCAAGTAAATAATGCTTCCATACGATTTACTTTATATACATAAAGTATTTGCAAATTTATAAATTGAAATTCTACCGCGTAATAACAATTAATGTTTATGTTAGACTAACTTCCAGTCAGGCTTTAAATAGGGTAAGTGAAAAATAAACATTCGGACGTTTTTGCATAATGAGAAGTATTGTAAAGAATGATTTGAATTTTGGCTTTGTCCGTTGTAATGACTATAAAAAATAATGTCTGTCGTTTTTTGTTCTTTGGCAGAGTATTTACATCAATTTATGACATTCGTCTTGAGATTATTGGTTACTACTGTATTAATTATATTGGTAACTGTTGTCTTATATTAATTAATATTTAAATTTCCCCATTCCCTGTTTTTGTGTACGTACTTAAATAAATCTAAATTGTTCAAAATTTATATGTCGTAGTATACGGTACTACAAGATGTGTAAAAGGTAGATTCGTTATTTTAAAGTTTTCATTGAATTATAGATTAAAGTGCTAAAAATATTCTTAAACTAAGTAGGTACACCTAGCGTTTCATATTGATATTTTGGTCCCTAACAAATTGACCGCTGTTCCGTGAACATGCGTGCCTTTTAACGCTGTGTCCACGTTCGTAGCTATATAAAATGTAATTTATTGGTTTTCGGATAACAAAATATTATTTTGGTCACGAAACCTTTTTTAAATATATTTTTGTATACTGTTATTATCTATATTTTAAACATTACAACACATTATGCCTGCGTAAAATATGTTCGCTAGCGTTTCAGAAAAAGTAATTCTTATCAATCATAATATTTCATTTTACGAGTTAAATTATATGTTTTTATGTATTACCAAAACATGATATTAACAAATATAGTGACTAAAGAACATGAAATATGACTTCCGCGCAATAAATAAAACTATACTTTTAAAAGTACATCGTCTTTACTTCTTTGTTGTGCATTTCCTTTGAGTTTTACGAATATCGTCGATCATCGTGAAACGTCACCGTGTCAAAATAATATACGTTTATAGTGTTGCCAGTTTTATTTGAATATTTCAAACAAAGGATTTAAGTATTGGTACGTACTACGTACTGATTTAAAAGGTGTAGCATTTTTTTATTAGTAAATCGTTTTTTATGTAAACTTATAGCATTTTTTTATTAATGACGGGAGGCCGTTCTCGATGGCCTTTTTCTTGTCATATTGTATTTTAAAATTGTTCTTACAGTATTTTTCGTTATTTAAATTAAATCGTGTTTTTAATTATTTCAATATTATAAAAATGATGGATAAAATTATGTATCTTAAAACAAGTTTAAGTAACATAAATAGTGATATCAAATTTGAAGGTAATTTTTAGCTTCTGGAGTTGATGTAAATATCTTATACTACTACTATTGAAATTATTAAGTAAAATTAAATTAATACATTGGGTTGAGATTTGCATAATTTAAATCGATTAACAATTTTTTATCGTAACTTGTATACAATATTGTAAAAGGAATTTGAATTTTCAATCTATTGTAATGAATGTAAACAACAAATACAATTAGTACAACCTAGACAAGAGTGATAATTGAGGTAATTATAACTGCCATCGCTGTTAGTTACATCTTTCTACGAGATAACAAATGCTCGCCAATGTTTAGTTTAAAAATATCTTTATTATAACCAAAATAATGTATGCATTAATAGTGCACCAAATTTATTAAAATTATTTACTTGACACATTTTATCAAAAATGATTATTCACATTCATTTCTTCATATGTATATTGAACGACTGTTTGAAATTAGCTGTCATTCTATTTTTTTAATATTAAACAATTAATATTTAAATCTTTTTGTAATATTTTAAGAATTTTCTCCTATTTTAATATAAGTTAGTAATTTACCGTGTTCTTTATTAGTATAATAGATCTTTGTGTTTAATTGAATTTAAAATATTCTTGAGTCTTTTTGAATCTCATTGTCATGTTACAAAAACATATCTTTTAGAGTAAGCGGTATATTGTATGGGGTATTGTAATTTACATACTATATATGCCTTCAATGGAATATTTAATTTCATAAATATGAGATGTCAATTATTTACATGTGTTATAGATATTTATTAAAATACTCTTTTTCAGGCAAGGACGGCTCGAAGGTGACGACCGTGGTAGCGACGCCGGGGCAAGGCCCCGACAGGCCGCAGGAGGTGAGCTATGCCGACATGAAGCTCATCGGTAACGGCAGCTTCGGCGTCGTCTACCAGGCCAAGCTGTGCGACACTGGCGAGCTCATTGCCATCAAGAAGGTGCTCCAGGACAAAAGGTTTAAGGTTAGTGGAATATTAGAAGTCTACATCGAGATCTTCAAGATACGTTTAGTTATTACTTTCTTTGTTTATTAAGTGTGTACGCTGATTTGTATGTAGGTACAATACTAGAGATATTGAAAATTAATCTTTAATAGTACACTATTGTACTAATGAATCACCCACTAAAGTAATCATGCATTTGAATTATAATGTGATTCGACGTACGATGAAATGAGTCTCACGTGTGTACGATACGTATGTTTAATATGTTTTAAATGTTCAACCCAATTACAGAACCGAGAGCTGCAAATCATGCGACGACTGGAGCATTGTAATATTGTCAAGTTGAAATACTTCTTTTACTCAAGCGGAGAAAAGGTAAATCTGAATTGACAAATGTCTTGCATTTATTAACAACAAGTACCTACTGATATATATGTTAAATTATGGTTAAATGAATACCATTATTTATGTTGTATACCATGTGATGCTTATAGTTCCATTAATGAGAGTATGTTATTTGTATGTTTTATTTGGGGAAAGGTGGCAGTGCCCGACGCAGTTAGCTCTCTGCTAAACGCAATGCAGTCTCTAGAAGTCGCAGTATGTCTAATGAACAAATAAGATTATTAAGCTAGTGTGCTAACGCACATATAGGTCAAACTTTTGGCAAAGGTTACCGATTTACATATTTCATTGATCATCTCACACTTGCGTACCTGAATTAGTAAAATATCGGTCGGTGACCTACGAAACCTTGTGCGGTTGTGTGTTGATGCAACTTTGTTATCGAGAGCGAGTTCTAATCACGTCATCAGCCATGAGCTTTTGTTTTAAATCGATTGAGGCTCGATACTGCCATTATCATGATCGTATGTTTTTTTACCATCAAAATGTTCTTTAGAAACTTGAGTTCCGCTTGAGTTTTGTGTTTTGTTATTTGGAATAGTTTAAAGATTTCATTGCCATTTATGCATTTTTAATTTGATGTCAACTGTTACTGCAATGTCGGTTTTTATATGTTCAACGTCACTGAAACGGTAGACAACGTTCGCACTCCATCAGCGACTACATAGTTGAGCTTAGGTTAAAGACACACAAATGTATGTTATAACATTCGCGACTCAAATATAATCCCATAATATCAAAATATGCAAAACTAATCGCTTCAATAGTGTGTTGTAATTGTGTCAATACTAATGTTAGGAATTACTAACCTCGGATTAATACTACCGACAATTTTGACACGTGGGTGGTATTAACTACAAACTTTATATAATATCGTTCTCTAAGTTTAATACTTGATAGATAATAGAATAATTACTGCAACTTAGTTTTAAAAATTTGAATATAATTATAATAACCTTGTCTATCACTAAATCGTGAGAACTTAAGTCTTAAATTATTCCTCCATATTTAACTAAAACATAATGGTTATAAAATATATACGTATTTATCACTTTAACTTAAAGTTGGTATGATCACAACATAGTTATATTATTTAAATTCTTTGATAAACTTTGTAATTAAAATATCACTCGAAGGGTGTTAACATGGTTTTGTATATATTTCTGGATCCATTTACATATTCAGTAGAAGCCGATATCTTTATTGCTTATTGCTGTTTAAATAATATTAAGTTATTATTTATAATTTAAGCATAAAATATATATATATTTATTTTCTAGGAAATATTCGACTTCACACCATATTAATACATAACATGAATATAATCAATGTATCAAAACAATGTAATACAAGAGTCACGTTATTAGTTCAAGGTCAAGACTCAATCCTTAGTTGTTTCTTTGAGTTCCAAACGCCAAAAACCTTTGGACGTGAGCCAATTTAGTCTGTCAGTTATTATCTACGCGCTACATTCAATTTGTTTTTTTTTTTCATTTAAAGGAGTTACGATTTAGCAAATGTTACAGAATAATACCTAATGTTTTTCTCAATAGATGAAATAACAAATAGCTTTTGTCTTATTTTAAGCCTTGCAATAACAATATATGTGTAACTTATAATTGGCGTTTCAGAGGTTTAAAACACTTGGTTTGTATTAGTCTGAATTAAAATTCTTTCTGTCTTGTCTTTGCGTATACAGAATATTGGAATACTGTTTAATCCTATTTCTAGAGGTCTATAGACTTACTCTACAGTCTATACGGAGTTGAATATGGATAATTGTTAATAATGAAAGTGGGTAAGAGAACTATTAAAGTAAATTTGCTTTACTAGTTTTTTTTCTTTTCTTTGTATTATGACGTAAATATATTTTTGCTTTACTTAGATGTACAAAGCTTAGAAAAAAAAAATATGACCAACGGCACAATGACTCTTGGAATTGTAATGTAATATATGTATTAGTTGAAGCCATTTTGTATATTTTTTTTATTCATAGCATACAATTTTTTATTGCATTATTTAATAAATTATAATTTATTTATATATATTCGCTTATGTAATTTATAATGACTTATTATTAAGAAGGCGTAAAATACTTTCTAAAACTTTCACATTCATATTTTACATTATGTTTGTATTTAGATTTAGTTTGAACTCACTCGTTGCTAAACCTAACCAATATTTGGTTTATTAAAATCCGATCCAAAGAATAAAGTATTTTGTTCATTAGAACGATGATAATAATGTTTGATTTTGTCTGCAGAAAGATGAAGTGTACCTGAATTTGGTGCTGGAGTATATACCAGAGACAGTGTATAAAGTTGCACGTCATTACGCCAAAGATGAACAAACCATACCCATTAGTTTTATAAAGGTAAGTTTGTAATGACTCGCAGGAAAAACCTAAGATCGTTTAAACGTTGGATTGAGACAAATATTGTTTTATTTCCTTAACATAAGCGCGGAGGTCAAACTACTTAAATTAATAATGCGTAATAATAAGGAAAAAATGTGAATGTAATTTAAATAATATAATTTTATGATTAAAATATGCGATTGCTTGTAATGACATAAGTTAACATTTTTTTTTATTATGAAATATGTAGGCGTGCAGTCAAATTTGCTAACTGGTGATAAGTGGTCACCATCATCCATAGACTTTTACATGACACATTTCACTGTTAATTAAATCAAATCCTTAAGCAAAGTGGGTATTTGGCAAGCGATTGTATTGTTTCTCCTGCAGACTCACTAGACTGGAATATTTCTTATATTTGGTTTACAGCAAATCTTTGATTATCAGAAATAAGTTAACGTTACTTGTCTAAAACAGATGTATAAAATAGACATAATATAGAGATTTTGAAACGTTTAACTTGAATTTTTAATTTTCCATAAAAAAATATAATTTTGAATGAAAAAAAAGTTCGATTTCCCTAAATTTATTTTACCGTGGATTAATTATCGCATAAATGTAAACCCAACCTATACCTAACCCTCAGATAGATAGGACAGTAACTCTTGTAAAGAGGACAACCATATTGTAATATAAGTTTTGGTAGATAAATTTAAGAACTGATAATTATATTGACATTACATCAAATTTTTGGTAATGATACAGAATATGAATAATGTTTGCCTATTAAGCATCTTAAATTAAAATAACTTATAAATAAATATATTCACTTAAATAAGGATCGCAATGAAAATTTCAAAAATGTGTTGGTGTAAATGTTTTGGAGTCGAGATGGCCCAGTGGTTCGAACGCGTGCATCTTAACCGATGATTGCGTGTTCAAACCCAGGCAAGCACCACTGATTCATGTGCTTAATTTGTCTTTATAATTCATCTCGTGCTCAGCGGCGAAGGAAAACATCGTGAAAACACCTGCATGTGACAAATTTCATAGAAATTCTGTCACATGTGTATTCCAACCCGCATTGGAACAGCGTGGTGGAATATGTTCCAATCCTGAAAGGGAGAGGAGGCCTTAAGCCCAGCAGTGAGAATTTTACAGGCTATTGTTGTTGTTGTTGTTGTAAATATTTGATGTGGTGCGATCGATGTCGTGTTTGAGGTTCGTCCGTTTCCTTCCAGCTGTACATGTACCAGTTGTTCCGAAGTCTCGCGTACATCCACTCGCTGGGCATCTGCCACCGGGACATCAAGCCTCAGAACCTGTTGCTTGACCCGAAGACGGGCGTTCTGAAGCTGTGCGACTTCGGGTCGGCCAAGCACCTCGTTCGCGGCGAGCCCAACGTGTCCTACATCTGTTCGCGGTACTACCGCGCGCCCGAGCTCATCTTCGGCGCCATTGACTATACTACGAAAATTGGTGAGACGCTCTAACTTACTCTTTGTAATACACGTCACGAGTTAAGCCATATTGCGTTTAGTATTAACTAGCTTTTGCCCGCGACTTCAGGTTCGTCCCGTCTAGTCTAGTAATCGCTTCGTAAATAATCCATTATTTCTCGTACAAAGTAAAAGATAAAAAATGGTTATTGTGGGTTATTACTAAGTGATAAACATATACCATCACGGACTTTTTTGTAGACCTTTTTAAGTTGTACAATACTGTAGTACATTGTTTTGATCTATCTTGTAGGATTCAGTCAGAGTTTGCAATGTAAGCGCAAAAAATGTGTTTTTTTACGACTTAACATAGAAACCTCAAAAATTGTAGCCTATGTGTTATTCTGATGTATAAGCTATATTGTGGTAAAGTTTCATTCAAATCCATTCAGTAGTTTTTACATGAAAGAGTAACAAACATCCATACATACAAACTTTCGCCTTTATAATAGTAGTAGGATTGAGTCACAGTAGATATGCATGGATTAATTTAAAAATGAATATGTGACAAGTGCGCTATGTATGCTTAGATCTTAAAAATTACGCAACACACACCAATAGGTAGAGTGATTCGAGAGAAAGGTTTTTGTATATAATATATGGACAATGTAGTAAAGAAACACTGATAATTTGAGAGATTTCTGATTTGATGTAGTAAACAAACAAATTCTGTAGAATATTTAGTATCAGTACTGCACCCGTGCGAAGCCGGGGCGGGTCGCTATATAGAGGCACGTCATCACACACTGGGCATGCTAAATGTTGACCTAGGGAAATATTAGGGTATTTATCAATTGTGTCAAATAATTTTCTTTCTCAGGATGTCAATTATATAGTAAAAAGGCAAGCGAATAACGAATGATGTAATGCTTACAGACGTATGGAGTGCGGGCTGCGTCGTCGCAGAACTATTGCTCGGACAGCCGATATTCCCCGGAGACTCCGGTGTAGACCAGCTCGTTGAAATTATCAAGGTCTGTACATTTAAACTAATATAAATATATAAATAAATATTAGACAACATCACATACATTACTCTGATCCCAATGTAAGTAGCTGAAGCACTTGTGTTATGGAAATCAGAAGTAACGACGGTACCACAAACACCCAGGCCCAAGACAACATAGAAAACTAATGGTAATCTACATCGACTCGGCCGAGAATCGAACCCGGGACCTCAGAGTGGCGTACCCATGAAAACCGGTGTACACACCACTCGACCATGGAGGTTGTCAAAACTGCATTTATATATCGTTTTATATATTATTTAAATTTAATGTTTCGTGTAAAATACAAATTCGATTCAATAGACCTTGGCCAGTAAAAACGTAAGTATAAAAATACATGCAATGTTATGATTAAAGCGCTGATTTTTAATTGATCTAATATCGTAATAATATGTCCTTCGAACAGGTTCTAGGTACTCCAACTCGAGAGCAAATACGCGAAATGAATCCAAACTACACAGAATTCAAGTTTCCACAAATCAAAAGTCATCCCTGGGCAAAGGTAACGCGTCTGTTATGACACATCGTTATACCTCCTACTCTATGATTAATGCGACAATTCATGGCATTATCTAATCGATCGATATTATATTTATGCTATTTATTATATCAATTATATATGTATCTATCACATGCTCCTTCTGTTTCAACACGATGCACAAACGAGATTAGTATAGTACGAAACAACTTAGATGTCGCATCGGCAAAATTCGTAAAACCGATTACATCCGAATTAAGTACGCTACCCCAAATTATCAATATTTATTTCTCATGCGAATATGATCTTTGCACAAACGTAATAACTTGTAATATCATATGACCTAATATATTCGTCAATTTGACGCGTCGATTTACATGCACTTGCTTTCTCTGACGCGTGAATCTATAGCGACGAATAGCGTCGAATGGCGCGATAGGGAGCTATTTTTATTGGTTGTGTAAATCGGCAGTAATCGGTTTTATTTTCATTCCATTGCATTTTCCGATGCTACATCTAATTTGTGTCCTACTATAAATACATTCATAACGGGGCAGTAATAGAAGTTGACAACGGTAGATGTCTGACGATAACGCCCAATGGTTGCAGCTAATGTTGGAGAGACTGACGATGCCCAAGTCTGCCACTGACCATCAGCGTATACGAGTAAGATTACGTTCTCTAAACGAGCTCTCGGCAATCACATCACGCGGACCACTAAATAACTAAATTGCTTCGAATATTGACAATTCCTTTTAATTATCTTAATTTAAAGCTATAGAGGAAACGTTTTTATTACCAAGATAGTGACATGTCGCTATACTTTACAAATTTCTTATAAATAATAATGTAAAAATATGAATGTTTAGTATAAATCAGTGGCCCGCGAACTAACGGTTGCCGAGCGCTGTACTCCACGAACTAAGTGCCTTCTTTATATGCCACATACATTTAATTGCGTACCCGTTTTGGAAATTGTATCTGATGTCACATGGTTACACTAAGGCTTTTTACGGATGAGTCTCATTAACGAACGGCGAGTTATCCTTACTAATAATATAATGTGAAAGTTTCGTTGTTCTATAATTTTGTATCCTGCTTTCACGAATCAACGCTTAACCTTGTATTTAAAAATGATACTATAATAAATACGGAAAGTACTCACAATGCCGCGGACGTTTTATGACGGTTGAATAATAGTTCCTATTAAACAATTTTTAAGTGAATTTTCATACAAAAAGCGATAACGTTTCTTTCTTCCGTTTAAACATGCAATTTCTAAATTTGTAGTAGGGCTATATGCTTGCCGCTCTGGGTAGGTACCGCCCACTCATCACATATTCTACCGCCGAACAATAATAATTGTCATTGATATGTTCTAATTTGAAGATTGTGATATAACATCCCAGTTCCCAATGTTGGTCGCGTATTGCTGAAATAAGGGTGGGTTAATATTTCTTACAGTTCCAGTGCAATGTCAAAACGGCCCAGCCAATCTGCCAGTCTGCCAAACTATTGAAAAGTAGTCGAGACTTTATATTATTGCAAAACTATTAAATTTTTTGATGCTCTATTGAATTTTTATAAACGTCAGCTATCCTAATTAAATAAATCATTATCATTACATAGTATAAAACAAAGTTGCTTACCGCGGTCTGTCCCTATGTATGCTTAGTTCTTAAAAATTACGCAACAAATTTTGAAGCGGTTTTTTTAGAGATAGGTTGATTGAAGAGGTAGGTTTATATGTATTATAGATGTATAATATAGTAGAGAATTACTAAAATCTGTGATTGTAAGACATTCTGCAGTATATTTAGCATCAGCATTGAAACCGTGCGAAGCCGGGTCGATTCGCTAGTTTTCAAATAATTCTTAGTATTAACAAAATGCTAATTTTAATACAAGAGCGGACTGAGTGAGTAAAGTGTATTTCTCTGTTCACTTTGACGTTAGATTTTGTTTCTATATAAAGAATACGTATAATTAAAAATAAACGTGTTTTTATTTTAATATGAGTGGCGTGATTAAAACTCGTTTTGTTAAATCGTATTGCTTTTTGACATGTCTTGATAGTTTTTAGCATTTTAAACGAAGGCATTTAGTATTTTTGTTCGCATTATAAGCAATAATATTTCGAAATACTAATGTCCATTTAATAAACGAATACTATTTATATTTTCTTTGTAAAGTAATGCGAATAAATTTGTCGGTCGGTTCAGAATTACAGTCGGCATGAGTTAACTAGAGGTCACGACTAATTCGTTTAAAACAATATTTATAACTCATATATTTTCGTACTGTTTGTTGGTGTTCAGTGTGCATACTTGCCAGTGCTAAGAATGCAGTGTTTCTGTCACAAATATGCTAGTCTAAGCGGCACTCCATCATCATGACGACGACATCAGTCAACGGCTTATTCATTTTATTCTAACCATTAACATTGTACATAGTTTTGCTATCATTTATATTATTAGATTTCATTGCGTTTAGCGCTGAAGGTGAACATCGTCACAAATCTGCATGTATCGAAAAAAACCTGGGTTATTTATCCGCCTATCCGCCGTGCAGCAGCGTAGTGGAATAAGTTCCAAACCCTTTAAGTTATCCTTTACAGGAGAGGAATCTCAGCAGTCGGACACAGGCTGTAACTTCAATTTTCATTTTTCTAACCTATTTTTTATATTAGAATGTTGTAATTTTTTTATAACAAAATTAATTATTCAATTGCTTGACTATGCCTTATTTGCAAAAGTTCATGCAGAGATACTCAAATAAACAGATAAAAGAATATGAAAATAGTAAAATTTTCGATCGTCGGTAGCTCTGACGCTCGGTATAGTTATAACCTTTCAAGCGTTTATTACATAACTGACCCGCGGCGCGGCAGGTGTTCCGCGCGTGCACGCCGCCGGACGCCATCTCGCTGGTGTCGCGCCTGCTGGAGTACACGCCGGGCGCGCGCCTGTCGCCGCTGCAGGCGTGCGCGCACAGCTTCTTCGACGAGCTGCGCGAGCCCAACGCGCGCCTGCCCAACGGCCGCCCGCTGCCGCCGCTCTTCAACTTCACGGACTACGAGCTCGCCATCCAGCCCTCGCTCAACGACTTCCTCAAGCCGCGCGCCGCGCCCGCGCCCGACGCGCAGCCGCCCGCCGCGCCCGCCGCCGCCGCCGCGCCCGACCACGACGCGCCAGGTGCGAGCCCCGCCGTGTAGCCGCCCGGCTGCCGAGTCGCACTCTCTACATGCTAACGTTTGCGGCAGGCGAGAACGCGGCGAGCGGGCCCAGCGGCGGCTCCCCGGGCGCGTCGTAGACGGCGCGCGCGCCGCGCCCCGCCCCGCCTCGCCCCGCATCCGACGGACTCTCGTCTCCCTCGCCCCCCGCGCACGTAGAGTCCTCCGCCCGCCCCGCCGAACCGACCCGATGCGACGGCCTGCGCTACTCGAGCCCGATGCCCCCGCTCGCGCCGGCGAGGGAGTAGCGACGACCGCTCTCGGCGGCGGCGGGCCGGGCCGGGCCGGGACTGACCGGGTCGGGCCGGGGCGACGGTCGCGTCGGATCGCGTAGCGCCCGCAGTGCTCGCTGCGAGCTTCCAGCATTCAGGCGCTCCCCGCTCTTAATCGAGAGTGGTCGTATGCTATTTAGTGATAGTACTTTTCGTGTTGGCCATCGGGAAAATTAAATGCATAATAGGTGTTTTCGGCGAGTAATCGTGTGATACTGTAGTGTAATTGTCGATAAAGCTTGAGCTGTCGTAGTCGGTAAGAAGGGTAAATCCACTGTAGAATCTAAACCGTCGCAATGTGATTACTTTGTACTTTTGTAAGCTCAAATTCTTTCCTCGTGTATATACCTTAACGCTGCGTTTTAAAAAATGATTAACGACAGATCAAAGTCTCGGTAATTTGTATATTACCATTTATTAAATCGTGTAATATTTGAATATTTATCATCTTTTCCCTAAAAGGTCAGCAATTTAAAACTTCTTTTAACCCTCATATACAACAAAAGTAGTCACATGCTTGTTTCACGTAAACCACCTATTAAGGTAGCCACATGATATAGCGTGGATCGTAACTTTGCTTGGGCCGTATAATCAGTAGGAAACTTACAGTAGCGCATTAGAATATTTACTAAGGGAACGTATTCCTGACTTGCGATACGTGTACGCAGCGTACGCCTGATATTGCATATTTCAATTATGAACTTATCAGATTGAGCATTTTGTTGCAAATAAAAAGCATACTTGTAAATTTTTATAACTAGCGTAAACTGATCTCTCAAGATAATTTTAATATTTAATAATATTTCAGAATATTATGTATTTGTATAAACAATTCAATGGATTTAAATTTTAGATTTACTACATTATAAATATTTGTTTAATCGGGCAACTTTACATTAGTACTTTTTATTGCAGTGTACCTTCTTATCCAACGCTGAATAAATGTAATGTATTTAATAAGCACTGTCGGTGTCCTATTGTAACGTCATAGTTTTTTCGATAATATTGTATTCTATATTCAATAAATAATATTTCTGCTATGTAAAAAAATGTCATTGAGAACACATTAATAGTAGTCATTTATAAAAAAAACGATGTTAAAATAATGAAAATCATTGTCATAGTTTTAAGTATTTTAGCTATTTCATTTTTGCACTTCGAGTTGGCGTACAGTTATTAGGTAAAGGTATTAAAAGCCTCTAAATATAGAGTAACAAAAAAATCTTTTATTCATGGTTTAAATGTAGCCTAAAAATTAACCTTCGGTGTAAAATAATTTGCACTAATTCTTATAGAGCACCTACACAGATTAGGCAGCTGGAAAGCGTGACGAGTTTGCAACGGTCTGTTTTGGACTTTATCATAATAACCACATTCTGTTAAGCATCGGTAAAGAACGTAATCACAGTTTCAATAACGCATCTATAGCGTGCCAAGCTATTACAAAATCTCTGAAACAAGTAATATTGAATTGGTCCCGATAACGTATATAATATACGCTCGTATTATTACATATTTGTATGTACTAATTACTTATAAATTTTTAGTATGATAAGAGATATATTGCGCTCGGCGCACGATTTCAAATCACACATAGTGAAGCTTAGTTGTCGTCCCCTGCGGCTATTCATTTGCTGACACACCTTTATAATTCGTGTAAATATATTATAATTATTATCTTTATGGTATGACTCTGATAAAGTTAATCGGTAGAGAGCGGAAACGCGCTCGCTCTTACTATTCCCGCGGTCTTTTCGTGCGCTAGATGGCGCGCAATACTATCCGAGCAGAGGAGACCGTATGAATTCAGTAAGGTATTACGATAGTTTAGATACGCATATTTTATTAAGTCTATATAATATGATTTTTGTAATCGACGTTGCTTCTAAAGACCCTCTGTGTAAAAAGTTAAGACATACTAGTGACCTGAATGTTTGAAGCGATGTTATTGGAACGTCTTAAGCCCACTGAATTCTCACTTTCACGATTTGCGTGCACATATACTAAATGAGAATTTCCCGTAAAATACATTACTTCGAAATGGGGTTGACTTATATAAATTATTTAAAGTAAAAAGAGTTTTCTTATTGCTAGTACTGTAATATTAAATTTAATAGTGAGTGAAATTTGTATTTTGTTTTAATTTGTTTTACTGAATTTGAATACATCGTAACACCCATATCGTTGTTAGTTATGAATGAAAATAACATAATTATAAAAGTAAATATTAAATGAATAGTAAACATGGTTTTTTATTTTATACTTAAATTAGATATATTAATCCTACCTTCAAATTAATTTTAATCTTTATAGGTCTGAATTTAGAATTTTGTCTGTTAAATGTATAATATCAAATGATTGTCACTTTAATAATAATGATACGTAATCAATTATCATTTAAATTAGAGTTTGTAAGGCAGGGCAATTTGGAAATACTTACATTTTTTTTTTAGAATACGCAAACAACTTTTTGTAATCAAGCATTGAGAATTGTGGGGATATAGACAATTATAAATATCAATGTTATCATAGAGTACATACCATTTGTTTTGCACCGACAACATAGTTATTGAACCTATATGCTGCCATCAGCATTCAAAGAGACAACGCCATTGGATCCAGGGAATAATTATTATCGCAAAACATTCGCAATCGCTATGGCTGTCATAGAACCTACATACATTTTTATAACAATTATTATTCTCCTCCTTTTCGAAGTTGTCTATAGGTTGAACAAGTCAATCATAATTTAAGATATTGCACAGTAACACTGTATATTAAATAAGAAATTCTTATTATTCATGTCGATGAATGGTTATTATCAATAATATATAATAATTAATTACTATATGAAGTCAGTTGACATGGTGTTGGCACGAAGTCGAGGTGTTGGATATTTTATGAAGGACCTGAGAGAACACCACCAAAAACGGTTCAGCTTTTGGTGGTGTTTTTAAAAATGGACTCCAATAATTATATAAATAATAAAAATGTATTCCTCTCGAAATAATAGAGAGTATTACACTATTCTATTACCCAATGAGTAATAGAATAGTGTAATGAGAAGCTAGGGAATGGCACGCTATTTGAATTGACCAAGAAGCAAGAGCAGTGATAACACTGACCGTCAGATAGCACCACCTAATTTTTCAAGAGAATAATCTAATATTAATGTTGCTTAATATCACAAGTCAAGATATTAGTTGTTACGAATCGCCTGCGTCTTCTGTCAGTCTCTTAATAGAAAATAATTTAGGTTATTACAATAACGTCACTCTGTAATGGTCAAATACTGTCCGGTTTAGCACGCAGCCCTCACGCATATCACTAAGCTGCCGTCACATCGAGAGACACCCACAATGAATGTAATACATAGAAGCTGCCTCTTCAGAATTAGCTATAATTAAATCTACTAATTGAACAGTAACTTTTTTTGTTGAATTCAAATGAAAGTCGATGATTTTTAATTTATTATACTCATGCGTTGTATTTTAATTATATCAAAATATATTTTGAAAGTACATCATAGACCAAGTATCTATTGCTATAGCTTGTAGTATGTAATAAACTTTAAATTAATACGAGTAGGAAACTGAAAATATGAATTTGTATTATTATTTGTATTTGCGATCGTTAATTTCCCGTACGTACTTTCAGCAGATAAATTTAGTTATCTATCAACCTAATAGTAAACGAGCAAGTGCTTTGTTAAATGACTACTTTTAATAATTTAAAAACAAAACTTATATCCCTTTATCGATATAAATTATGGTACTGTAAAGCCGATGGAACCGCTAAGCTGGTATCACTAATAGTTAATTTGAAATTTATCTTAAAATTTTAAAAAGTAACACTAATTTTAATGTCATTGGCTGTCAGTTGACATTGTCAAAGTCAATGAATAGTGAATACATTTTTACTCACAGCTATAGCAATAACATAAAGTCATTTATCGAATATCAAGTGCCTAATTTCTTAATTGTATTCAAAATATGAATTTTCATAAAAATTAGAAGGCGATATGATAAGAAACGATAACTTTGAACACACTAGTCACATATATTACCTGTTTGTGTAGTTTTAGTTTGTTTTAATCATGCATGAGGCTTATGAAGTGTCTCATTTACTTAATGCTACAGTTCAAATAGAAGCAATAGCTGCTTATGGTAAGAAATCAATACCAAATATAAATCCTTAATCATTTAATGAAAGCTAAAATTACCTTAACATTTGTATTTCTTTCAAGATGGAAACCTCTTTTTGGGAACAAGGCAAGGGCATTTGCTTATGTACTCCTTGACTTCAAACAATGGTAATCAGAAATATGAACTACAACTGCGCAGATATTGTAAAAACTTCAGCAAAAAACCTATTCAACAAATTGAAGTTGTACCAGGTAACTGTTCCTATTAAAGTATGTTTGAAATTAAAATGACACATTTAATTTCCTTTTTTCAATTTGTTTACAGAAGACAATTTACTGCTTTGCCTCACTGACAATGTTCTATCCTCCTATGATATAAATGGAGTCAACTTTCCATTAGTCAAGACATTTTCTGAAACTAAAGGAGCTTCAATTTTCGCCTTAGACAATAAGGTGATTATTATATTTTAATTTTTCTCAATTCCTAAAATTAGTAAAGAAGAGAATTTTAATGTTTTGCTATTATTACAGTCTGCTACATCAATGACTGGTGAATCAAATTCTGTGGTTCATCTTTGTGTAGCCGTGAGAAGAAAGTTGCAATTGTATTATGGAAAAAATGGAGAATTTAAGAAGCATCTTTTCGATTTTACTATCCCTGAAGTTCCAAAAGTAATGGCTTGGGGTCAACAGTACTTATGTGTTGGGTTTAAGGGCGAGTACACTTTGTTTGATGTTAGTATTCAATTTCATTACAGTATCGCTAAGCTTAGCTTTATGGCAATTAAAAATTAACGGTTCTTTTTCTTATTTAATTAGATTATTAGACATATTATTTAATTTTTATTTCATTACCGATTAATTCCATTTTTTTATTATTGAGTAGTAGTAAATCACTTTTTCTATAATTTCTTTTGAATGCATACCAAATATAAATCATATGATTGTAAGGTAGCTTTTTTTTAAAGTTTTTGGTTCAAAAAATAAAAAAAATCATGTATATTTAATTTCTTTTCTCAGTTGTCTTCACGAGATCCAAAGGAATTATTTCCTACAAGCAGTTCAAAATCATTAGAACCAACAATAGCGAAATATTCAGAAACATCATTTTTGCTTGGCCGTGACAACACATCAGTGCTTGTGGAGGAAGCACAGGAAATTGAAATTAAAAAAACTATTAAATGGAAAGAAGCCCCAATAGCTGTTGGTAGGTTGACGTTAAATTTAAACTTGGAACTCATTAACTATGCAAAAAGGTTAAAGCTTTATATTTATTACTATATTTGTCAATAATATTCATCTTTCAGTATGGGATGAACCATTTGTACTTGGCTTGATGCAAGATCAGGTTGTCGTCCAAACAGTTGAGCCTGCATTGTTTATACAAACATTACCTGATTTAAATAAAGCAAGACTGATGTATAGGTAAATAACATTGTTTTGTTTAAAATATTTAATATAAAATAACTTACATTAATGATTTAGAAATATTCTTACGACTTTAATTCTGCTGTAATAAAAATAATTAATAATTAATATTTCCAGGTGTAAGCGTGGTTTGATATTTGTTTCGTCAGTTGGGCAAGTGTGGTGCTTGAGTTCTGTTGATGTTATCAAACAAAGGCAGCAATTGTTGAAGGACAAGCAATTTCAAATAGCAATAGATTTAACGGTATACTCAAAAGTTTATTAATTATTCATAAAATTTTATGATTAAAAAATTTAGGTATTTTAAGCATTGTATACATCAGGGTAAAAAAGGCCCTCAACATGACAGTGCTTGGTATACCGCACACTGCTGAATAGCGGTTACTCTGTGCTCAGGCTGTGCGACATTTTGCGACTTATTATCATAAAATTATGGTGTGGAAATTGGCCCATGATTCAAATAAGATAGCTTTTTATGACAGAAAACAAACACAAACATTTTCTGACAGTACCTAGTTGTAGGATAAGGCGTATATAATATTTAAGTGTAGAAAGTTGTGAATAAAAGCTAAATAAAATACAGCAATTTATAAGTTAAATACTTAATTTAAATTTAACTTTGGCTCAGAAGCTTAGATCTGGCTTGATTCTTGATTCAAATGTCCGTTGGCTAATTAAAAGGTTTCGGCTTCTCTGATAGTGTAAAGTTTGAAAATTCACCCTGTTTCTTGCCTCACGTAAATCTTCGGTTGTCTTACTCTTTAATTCCCTCCGATTATGTCGATATTCGGATGTAATAGTGTCTACACTACAAAATCCACTGGGGCAGAGCAATACTGTTTAAATAGTCACTCTATTTAATACAAACTGTGCAAAGCAGTTTGTATTAAATCTACCATATTTTGAAAGCATGTAATCAATAATATTATAAATGTGAAAGTAACTCTGTCTGTTTGTTTGCCAGAATTTCTTTCACGACCAAACCGCTGAATAAAATTTGGTATCATATATACAGGGTTATTTGTAATTCGACGTACATCCGCTAGGAGGTGATAGGGGTGACTATTTTTTTCAACAAAAATACCTTAAAAACATTATAAAACTTGTTCTGCAGATTAATTAAAAAAAATAAGCGTTTTTTTAGCTTTCCACAAATGTATAAAAACTAGCATTTTATTTCAAAGCAACCGAAATATAATGACCAGAAAGGAAGCTGGAAGAAATTCGTATTCGAACATGAACGAATTCATACTAAAGGTCGCTCTTTAAAATTCTCATAAAATTAACTAAAAATAATATCCAATGAAAAAAATCTAACTGACTTACTTAATACAAATTTAAAATAAAAATTAGAATCACAAACAGATCAATAGCTAAGTTATAAGTAAGACATTTTGTAATATAGCTTAAATAAAGTATTAGTAAACCAATCCGAGAATCACATGACAACCAACACCCTAAAACGCAAGCGAAGCCGCGGGCGACTACTATTTATTAATATTGAGATTTGCTAAAATCATTTCGGTGTTCATTGCGTATTAAATTGATTTATTTTAATATTAATTATCAGTCAAGATTACGTACCCAACTACGTTTTTTCGTATTATTATAAATCGTTCAATTTAAATAAATTCTTAAAATAGGCTTTTGTTGTGCTAATAGGGCACAGATTATAATTGATGACATTTAATAAAAATACAATACATTTATCCTGTTTGGAACCTCAGTATATTATAGATTTAGTTTACTTTGTGTATTGTGGTATATGAGAAAATATTAATGATAGTTTTCCTTATAAATACACACATAAACTAATGACTTTAAGTTATTAGTATTTATAATTAATATTTTACCGACGTATTTTGTATTAAATATTTGGTTTATTAAAATATATAATTAAGTAAGAAATAGTGAAATATTGAAGTCAGTTCTACGAGTAAAATACAGCACTTATAAATTTTTAGAGTTTCATCGTTTTACAACTTGTAAGGTTTCTTTTTTCCTATTAAAATTATAAAGGATTAACACCAAGATTATGACGAATTAACACTTAGTAAATTACTTTATATTTTTCATAATATTGAGTTATCGACTTATAATGTTTTTAAATCGAATTAAAATACCAAGACTGGAACGAATAAGTACACCCGTTTCGAAAACAAAAAAAAAACTTTAAATTAGTGTAAAAACATCATCTTTAAATAAATAAAAAAGAGAAAACTAATATACTTATAAATAACTATTATTTTATTTCTTCCGGTTAACATTACCGACCCCTTAATGTTTAACTGCATCAGTGGACTTTAAGAGTAATTGTATATCATTTTACATTTCTCATAGTATTATGTTATTGTTCCATTTCATTACAACTTGTTATTAATTCAAACCAAATGTAACTTTACTTCATAATTACTATTTTAATCAGCACTTTTTATCATAGTCGATCAGGGAATGCGTATGTTAATTGCAATATGTAATTTTAATTCCGAAACGTTATACGGTAATCGGCAAAATAGGACGTACTTTTTTGTTGTAAAATGTTTCATTTTAAAGGAAAGAAGCGACAGGCGAAAATAATTAAACTTTTACATGTAAGTATTGTACAAGTGTTTTGTTAATTTTTATTAGTGCTGTATTTTATCGTATCAAAGTTTGTGCGAGTTTCGCGGTTTGAGATTATTATAAAATCATGTCTTTTCGAGCTGTTGTTAATACTAAGAATAGAAAAGGGACAATGGCCCTATTAGTGCAGGTGAGTAAAGGGAATGCTATTAGTTAAAAGGAATAAGCTAAACTCGGTTTAGGATATAGATATTTTCTTACCAGCAATAATGACTTAAAATTTTCATTCGTCATTTTCGTCTGTAAAAATCTGACACTTGATTGTTATGTTATCGTGGACCGTATATATTATCCGATTCACTGTCGCTATCTAATATAATTCAAAAAGTAATATCTATAAATAAATAATTTCATTTAAATGAGTTAATTTATTGTTAAATGTAAACGAAAGGAATTTATTTTAATGCTTTTTTTGTAACAGTTATTTGTTACTAACCTGGAGTTATTATGTTTTTATTGTTAATATAAGTGAACAAACTATAGTATTTGTATTTGTTCCCCTTGAGGACTAATCCTCAAGGGGAACAAATAGTTAAGTTAACACTGTTCGGTGCGGAAGGTTGCTTGCGCGATCTGTTGACGACTAGCGTCATTTTTACATTGGACAATAAGTCAATAGTATATATTATAGTAAAATAATATGTTATTAAAGTTATTAATTTCGGGATATTTACCATGTTTTTTATTTTTGTTGTTTGTTTTAACAAAAATAAAAAACATGGTAAATATCCCGAAATTAATAACTTTAATAATAAAAATAACCATGTTAATTTAAAATCCTAAATAATATGTTGTTGAATTATAATAAATTAAAATTGTCACGAACAAATAACTGGCATACCTACCTTTTATACGTTAATGCTGCTATATCAGAAACCCTCACGAAAGATTTTACAACTATTGTCCAAAAATTCAACTCAATTAGATGAATGCAAAATATGGAAAGTACCTAATTACCAAAATAACTTCTTTGACACGAGGACAGACTGTATGTTTGTCTGTTTTTGTGTATAAAAATAACCTATAAATTTAATAATATGTATTATACTTGTATTTTGTAGTATCTTAATTCATAATTTCATTCAAATATATATGTTTTTTAATTAGAATTTATCAGAATGTTCCGCCGAAGAAAAGAAGCAAACAATACATTCCATTCAGATGCTCTTTGCTCTCGAGCTGTTTGATATAAAGCAGTATTCTCAATCTATGAAGGAGTTTATAAAATTGAACACCGATCCAGCTGACGTCATTAAATTATTTCCGGAACTCGATAACAAACCGGGTTCCGATAACACGAAGAAACTAAAAGGTAAAGATCTAGAAAATGCTTTGAATGCCCTGATTGAGTATTTAGTGGAATTAAGATCGAAACTCGGGAAAAGTACGAAGGATGCAAGTGGAAGTAAGGATGAACCAGTTATTCAAAGAAACGTAACTCAACAGCTTGAGTTGATCGATACGACGCTGCTGAAGTGCTACTTACAGGTATCATCATATATTTTAATTTATCAGATCATTTATAATAGGCTATTTGACTGGTTTTTAAAATCTTTTTTATATTATTGAGTAGAGGTTAAGGAACCCAGTAAAGTAGATTTTTTTTATTTCTATTACATATTTGGACAATATGGCGCTGCAAAGGGGTCGGTGACGTCACTTTGCTGTATTTTAATCTGTGGTACATATAGTAGAAAAGCAAGGTTTACAACAAAGTGACTTCATCATAAACCCGGCCAATCAGGAGCGTTTTGTGTCACGTGACTAAAGTTTGAAAAAATGCATTTTTATTTATTGATTACATATTGAATAAATTAAGTATTATTTTCAAGTCTCCTTAGTAAATAACCATTTTTAAACTCATAATATACACTAATAATTCACAATTTATTTTTCGCATTGTCAAACAGCCTATTGTTCAATAAGACGTTATTCTTTTGTGGAATAAATAGTTCATATCTATCATAATTGAAAATATCTTCGCAATTTTACTTTTAGACAAATGATGCGTTCGTAGCTCCTCTTTTGCGTCTGAACAACTGTCGTTTGGAAGAAGCTGAACGTACATTGCTGCAGCATGGCAAGCACAGCGAGCTCATTATACTGTATCAGACGAAAGGACAACACACGAAAGCGCTACAGCTGCTGAGAGAGCAGGCTAAACAGCCGGACTCCAGCTTGAAGGGTTATCATAGAACTAAGAATTATTTACAGCATTTGGGTAAGTGTTCATTTACCTTTAGCTATTTCTGCAAGAACTACTTTTATAAAGTAAATCATAATAAATATTCATACATTGCATATTTTTAGCAACTGTTCCAATTTTGAACTGAAAATGTTTTAATACAATTTCTAACGATAAAAATTTTAGGTGGTGATCACATCAATTTAATATTCAAGTTCTCTGATTGGATATTAGAAGAACATCCTGAGGAAGGCCTTAAAATATTCACGGAGGATATAGTTGAAGTGGAAAATTTACCGCGTGCTAAAGTGCTAGACTTCCTCTTAAGAGAACACGACCCTCTAGTCATTCCATACTTAGAACATGTTATACACACCTGGAACGATACTAATCCCTTGTTCCACGACGCTCTCATAAGTATGTATAGGGAGAAGATCACAGATAAAAAAGCGAATTCGACCGAAGAGGAGTTGCAGCATATAAAATCGAAACTGGTGGCTTTCTTGGAAAAATCATCGCAATATACCCCCGAAAGGGTTATATTGCATTTTCCAAATGATACGTTGTTCGAAGAGAGAGCTATTATATTGGGGAAACTTGGGAGACACGAGCAAGCTTTGGCCATTTATGTGCAGATTCTTGGTAACTATGTTTCAATATTTTTAAACTTATCAAAATATATGGCATTTTTCAAAGGATCTTATGGTGTTAAATTGTTATATTAATACAAAATTTATGTATAATATAAATTATAATATTGATTTTTTAAGGTGATGTGGAAAGAGCGATTCGATACTGTGAAACTATTGGCGAGAAGTCTAACGACAAAAATGTCGATGTCTATGTAATTTTAATGAGGATACTGATGAACCCGGAACAGTGCACTTCGTTGATTGGACCGTTGTCCAATGTACAAAGACATCCGAAGTCGTCCGTGCCGGATCTGGAGACGGCACTTAGTATATTAGAGAAACATGCGGACAAAATATCGCCGATAAAGGTTTGTGCAAGTACAGTACAGTAACATCATATAGATATCTTATTATTGGGTAGGAACTTAAATAATAAGGAGATTTGCCGTTCATGTGGCCTTGTTAATTCAGAACCTTTTTGAATTATTATGCGATTGAACACTATAACGTAATACCATAACAAAATTTGCAAAATAAAATTAAATAAATATTAAAAACTCTAAACTAAGTCTGTTTGTAATATGATACAACATCACATACATTACTCTGATCACAATGTAAGTAGCTAAAGCACTTGTGTTATGGAAAATCAGAAGTAACGGCGGTACTACAAACACACAGACCCAAAACAACATAGGAAACTAATGATAATCTACATTGACTCGGCCGGGAATCGAACCCGGGACCTCAGAGTGGCGTATCCATGAAAACCGGTGTACACACCTCTCGACCACGGAGGTCGTCAAAACGTCGTATCGTAACGTTATTTTAATGCTACCATTAAAATAACGTTGACGACGTAGGTTTTGTACAAGATTGCGTAAAAATGAGCATACATTAGTTTTAGTAGAGCCAGTGTTCCAGACACAATGGTACCTGGCAGCTTTATGGTATACTGGTTGTGGGTGGTGACCGTATGTGTGTTGTAGGCGCTGTCGGTGTTACCAGACGGGGTGCCGTTAGCTAAATTAGTTTTAATAGAGCCAGTGTTCCAGGCACAATGGTACCTGGCAGCTATATGGTATACTGGTTGTGGGTGGTGACCGTTTGTGTGTTGTAGGCGCTGTCAGTGTTACCAGACGGGGTGCCACTGGCTCGTCTGGAGCGTTTCCTGTCGGCGGCGCTGCAGCGCCAACTCACGCTCAAGCGCCGCACGCAGTTGCTCAAAGGCTTGCTATACGCTGAGCATTTGCAGGTGAGACATTTGCGTTCTCTGCGTCATTTCTAGTCGTTCCAAATTCAAAAATGCACGAGCACAGTATAGAAAGTGATATTATTGAATGTAAAGAGTCATTATAATATTCGAATGCACATCTTGCTTAAATTTCATTGATCTAAATAATGTGTAGAAACTGTTAAAAATCTATAAATAAATAATCTTGAATAAATATGCCTATAAATTATGGTGAACTTTATAAGTATCTTAAAAATTTTCACCAGATATTAAAATATAATAGAAATTTGCATTTTATACCTCTTTGAAAAACCTGTAAAATTGGAAGAACATACATTTAGTAACGTTTATGCTATTGTTATTTCTTCTTCGTATATTAATATAATTATGTATGTATTTTTCACAGGTTCAAGAACTAAAGCAATTCCACGAATCAAAAAGCATAGTGATAAATGATTACAACGTGTGTCCTGTTTGCAAGAAGCGTTTCGGAAACCAAAGCGCTTTTGTGCGATATCCCAATGGAGACATTGTTCATTACTCCTGTAGAGTTGATAAGTAGCTCTGCAGATTATAAATATATATATTATCTTAAGAAATGTATTTATATATTTATTAAGTATAACACATGCCAATAAAGAAAGTATTTATATATTGCGGACAGTACTTATACTACAAGTAAGGACAGCAAAACTAATTAATTTTATTGATAAATCTAAAAATTTGAAATACATTAACTATATCAATTTGATTAGGTAATGGCATTAGTTTGAACTCATTTAACATTCTTATAATTATAATATTATTATAATAATATTTATTTACGATAATTTTTTAATAAGATCGTGTTTAAAAATCATTATTTAAATTACGTTTTTGTGAATATTTTATTGACTGGAAAAGCATGCCTATTATATTAATTTCTTTATATTTATATAATAGGAATGAATAAGTATAAGATTGGTCGCTATTTATAAATATATTCTGTATTGGCGTGGGTTAGAAAATAAAATCGTTATTTGAGGTACTTGTATGGCCTATTCCAATGGGAGGAAGAATAAAGATACGCCTTATATTTAGGTATTGACTGTAATTTGCAAATAACATAGTTTTATTGTACACTACTAACAATTGCTGATTTTTATATCTTTATTCATACAACACCATTCCATTTATCTACCAACATCAACTTTAATTTTACTTCTAAAGATCGGATGACAGCTTTGTCGACGTTCATAGTTTATTCGAAAATCCATAATGAATATCAAAGATAGATAACTTTTTATTAATTATATCGCATCCATTAGATCTCAAATGTTGTTTATAGGGCTTTTGTCACTTTGTCGTTGGAATAGGCTATAAACAGTACAGTGTGTTTTGTATATTTTGGCACTCAGTATTTGGTTACGAAACTTTCCTTATGATAATAAATTCATAAAATAGTAAATAAAGATTATTATCATTTGGATAATTTATAAAATGGTGTTGTCGTATACCAAATTTGTAACCATATAATACAATTTGATCAATTAAGTCACGTGATCTATATTCGACTGATATTCTAATGCAGCTTTTTCAAAAAAACAATACTGTAACGTACTATTAAAATTTTTAGTAATATTAACTTGTCTACCTATAAAGATACTTTGAATTTCTTACTTTATTGCTTTATTAATAGTAGAAATTTTGTATAATAAGTTAGTAAAAAAACAATATTTATACTTATCTCGGTCAAATTATAATCGTAATATGCTTTTAATAATAGCTTATAATTTGTATTGCGTATAGTAGATTCTTCATACCATTCTTGTATCTTGAAACTAATTTGAATCTTATGTCTTATGTAATAAGAATTATTGTACAGTAACTCTTATAAATAGCTTCTTATCTGATATTAAGAAAATAAACAATGATAAAAAAGTAAACTACATATTAATAATACATTTTATAAATATAGTACAATTTGTTTTACTTGAAATACCCTATCTATGCCTACTTGTTTTCCTTGGTATTATTGGTTGCTTAAACTTATAATATTTTTTTATAGTTTTAGAATTTATTGAATTGATATTTAAAGTTAACGTAAAAAAGATTAAATGAACATGATATCAATACATTGCATATTTATTTGCAAAAAGTATATTGCTATTAATTAGAATAGTATATCAAAATATTGTACTATAACAAGAAATGGAGGGCTTCATCTTCATCTTATGTCTCAGCATTGTCGGATATATAATTTTATCATATTTAAACGTTGAAACTATAAATATAATTTAAGGTAGCTAAATCGTAGCGCTTTCTTCAATGGACAAAACATTTAACATTTGTGCTTATCTGACCTACCCATCTTTTGTCCTAAGTTATGCGTGGGGTATGAGTAAAATTAGAAATGTCTCATGTAGTTTATAATTAGTAAGAAAAAAAGGTGGATTTCTGAAAAAAATATATTTTTGTATAACCTCCGCTAAATGGTTTTTGATGTCTCTAGGGAGGCGAAATCACTTGTATTTTAACATATATTTTGTTTGTTAAATATCATTTTAATAAAGAAATGATAAGTAAATAATCTGATTTTTTATTATTTTAAGATTATATTATTCGAAAAACTCGTGTCAATTAATTCTTTATAGCAATGACATATCCCTACAGCTTAAGAAAATTTAATTTAAATAGTCATTCATAGTTTGAAAATTAAGTATATATTTTTTTAATTATACATTTAATATACCTAGCGTTAATATTAGCTGAACAACGTTTATATACAACGACAAATAATTCCCCTGAACGTCGTAGACATTGAGGAAACATAAGCTGTATAAATTAAATATTACGGAATACTTAATTTATCAGTGTGTTAATTGTAGAATGAGTGAGCAAACGTGACGCGTGTCCGCATGACGCAACGACGTCGACGCCGGTAGAACATGGGCCGGCTCTCGCGCCGCTCAGCCGCACGCCTCTGTGGCCCAATGGATAAGGCATCGGCCTCCTAAGCCGAGGATTGTGGGTTCGAGTCCCACCAGAGGTAACCACTAACCACTTTTTAATAAAATCAACAATCTAAATTTACTAGAGTTCCGCAAGTAAAGGTCGTAAAACTTTATGCTATCTCTTCTTCAATAATATTTATTATTTTTAATGTAATTATGTTACTAATGACTCTTTTAAAGAAAATTAAATATTAACGGTTGAAATCACTGAATGTAGATAATAACAGTCTTAAATACGATATATAACTCTTGTCAGTATATTATACTTACAAATCTCTACAATAATATAACACAAATGAAAAATTCTCATGAGTACATAGAATATTTTGAGATTCCATAAAAAATATAAGTTTAAGCTTAATCGCGAAGCTTTTTATAAAATATTATTTTCATTTTTGTTTAAATTTCAGTCAGATCTATTCATAAAAACATTGTGGCTTATTTTTAATATTTGTACCTAATCAATGCATTTGGAACTTGAAAGAAATAATAATTTTAGAAATCATAAATATTACGTACGTAGAAAATTTAATTCAAAGCACTTTATCATAATTCTACTTAACACGACAACCTGTCATTCCAGGATTTTATAACATCGGCGACAACTGCACGTTTTACCATCTGAAGGTAAGGCAGAGATAAAGGTATCTGCTATGATATTGGCGTCGGTGCGAGTTGTCGCTTTATAAAAGTCCCGTATCGTTGGGGAAAGCTGCTAGATATGATAACGATATAATTTTATTGATAACGCTCGGTGAGGCATCGATCAGTCGATATGATCGCTTGCTGTTTGTCGTACGGAATTGACCGTTCAATAAATAATAATTAAACTTTACACATCTTATCGACAGAGATTTAAGGCAGTAAATGGATTATGTTCTTTCGTCGGTACTGATTAATGTTCTATTCAAGTATTAAAGTTAATTAGACATTTGTTCACGATTGCGTTGCGTTGTGTATCGTGGTGATTAGTATATAATGAGAATGATGGGTGACGGAGAGATGGGTTACGGAGACTACTACAACTACGACAACAACTGGTCTATCATTCCTGCGGACTATGGTGCTGATCCGAACGGCCAGTACAGACAACCTCAGTTCGAAGAAGATTATCGTTATGGCACTTATGCGTAAGTAATTAATATATCCTACAGTTTGTGAAAGTTTAGTAAATCCATGTGTTCAAAAGGTTTTGGCAAGTCTTTCGTAGGTCATTTTTAAGTATCGTTTTCATATCGTCTCAGCAGTTAACACAATATCCCCATTGTTATTGATAGATGTTAAAATCTTATATGTAACATATATGTTGTGAGGAAACATTATGCAAAACCCTAATATGTTATTTCATAAACGGCAATGGTAATAGCGTTAATTTCTATCTAGTCAAATTGATTCTCAATCCCTGGTGAAGTTTGTCCACGATTGCATATGACAATGTAACATATAATAAAAAAAATACATTGAAATATGTTTATTGATATAAATCACGAATATAATATTTAATATTAAAAAAAAGGTATATAGTATTATTAATTCCAATTTTTAATTAAAAATGTATTATTTTACGTGACACTGGGCTATCAGTTACTGGAAAATGTGACAATCTTAGAAATGCCATATAAATAGGTCGCTATTGTACCTGAGTGCATGGAAATTGACTATAAGCGCGGCGTATAACTTTATTGCACACAATGCTTCACTTTATATTACAGTATAATATTGAAATAAAAAATATCGAATTTGTCTTTTTGACTGTGAATAAATAAAAGGCTACGATAAATCAATAGTACCCATTGAATATAGGATTTTTTTAAGCATGTCTTGTCTTGCTACTAATACAATGATAAAAGACAATTATTATTATTATAGTCATGACTCTATCATTTCATAGGAAGTATGAATCATATGTATGGTAAGCTGTTTGATAAAGAATAATTTATTTGATTGAAAAATATGATCAAATTAAGAAAGTTGGGAATTTTCTTCTAAATAAACTTTTTATAGACAGTAATTCACTATGTTTATACATTATATAGTAAGTAAAAAACGGAACTTTTAAAAAAAAAATGTTTCGCATGGTTGGCGTTCCTTGCGTGTTCTACACCAATCGTTCCAGTGGCAGTGAATCGCAGTGAGTACCATCGAACTCGTAATCCGTCAGCTGTGTCTTCTCCCATGCCTTCGTGGAGCCCTTAATTGGTTTGGAAGCCCTCTTCGCGGCTTGTCGTGCTTGCGATCGTTTAGGCCCAATACGCCTAACCAGATTGCCATAACGAAATATTCGTGAAATCTCATCGACTTTTACTCTCGCTTGCCGTAGTAAAGTTTTCGTTATTGGGAAACTTTGTACATCGTAAATTTTCCATAAGTAGAATAGGTGCTGACGGACGAATATTATGTATGATGTGTTTTTGTCACGAATGCTGGAAGTAATTCGTTTCATTACGTTTTTGTTGGCTAGAAGCCCCAGTAGCCTTGATTTAGTAGGCTTCGTTGTTTGTAATTGAGGCATTACGTACGTAAATTGTCATGTAATTTGTTTCGTCAGGCGGTACTGTAGCAAAGAGGTAATGACAGTCTGGTCATAGGGTAGTTTTTTCTCGCGATAAACGGCGCTTGGTACGAATCGCGCGGGGGGACCGGTACAATATAATATACCGTCTAAACTTTTACACAAATTACTTTCCTATCGTGTCGGCTATCAGCCCCTATTATTTTATCATTACCATTGCAAATATGAAATGATCGTCTCTTTGAATTTAGCTCCTAATGCTAGGTTTTGATATTTATGTAATATATTATATAGTTAATAGATTTATTTCATTATTTACCGTCGTACATTTTTTATTCTAATATATCATAATCTAATAAATAATTATTACAGAACAATAGATAATCAAGGGCAAACAGATATTTGTTAAGCACCTGGCCTAATAAACTCATTTCAACGGTACATACTTATTAACGTATTTTATATCGTACTTGCGACCCGCCCCGGCTTCGTTTCGCTCAATGCTGTTACAGAATAAACTACAGAATGTCTAACTGACTTTTCTGAAGACCTTTATAATGTGTACAATTATGTTATTTTGATATATCTCGTTGGGTTTGCCATTTGAGCACAAAAACGTGATGATTTACAAAATCACTTTAAAAACCTCTAAAGTTTTCGGTGTTTCTCTACTATATTGTGCATGTATTATAAATATAAACCTTTCTCTTGAATCAATGTTTGTATGTATTAGAATAAACCGCATTAAATACCGTTGTATAATTCTAAAGATCTAAGCATACATAGGGCCAGACAGCGGTAATCTTCTTTGTATTATACTATGGAATGATGACTAAAGATTATTTAAGTAATTGGTATAATAAAAAAAAAAAGTATGGAAAATATAATATCGATAATGATGACGTGAAACGACTACCGATTACGGCCACGACGGTCAATCTTAGGGAGACCAGTCTTTTCCATAGAACATACCTTTTATAGTGATCCTGTATGTGCGCAAACACGGACGCAAATCCTACTGTAAATATATATATGTATATTGTATGTATATGTGCTTTATAATTTGTAAAGCAGTGTGTTAATGTTAGAACTTTAATAGATATACGCATTCTCCTATCGTATAACATTTTATGACTTACAAATTATCTCCAACCTTATAATTATTTTCATAATCATAGTTATTGTTGAAACAAGTAATTTTATTCAGTATTTTTGGATATGTAAAAATAACGTGATCCATCGTATTGTTTTTATTTGCCAATTGTTAATATACATATGTATTTAATATGTATATTAACAATTGGCTTTATAATAAGGGTCAACGTAGTCATATTCAATTGTTTAACTTTTATAGGACTAAGACTTTTCTTAAATGCCACTAAAGCAATTCGAAGCCTTCCAACATATACAACATATCTGTGTGGGTAGTTACTTTCCATCCCCTGACAGTTTGTCACCAATGCTATTAAAAAAACCTTTATAGTTTTTTATGTGTACGTAGCTATTTTATAATAAATATTACAATGTATCGGGGCAAAATATTAATTTAATTCAATCAATATAATTTATAAGGATTAGTTGGTATACAAATAAAATTGTACATATATTCAAAATGAACAATGTAGCAAATCCTATAAGATTTAGAAATATATCTTTCTATTAGTTCACTTCAACGTTTTCGTGAGTCAATTTCATCAGTTTGGTAAGCTAATTTGCATTGAAATTGGCTCGAACACTCAGTATTATTTTTCGTGTAGTTTGTTTTATGTCTAGCGTTTTAGAATTGTATGTCGCATTTAGATATTGGTATTTGAAGAAATCAGTTTTCACTCAAATTTGTTTGTTCGTGTCTCACATTTTGACTTTGATAATTTTGTAGAAACATGTCTTAGTACTTAAAGTAAAAACGTAACAGCCTGTAAATTTCCCACTGCTGGGCTAAGGCCTAGTCTTTCATTAAGGACAGGGTTTGGAACATATTCCATTACGCTGTTCCAATGCGAGTTGATGGAATGCACATGTGGCAGCATTTTCATAAAATTTGACACGTGCAGGTTTCCTTTACGATGTTTTCCTTCACCGAGCACGAGATGAATTGTAAACACAAATTAAGCACATATATATATATATATATATATATATATATATATAGTGGTTTGAACACGAAATCATCGTTTAAGATGCATGCATTCTAACCACTGGACCATCTCAGCTCTCTAAGTATACATCTTACATATACATATTAATTATGTTACAAGTGAATTAGTTGATGTGCCTTTTCAATTTATGGTCTTGGTAGTAAGATCAAATAAAATGGATTTTTTAATTCCGCATCAAATACTTACCTAATCTAACTCTTTTCTTTTCATTAACTTCAAGTAATGCAAATCGCCCCTTATTTGGAGTATTTTTACTGTAAACTATAACTGTAGAATTAATTTGCAGAGATCTACTGTATCTATTCATTGAAGTGACAGTTGCTAAAAGGAATTTCTTATAATTTGTTGGGAAGACATACACAGGAGAAATAGAGGTAATGCCATAGATATATCAAGTCTTGAATCGTGAGCACATTGATTATCAAAAAAACTATGCACATAATAACTTGACTATTTCTTTATTTATTTAAAGACTAGACATGTTTGTGATATTAACATAGAATAAATAGGAAATACTTAAAATAATACTCCTATTTATTATGATAAGGACAAATATCGTGTGATAAATCAATAGAGGAATTTTTTTTTACTTTTTATTAATAAAATTAATTTATTTTTAGATACGAATATAACGATACCTTAGTGTAAAAATTTTCGAAACTTTTTAATATGCTTTAGTCTTGGTCTCCAATTGCTTTAAAGATATATATTCTATTCTTTACTGTACTAAAAAAAATAGATTTATATACTATATCTTAAAGTAATATGTCTATGCTGACACTACACCACTGATTGTAGGTATATGATAGCAAGCTAACTGAGCTATATTGTGATTTTTGCATATAAATCAGAAAAAACCAGCCACCGTCTCGTTATAATATTACTATGATTTAGAATACCAAAATTTAATAACAACATTTAAGATACACAGTTATACGAGTATATTCGATGATCGTAGAAATGTAGCAGAGGGCGCGAACACCTGCCGCCCTCCCCTTACAAATCTGGCCCTCGCAGCTTACCTAAGTACAGTATAGGCAAAATTTACATGCTGCGTCGTGGTATATTTTTTGTTTTGCTTTAGTCATGAGTATAAGTAAACGATAACGTATAAAAATGAGAAACATAAAATGAGTAAGCTAATTTTAAGTATTATGTCCTAAATGAATGATATTTTTTTAAATATCTTAAATGAATTTTATCTCTCGTTTATATATAACTAGAAGTCGCCGACGGCTTCACTGTTATGTGTTAAGCAAAAATAATAGTCTATATCCTTTCTTAGAGTTCATATACGCTTAATACTACATTTCATAAAATTATGTCCAGCGGTTTGGTCGTAAAAGCGACCGACATATTTACTTTCACATTTATAATTAGTAATTACTAATTACTAATAAATACAAAGAGTAACAATTTAATAAAATATATATACATATTATTTTTATATCATGATTTTTTAGGACATAATTTTTTAACATTAACATATGTTATCTAATTCTTACGCATATACTTTACAAAAGCAAAACGTCGATTATAAAACGATGGGTAGATATTTTAAAAACTCATTCTCAATAAGTCAATTAAACATTTTACATCGGTGCGCTGCACGCCACTTAGGGGTTGGTTCCTAATATGAATAATTGCCCTTTGTTATTGTTGCCCTTTAACGCATCGGATACTTTAAGCGCATCACTTTTACAATCACTGTGATATTTGAAAGTCAATTTGAAATTGTTAATAGTCAGTTTTCCAACCCGAAAGAATTACAAAAATGTTGAAATTATATTCCACCTTTAAAGAAAATTATAAAACTGACTTTTATTGATTCAATTTGGAAAAAACGCCGAAAGCGATCGATGTAAATAAAAGGTATATAAATTCAATTTAAAAAGTTTTTGTCAGTTCTTGTCATGTCTGTCGTCTAAGGTTTTTTTGAATCGGTAGATATATATAATTAAGGTACCTTATTGAATAAAGATTTTAATATTTAAAAACAAAAGCTTTTTATAAAAATTGTCTTGAGTATTATGTTTTTGCAATCAGTAAAGTATTCTTAATAATTTTCGAAGACAATTTCTGGATACAATGAGAAATTGTAGCATATGGAACGGATTATAAACACCTGGACTAGAACGAACTCTCAAAACCTTTAAATGGCACTTAAACAATAAGGGCATTTAAGACTTTTGTGGTTATGAGATAAGGGTAGGGTGAGCTGAAGTGAAATCGTCTTTGAGTAATTTATTCGTATATATTGTGTCATTTCATTAGCAATTATATTCTTTTGTCAAAATAAAATCACTGAAAACATCACTACAAGTGTGCGGTGATCAATAAAACCTATCTACTAATATAAAAACGAATGCAAGATTTTATTAGTATGAATACTTAAAACAAAATTTGTACCCGAACGGATCATCAAAATCGAATAAAATGAATTTCGTAAATGTGGTTAAAAATGTCATAATTAAAATTTAATTGAATAGATAATATGTGGGCTTCTCAACTGGTACTACATAATACAATAAAATAATTAATTCGGTTGACAATAGTTTTTAAATGAATTTAACATTTGAAGTATACTTAATAAAAGTAAAATGTCATATGTTTTTATTGTATAACTTTCTTGTTTATAGACAACTAATCATCTTTACCTATACTATTTAATTTAACAAATATTTACAATTAATAAATCTAAGTAAGTCTTAAAAATCTAGTTTTCTTACCAAGTTGTAGCTACTTCAAAATTGCAGTTATTTAGCAGAATTGGACGTAAATATTCTTTTGCATTGTTTAAGTTAATTATTTGTTGCACACCTGCGACTGCTAATCCCTTCGGATAAACGATTACTACCATACTGATAAAAAACAGATGCTTGAGAAATTTCAATAAAGGAGTTGTGTCGTGTTGTACTTAAGGATAAGTTGAATAATCAAAATAATTTTTTTTTTATTAATTTGAATAAATCATACTATTTTAAAATATTAGCTTTATTAATTTGGTAAATAGAATATAATATTGTATTCTTGTAATGTAATTTTATTCTAATATATCGAGAATATTTTTCAATATTTTCAGAAATACCTAATTCTTATACTAATGGAAATTGGAATCCATTATACTAAAAAACCCCCTTAAATAATGTCATTAGAAACCTATTTGGATGTTATCAGCTTCATAAAAAATCGAAATAGATACTAGCTTCTCGTTGATGACAAAATTTGGATACGGTATAAACTTACCGCGCGTTGGTACCATTACAAGTCAAGAATATTAAATCAAAAATATATTAATGTATACAAATATAAAAGTCCAATTTATAAGTTAAAAATCGATAAAAGTCATTAAAGTCAGATGTATCTTTAATTTGATATGTATATCTATTTTCCCATTGAGAAATAATTTTTACATCGTTAGTAACTCAACGGGTCGAATTGTCGTAAATTAGTAAAATATAAACAATAACAAAAACTAGAACAGTCAGGAGATGAAACAATGCGTCAGCGCACACGTGCAAGTCATAAACTGATAAATGCAGGTTTTGTACCTGTTCATGGAACTCCATCGTATTTTGTATTGTTTTTCGAGAGGCATTGTGCTAAGCCTTAGCACATGTGCAACTTTACGTCGGGACTGAAAGATAGACTCGTTATATTCTCGTCTGTTTAAATACCTGCGATTTTTCAATTTTTTTTTTAAATTAAAATTGTGTACGTTTATTTAACATAAGCCCCAAATTTAATAAAAAAATTGACAATACTTAAATGTTAGGTAATAAATAGGCAGTGTATAAATACGTTCCCATCACATTGTACCAGAAAGAGCTCAAAAAAATCACCATGAGCTTACATCGAGTTATTAAAAACACTCTAAATGAATATCGTTATCCGGGCATTTAGAGCGGCGTCCATAACGAACCCGGCTCAACAATGGGCTTAACGCGCGCACTCATTACAAAAGCAACATAACGTAACGCTACGTCGAAAGCTCCTCTATTCAAAAGTATACTCCAGTTTTTTTGTTGGGAAGGCTTCGGGAGCGATGCGATTGGTTTGTTTACGACCCGCCCAGTCTAACGACTGCTGCCATTGGCCGAGGTCTGTGGAGCACCCTCAAACTGAGCTGAGTAGGCTGTCGAAGTACGAGGGCGGTGCGGGGTGTTCTTCACCCCGAGGGCCACTCGAGGGTTGTTTAGTACGAGCGCAGCGTCGCGAGACGCAGCACGTATTCACGCGGGTGTTTCGTGTTAGTTTCCAAGATTATTCCGAAGGCGACTTCTCCCGGTCGGGAGATGAAGTGTGAGGAGGGTGAAAGTGCGCGTTCGCCGCCGCCGTTGTTGCCGCCGGCGTCCTTGTTAGCATGGAGCCCTATTTTGCTGCCGCCGTGGGGACCTGCTTTCTTACCAGCTCTTTATCCGGCTGCTTTTCGTTCCGCTTTCCCGGGGTAAGGGTTGACCTGCGATTTTATTTGTGCCATATTTTTGATAATGTGCATATGTACCGAGCTATACATATGTACCGCTAAATAGTTATTTTATATTAATTACTTTAGGATTTATATCTCACAGAAACCATAAAAGCTATTTTTTTCTGTGTGTGTTTCTAATTATTGAGAGTAGTTTTAGCAACATTCAGTCATATTTAGAAATTAATTATTTCATTGTGATAGCCGATGAAATTGAAACTCTTACGGAATGATTGTTATAATTATTCGAACCATCATATGTGACAGTTTTCTTGCATCCTAGTGAGAGCTTGTTAATAGTTATGTTTACAACCTGCTAAGGGCCGCCGCCGCCCGCTTATATAGTCGTTCATTCATAACGTCACGTACAACCCTGGAACATTTCACAGCTACATGTAATTCTGATTTTTTAATAGACAGAGTCTCTTTAGACCTTTTTGAGTATTCGTCGATCTTTTATTTGGGTCACGTTTTCTGGAGAGGTTCTCACTTAACAAAGTACTGTCATCAATTCATGATGGAACTTGTGTGTTTCTTTTCAATTACGCGCCCTTGAGTCGTTTTTGTCATTTGTAAAGATAATATTTGTTAATCGATTTACGTTCTTGGAATATATGTATGGTATTGAATACGCGTCTTTTTAGAAAGAACTTTCTCGTGATTTCTTTATTATAGACATTTTTCTTTATAGTTGACAATTTTTGGGCCAACTTATACTGCTACCAACTGAACAACCCTTTGCAATCAGATTGGTTATTCTTGTAGAATGTTGAGGTGTTCATAGGTCCTATAATATTGATTCATTATTTTTATAAAAATAGCCATTGTCGACTCACTGCAATCACGAGATAAGAAATGCTGGTTGACGAGTCTATTGCAATGTGCCGGAAACAAACAATTACAATTACATTAGATCATTTTTATTTACGTAAATCACACCTTACTAATATACTATACGATGCAATAAAATAAATATATTATCTTTTAGAACTAACGCGTTTAAGTCTTTGTTGAGCGTAATTAGCATATAATCGTAGTCAACTATTTACGTGTGTGTTAAACAAATGGACTGCACAGTATATCTGAATATTACGATTTTGATGAGATTAGAATAGCTATGCTACATAAATTTTAAAATAAATATTTCGATTATTAAAAATATTAATATTGTTACAGGTTACTTGATAGTATGAAGATGCCGGGTCAACGGCCGGGATTTCAAATTTCTGATATTCTGGGCCTAAATGAAGCTAAAGGCTTAGAAGCGCCTGCGCAGGGCAGCTTGAGCTCGCTCGAGTTGCCGCCCTACGCGCCGCCTCAGCATTATTCGCATGAACTATTAAGACATCATCAACCTTGGCTTTCTTTGGATCAACACGATGGAACCGGTAAGCAAAATACCCAGTAATCATGTTTAATAAAAATTTTAAAATAGATTAGTATTATGAAATGTTTTGATAAGTTGTGTTACAACCGTAACTTTATATGGAAATTTTCAATTTGCATTTTGGATTAAAAACGTATCTTCTGGTGATGATGATTTCCCTACATTTAATCTTTAGTCACAATTTTAATAGCCCTTTCTCATGTCTGTAATCGATCGGATTGATTTCAAGTTACTCTTGTGAGTGTATTGACAGTGCTTTCTATGAAGAGCAACTTTAGATAATGATGCTCAGCGTGAGTTTATGACAGCTTTTCACTAAATAAGTGCGGTACTATCACACGAAATAACTCTTCAAGTGTAGCTCTTGTAATATTTTTTACAAACATTTTGTAGTAAGTATTAGTACTATCGGCGTATAGTAATATCGGCGCAGTTTTTGTTGTAGTTATAGATACAACTTCTGTTGATTTTCGAATATGATTATTATTCTGGCAAATTTTTAGTTATATCTAAAGTATGCTGCTTTGTTCACAATTAAGAATGTAAATGTTATAAAGATAACAAGGGCATTATTTTGCTATTAAGAAATTTATTTCGATGCAGAGAGAACGAATATTATTTTCATTTATCAGGAATGTTTATCATTACTGTAATTCTCTCACATATCACGCTTAACTATAAAGGAAAAATATTTTAACTTGTCTTTACGAAATGACATATTTATCCAAAGATAATAGATAAAATGTGATATTATGTTGAATGTTATTTGTGTTACATAGGAAAAATCCATCAACAATTCGCTGCGTGTGTACAAAATACTTTATTTAAAAAGCAATTTCAACTTCAACGGTGGTATAAAGTTACCAAATACATATTTAGCGATAAAACTTCAATTTGGATATCTTCAAATTTATCACTCTCGATGAAGACAAGTACCTAGACGAATTATCATACACAAATATATTGACCCACTCGAATGTAATAGGTGTTCGGTAGTCGGCGTCGAGAGGGCGAGATTATTTTTTGAAATGCTCCTCCAATCGAGTGCCTTCAGCCGCTAATCTGCGGTTGTCATTAATTATGTTTATCGCTTATCTAATATTTCGGCACTCGTTGATATATTTGATTGCTTGTTCAAAAGTACTAATCCCACGTGTCGTGATTAAACAATCCAAATAAAACCGGTAATTGGCTCGCGAGTCAAATTGTATAACACCTTTTTGGTCATTGTTTTTCCAGTTTTATCTAATGAATTATCTTTTAAAAAACATATAGATAAGAAATCCATGTTTTACATTTCATGCCCAATTTATTATAAATAGCTTCTGAACTTATTTCAAATCAGATTTAATTATGAGAAGTCCGTTAAGACATTGACTATATTACATATAAATTGTATAGGTTGGTATTCATCATTGTTAATTATTTTCTAGATAAGTATTTTATTTTTTAATGACCTAAGAAGTATCCTTTTTAGAAGTAGGTTGTTTTTATTTTAAGGTAGTTGTTATATATATAGCAAATGTGATAGTTTTATCGAATTTCGTTTAAAATAGGGAGCATGATGTCACGCCCTTAGATCGGGGGCTAACCGATTGTTTAACTTTAGAGGGGTGCGATGCGGAACGAATTTGTCACCAATAGAGAATTGGGAGGCAGCTGGCTATCAATTACAGTGTTTGCGGCTGTTAGGGATGCTATTTGTTCATTATTTGATGATAGTTATAGATTCCATTGTTGTCCCGCTAATGGTTGTTGGTTAGTGAAGAGATACACTCCTCGTATAAATCTTCTATAGTTTTAATTCGTTCAAACTAGACACTAGGCAAAATGCAACAAGAATAGAAATATGCGATTACTATATAGTGTTTTTAGGTAGTTATATTATTTATATATTGCAGAATATTAAAGTATTGTTATGGTGTTTATTTTATAAAACTATATGAGCTTATTTTTTTTATATAAATTGCTTCCTATATATCCTATGATACACAATAAAGTAGTACCTATTATCTCTGCGACATTCGCTTAGCACTATAGACGTTCTCAGAACAATAGTACAGCTGCCGATGGGTGGGTGTCTCCCCGCTCTCCCCACCGTTACCACGCCCAGCCTCCTCCCGCCTCCTGACACATCCGTGTGAAACTGTGTCCAATATGTAAGGGGAAAATGGAGAACAAATGAACAATGCTTTATTTGCGGTGATTTTTTCATGTCCCATTATTCTTTTGCGAACGTTCTCTAGTTGGAGTTAAATAGAGCGACCCTAACAGATTAAGTGGAGATTTAGATGCGAATAACATTGAATATGATTCGAAATACAAGTATCTGAAATGTGTAACAGTTAATAAAACTGATTGAAGCTTACCATACTATTAAACAGAGCTTAAATATAAAATACACACATTACATTTCTAGATAGGTTCTACATTACATTTTTATATTTCAAATGTTTAATATGATTATGTATTACAATTGTTTTTTTTTTGTTATAGGTATTATTGGTCAACAGGCGAGTCCGGATAGTACGTCTCGTGCATCTGAGCTCTCTTATGTAGGACCGGCGGCATCTTCTCCGACTGTTGTTGACACTCGTCACGATCAAGACCACGATCACGACCACGACCATAGCTTAGAACACGACGACGACAACGATCATGATCAACCACCAACAGGTAACGATTCCGGTCTCTCGCACAAGAAACGCAAACGTCGTGTATTGTTCTCTAAGGCCCAAACATATGAATTGGAAAGACGGTTCCGGCAACAGAGATATCTATCCGCTCCAGAAAGAGAACATTTAGCGAGTTTAATACGTTTAACGCCGACGCAGGTGAAGATTTGGTTTCAAAACCACAGATACAAAACGAAACGGGCCGTTCAAGAAAAAGGTTCGCATGATTTAAACGTCGGTGGTTTGAATTCACCCAGACGTGTAGCTGTTCCGGTACTCGTCAAGGATGGTAGACCGTGCATCGGAAAGCCGGATGGGCTCCCTCCACTTGGGATGTCTCTTCCCCCATATCAGCCGATGCATCATCAGCCTCCTGTCACGGGGCACGGTCCTCAGCCAAGTGGCTGCTGGTGGTGAATACGTTTATAATTACAAAGTGGTTAACTAGTCGTTTTAGCCGTTTGCGAAGGCTTTGCAATATTTAAAGACCGGTTATGCTTAAAGCGATTTGCTCTTGTGAGTACATTTATGTATACGTGGAGATTCAGTATGTGCCAACGGCGTGCTTATCTATCTGACGCATGCAATCGGTTTACAGCAAACTGATAAGTGTGAAGGTAACATAGAAACAGAATATCGGCATTGGTCTCTTTAAATAATTTTGCAAATTCATCGCAACATTTATTTATTACATAAGTTTAAATGAATTGAGCGTAATTTTATTTTCGTTCTGAGCATATTCTGTATGCATAAATTTTGACTACCAGCTCGAATACTATTTGTGACACAATTTACTTTTAGTTGCTAAATGTAAGGTATTGGTTCCTATTTTATTATAATACCTTAAATTATTAAAAAATATTTAAAGGACTCCAGACATTAATACTTATGAGGAATTTCAAAAAAGATAATCATTTCACAAATATTTTAATCTTAGCCAAACGTTCTTTTCAAATAAAATGTTATATTTTAGTTAAGTAACAATGATTCAACTTCAAAGTTTTAACAGTTTTAAAGTAATTATTATAGTAGAATTCAATTTAATTCAGTCATAAATTGCATTATAGTGTTCATTTGTAAATTATTGTAAAAAGCAAGCAACAATTATTATCTAAGATATCATTATGAAAATGACCAGATTTTATCAGATTGCAATATTTAGACCTAAGGCTCAGTATTATCATAGTCGAATATGCCTAGTGGATAGTTATTTATGTATATTCCAAAAAAATATATTTATGAAATAATTTCGTAGTTTAAACATAGTGTAGATTTTAGAAAATGTATATTGTGTACATATTGATTTACGAAATATATTTGATAAAGAATAATATTTCTTTTTACCATACATGTAATTTTTTACATATATTTTATGTAATACTTATTTCATTTTTATACTTCATAAACATTCCAAGCAAAAATTTTATATAAGTGTGGTTCTCCAATACCCTGTTCAATGTATGAATTGTATAAATGTTTAAATACTAAGTATATAACTTATGTGAATATTAAATTGATTGATGATATAATTTATTTTTTCATTTATCCCACGATCAATGTTATATTTTTAATCTGATCATTTTAACTAAGTAGGTTTTGCTAAGGTATAATATCGTATAAATTAGCAAAATTCAGCATTGTGATCATTCTCATTTTAAAATCTTAATTTAACCGGCTAAAAGAAAGCAAGCCAGACACATATAAGGATCTTTTGATAAGGATAAATGTTTTGTATGAAATAATTTGAACCATACATACATACCAAAATAGTCTAAAATAATAGTTTTTTTTTGAAATCCGCAAAAGCGCTACCATTCTTCAAGAAAAATAAAGCGGGATCATGTACGATAAATTTTTGTAAGACTTAAGCTTAAATTTGACTTGGGTATTTCAGAAGGTACAAATTCCGACGGAATTTACGAAAATCATTCATTGAACTTACAGTCGATATAAATGGGAAACACAATTTATCAATTGTGTTGTTGAACTTAATTTGTAAATATATCGTATCATTAAGCATATAAAAAGATTATTTTTGAATAATGAATAATGATTCTAAATTGTGACGCTTGTACGATATAATTGGTATTAGTTAAGGTACAAAAATATATATTATAAATTAAATTATATTATACATTTATACATCAATGGGACAGTTCGACACGACCAGAGATCTTCATCACTGTCATCTCTACATGGTTATGGATTCATTGAGGCGCACCAAACACAACATTGAAACTACGCGATTCTATATTTTTTAATTGGCTTAACGATGCATAAATAAAACATAAATTTTTGTACATCATCAGCCCGCTTTTGTCCACTGCTGGACAATAGCCTCTCCAAGTGCACGCCACTGTGGTCTTTCTCCGGCTACTCGCAACCAGCTCCTGCCTGCCGCCTTGCGTATATCGTAACTCCACCATGCCTGAGGACGGTGGAGTCAATATATATACATAGAGGTATCTATGCAGCGTCCGAGAAATAACTATTGTAGAACAACTGATTACAATCGAGATCATTCAAAATAATTCTTAAAATTGTCAATGTTTCGTGTATTTAATGCATATCACTTGATGACACTCATCAGTATTTAAGCATTGTGGCTATTTATTCTTTGAATATATCAAATCAAATCAAAATAAACTTTATTCAAGTAGGCTTTTACAAGCACTTTTGAATCGTCATTTTACAACCAAGTGAAGCTACCATACTATAAATCTCTTAACATGAAACGGCAGGACAGCTAATATGGAAATATTATATAATAATAGAGGAAATACATTGAAGTTTATTACTAATGTAATATTGATCTACGCTTTGATCGAGGTATTACAAACTTACTATGCGTTCATTCGGTAGCTACAATTTGTTTTATTAAAATATTTAGCTTCCGAAATTTTGCGCATTAAGAATCACTTAATTAATTCGTTAATTACTTAACTATATAAGAAGTTAATCTAAATATTTGTGATCAAGACTTGCATAGCTCATATTGTGTTTTAATATCATGATTAAATTCAATATGAATCAGTTGAGTGAGATGCATTATTATACTAAGATGTATACCGAATAAAAATGAATAATTTTTAATTAAATAATAAAGAGAGGTTATAGTATATAAATAAGACTGCTAGACAGGTGAGATACTCTAATATAAATATTTCTATTTGACTAAGTATAAGTAATAGATATTTATTATGTTAATCAGGATTTTCATACCTGAATAACATAATTGGTTGAAAATATGAAAAAGTTTATCACAAATATTAAACTAATTCAGATTTAATTTTCATCAATACACCTAAACATATTTGTTTAAAATAAAGTTACATAGGTCTGTTCTGCCACTTCTTTAGCATGGATTATTAAAAACTAAATGATTGCGCGTAGCAAATCCTACAGAGGTGTATGTGATATGTGAGTGACCATTGTTTACCCGTCAAATATTTGCGGCACCGTCATTTATCTAATCACGGCTGCCGATAGCTCGCGACCCGATTACTGACATACTTGTTACGATATGTTTTCTTTACACCTGCTCTATTTTGTTAAACGCTTACTTCTAGCTATATATGGTTATACACACACACAAACATACACTCTCTAATATACGAGTACATATTATATTCAAATTATTTATCATTTGTTTTTGTTTTAGTCATTACGTTATTTAAACGTCTATTTAAGAATGTACAAAATCAGTTTGTACTAGTGGGTCTTTCGCGAAACTTCGCGTTTATTCAAAACATTTTTTAGGACTTTCGTGCCGTTTTTCCTCTAAAATTAATTCTTTGTTAAATCGTAACAATTGAATAAATTGCAATCAAGAATCCTCTTTAATTTTCTGCACATCTACGGCTAAAATTCTTCACTTGAGACCATTACCATATCTTTATGTGAAGCAACTACAATCACTGGGAGAAATATCGGCCTACGCTATTAATATATAAGATTTTGGTATGCCCGTACAGCTCTGGCTATCTGCTTCGCATTGTTGGCTAACTGCTTCTCGTGCTGTCAACGACACACTATACAGAAGCAAACAACCCGCGCATCTTCAGACGCTCATAGAAATGCTGGTTTTATCGCTAACATTATTTACGGCAACATAGTTATAATGGACTTGATCAGTGATAGAAAATTAAACTATTTTGTAAAAATTCTCTATAACTGATATAACGTAACGATTCACTTAGCACCCGAAGCATAGGATGCTTTGTTTGCATCATAAATACATTGTAATGCATATTTACTTAGTATATTTAGATTGCGCTAGGCCGTCTGGTTAAGTCCCTACCAACCGCTCATCAGATATTCTACCGTCACATAACAATACTACTGAGCCGAGATGGCCCAGTGGTTAGAACGCGTGCATCTTAATCGATGTTCAAACCCAGGCAAGCACCACTATATATGTATATGTGCTTAATTTGTGTTTATAATTCATCTCGTGCTCGGCGTTGAAGGAAAACATTGTGAGGAAAGCTGCATGTGTCTAATTTCATCGAAATTCTGCGACATGTGCATTCCACCAAACCGCATTGGAACAGCGTGGTGGAATATGTCCCAAACCCTCTCCTTAATGGGAGAGGAGGCCTTAGTTACTTTACTTTACAACAATACAAAGGAATGTTGAGTTCCGTCTTAAAGGGTGATTGAGCGAGTTTAAACACAAGTAAAAGGGACATACAACTTTAATTAAAGAGATGTAGGATGATTAGTCAGTATTTTTTACAGTGTTAATGTTTATAGGATGTGATGAACAGCAACTAAATATCACCATATGACATATTTATACGTCCGAATTCCTGTGACATAGAATAACAATATGTATTTCAGCAATTTTCACAATGTTATTTCTTAGTACTTGAAACTAAAAGAGATTAAAATGAAAATTCTTCTAACTTTCAGTTAAGCAAGTAATATTGTTTCCAAACAACAATACAGCCGCTTACATCTTGGATAAAGCTTAAATAAAATATTCTTATTATTTTCTTGCATAAAAAAAAATTAAGTATTTTCGTATGACACAGCCTACCATGTATGTTTATTATTTCTAAGGATGAAAACAGTTGAACAGTATTTTTTTAAATGCGCGATACTATTTGAAAGGAGTGTACATTTCTGATAAATACCTACTTTAACAAAGAGCTAACGCCTCCGTGCATTGATTGAGTACACATCTCACAAAGAGATGTCGCCGTTTATTAAATAAATAATAACCCGAGTACAAAGGGATCGCCGTCGGTAGTTCGACAATAGGCAAACAAACTGAGAATTAATTTCGATGAATTCTCAAAACGCCTTCGATTCTGTCGCAGCAAAAGCCCAATAGAAAAGTGTCGAAGCGACGGTTAAGCCGATTAGCTCGATACACAACAAATACAACCTTTCGGGTCCTGACTGCTGATTTTGACACATGTGTGTTCGGTATTCACGCTAAGGATTTCAATGAGGACTTTTAAACTTTACAAATTGATGGCATCCTAATTGGCATCGCACATATGATATGACATTCGTTATAATATATATATATATATATATATATATATATATATATATATATATATATAAATATATATAAATTTAAACTATACGGCTATAATTCAAGAATGTTTTTTTTTTTTCTATTTTATATGCGTCATCGAAAATTATATGGGAAAATTATTTTTATTGTAAAATTACCCCCTTAGTCTTTCCCACCAATCATATAGAATATATTCGTTTATATCAACCAACCAATACTTTTTTCATCGTTATAATCTTGTTTAGAATATTTTTCATATTCATTCATCTTTTATTACATGAGCTTTAAATATATTCATTATTAAAATGTAAAACGATTTGCTAGATTTTTATATAATTATTATTAATTCAAGAAAAAAAAAGAAAAAATAAAGGGTGGCCAAATTGTAACTTGTGTTATACAAGCTATCTGCCGAAGCAGTTAACTGTTAAAATATCTCATTTCAATTTTAAAAGGCGTCATAAGTACTTATTATGGCAAATAGTTATAAATTAACTAGCGGAACCGCCGAAATTTGACCATAACATAATAAACCTAAAAAGCCGTAGAAGCAATAAATCAGCAGATTTATTCTAATAAGCTACATTTTTACTAAGTTAATAAATATAAATAAAAAGATCAAATATTCTTAAAGATTCTCATAAATTTTGTATAATATAAATAATCTTTAGAAATAATTTCAATGTTTTAGTAAAATTTATTTACAAGACGTACTTTTTGTGCAGTGTAGTATTATAATACCTGTATATTTTCGTTTACTTACATATACATCCGTAAAATACCCAACACAACATTTACAACTGGGTCAAAATCACCAAGGTGGAGAATTAGCTTTGCCAGGAAATAAATGTTAAAATTTAGTTTATTTAAGCAAATCGTTATTGTAAATATTACTTAACTCTGTTCATATTATCTGTGCATAATATTTTATACAGGAAAAGTAAAGCACATTCATTATTATTCTAACAATTACCAACAAAAAATCATTTCGGGAACGCGTCCTTAATAGCAATCTTCAGAAACTAACTTTGTAAATATTCATAAAGTAAAATAAAATGAAAAGTTTTTCTTACTTAATGGCCTACAATTGTATCTTATATCAATTATTTATTGTTGTTATTAAAGAAAGAAAACAAATTAAAGAAAATCAATTGAAAATATTGTGTCCGGCAAAGTAAGCGTCATTTCAGTGAACGCAACTTAAATTCTCGGTAAAATTTCAGTTTTTGAACGTAACCTTTAGTTGTCTATGGTACAGTGATGTGAACGATGTAAATAAACGGTGTGTCGAGAGAGTTTTCGCCAAAACAATTGAAAATAAGTGGTAAGTATCTTTCAATTCAATAAATTAGAGAGCGTACATCAATACGTCATCATACCGGGAATGCGTTTCTCAACTTGGAATATTAAAAAATATGTTTTGTAGTGTTTTAAAACAAATAGTAACCTCAAATATTTTACAATAACAAAGCCAAACATGATGTCAAAGATGGTTGCCATCTAAAAAGGGCGCGTTTATTTAAAAAAGTCATTTCGGGAACGGTCATTTCGGGACCGTTCCTGGACTTGACGGAACGTTCTCGAAATGATGATTACGTTCCCGAAATGACTTTTTTTGAATAAACGCGCCCTGTTATAACAATAGTTAATAGGTTAGTTAATTCAGTAGATGTTGTGCTAACATATTTTATAATATAGGTACGTTTAATCTTTTTTAGCAATATGGAGTCTCCTGTGGCTGGAAAAAATAAAAAACTTCCGAAAAAGCAAGTTAAAAAAAATAGTTCGGCTTACTTACGTCAAAGAGAGAAAGCAAATGCCAGAAAAAGGAAATTTTTAAATAAGATGACGGAGGAAGAGAGAGAAATAAAAAGAGCGAAGGATAGAGCGTATTATCAGAAAAAAAAAGCTGAAAAGAAAGTTAAAAATATTGATGAGATGACTGAGAGAGAAAAGCGAAAGCAGAGAAAAATTTGGAAAGAAGCTTCAAAAAAATACAGAGAAAAAAAGAAGGCAATATCGAGTATAGTAAACAATACTCCGCCTCATTCTGATGATGAATTAGCTGAAGCACGGTCTTTAGTAAGAAGAACAGTGGGAAGAAAAATTGTTCGGAAGGATAGAGCTAAAGCATACCGTATAATAAAAAAAACAAGAGAAAACAATTGCTAACATAAAACGTAAGTATGAAACTTTAAAGAAAAGACTTAGAAGAAAAGAAAAAAGGGAACAGGAAAAAGTTCAGATACCAACAACTCCTAACAGCAAAGTTGACGCATTGATTAAAAATGTCGACGTGCCTCCAGAAGTGCGCAAGAATCTGTTATTTAACGAAGTTCTGACTACACAATTAAAAGAAAAGGTCTGTACTTTAAGAAAAAATTCCAAAGAGAGGGAAGTCTTCCAAAAATGTGTTAGCGGTAACATGCTACGGAAATATAAGTTGCTTCATATGGCTAAGACTTTTTTGCCAAAAGAGAGAACTAGTACATCGATTCTGAAGTCTGATACTAAAATACGTGAGGTTGTTTTGACGGCGGAAGTTCGTGAAAAAGTAAAAGATTTCTTCCAAAGAGATGATGTCAGCAGGATGTGCCCAGGCAAGAGAGATTTTGTGAAGAGAAACGGTGTTAAGAAGCAAAAACGCCTCCTTTTATACACAGTTAAAGAACTGACGTCAAAATTCGTTCAAGAAACTGGAATAAATTTACCATATGCAACATTATTAAGAGCAAAACCGTTTTGGGTGGTAGCTCCAACATTCAGAGACAGAGAATCTTGTTTATGTGTCAAACACGAAAACTTCGAATTTAAACTGAACAAATTAAAAAACTTACAACAATTTGTTACTCACACGAGTGTAGAGAAAACCATCGAGGATTATAGTTGCGACATAACATCCTATGACTGCATGAATGGTATTTGTGATACTTGTAAAAATCCGAAGCTTGAGTCAGCTGATAATGCAGATTCTGTGACATATTTCCAATGGAAATCTGTTATTGAAGAAAAAATTGTAAAAGGCGAGAATAAGAAGTTCAAGATCACAAAAAAGGCTGCAATTTCAAGTACAGTGAATGAATTAAAAACGGCTTTTATTGAAGATATTCCAGTTATGAAAAAACATCTGTATGGCATTTATATTTATAACAAACTGAAAAAGGAGATGAAAGAAAATCTAACTGAAGAAGAGGTAATGATACAGATAGACTTTTCGGAGAATTATACCACTAAATACGCAAGTGAAATCCAGTCGACACATTTTGCAAAAAATCAATTGTCTATTCATACAGGTGTATATTATACACGCAACGTTGACAATGGTTTAAAATCCACATCTTTTGCTACCGTGAGTGAAAATTTGGATCATCAAGCCCATGCAGTATGGGCTCATATGATACCGATCCTACAAATAATATTGAAAAATAAACATATTAACACCATTCATATCTACTCTGATGGGCCAACGTCACAATACCGTAACCGAACTAACATACATCTCTGGCTACAAACATTAATAAAGGAATTCCAACAGATAACAAAAGCTACTTGGACATACAGTGAACCTGGCCATGGCAAAGGACCCATGGATGGCGTAGGTGGTACTCTTAAAAGGACTGCCGATAAGCGTGTGTTAATGGGACACGATATTAAAACATCCTCAGACTTAGTGGATTTGTTTAAGGAGTCTACTATACTGGTAAAAGAGATTCCTCATGATGACATTTCTACAGCAAAAGACTTGGTTCCGAAAATCATAGATGCCATACCAGGTATCATGAATATTACAAAAAATACATGGCAAAGAGGACCGGAAGTTACGATTAAAACATACCGACACGACCGTTTTGAAAAGCAACTAAGAATATCAGTATTATCTGGAAGTTTATATCCGAACTCTGAACCAAAAGACAAGGGAATACCTTCAAATAAGTCTCCAGAACTAAAAGAGCCAATAGATACAATTAATTTACAAGATTTGCTGCAATTGAAGAAAAGGAGCATTTACAACACCATTTACTCATCATCATCCGATGATGAGGAAGATTTAATGTCGATTTCTCTTCGTCAGCAGATTGCGCAAAAATCAATTACTGTTGAAGCTAGTACATCTTACAATCAAGACAAGGAAAACCTACACCCAAATTTAATATCCCCTGGAACCTTTGTTTTAGTTAAAGTACCTACACAAAAGAAAGCTCTAAATTACAGATATGTTGCCATCTGTAAGACAGGTGTTGAAGATGATGGAGAAATTCTAGTTACGTTCTTGAATTCGGTTTGTAATAATGCAAAAAAATTTAAACTAGATCCGAGTGATTTATCCTACGTTGCATTTGAGCAAATAATAAGTATTATTTCGACGCCATTTCTGAGAAAAGAAAATAATAGAGAGTATTATTACTTTGATACTGATATTGATGTTTATGAAAAATTCTAATGTTTGTTTCTTTTCATTTTATATATTTTATATTCTTGTGTTTATTTAATATTAGAATGCTTGTTTTGATTTAAAGTTTATTTAATATTAACTACGAAAAAGTATAATGTTTAGGTGGTTTGATTAATACCATCATAATAAAAGTTTAATATGATTACTAAGAATATCTAATCGGCTGTGAACAGCAAATTACAAGACTGTAAAGTGATTTAAGTTCCGTTTTTGTTAATTAAGAATCCTTATGCCAAAATTAATAAATAAGTACGACGTACACATTGCTCATTATTACCTAAACCTAAATTGTATCTATATCGTCATTTAGGGAACACACGCATCATTCCGAGAACACCTCATCATTTCCGGGAACATCACTAAAATCACAGATAATAAATTTATTATTCTAGGTATTAAAAAGGGCCCTGGTAAATAATAAAGTAAGGCGAACTTTTTAGACCTACATCATGTTAATTTATATATAAGACACTGATATTTCTCATATTTAGATAATTTATACAGAGAAATTGTCATAATAGATCCACTTTCACTATATTTTGCTTTTTGACGTCTTTGTTGGCAATTTCATTACATTTCTTTAGTTTTTAATAATAAATAACATATATACGCTATCGAACAAGGTAAAAAATAAATACTTATGTAATATTTTAATATTATTATAAACTTCACAAAAACGTTCCCGGAATGATTTTTTTCAGTGATAGCTCACTTTAAAAATAAAATTAAAAGAGTAGTAATCAATTATATGCTCTGCCAACGTAAATATTGTTAAAACACAAGTGTAGTGATCATTTAGGCTGATCATCAAAGTAATAGCTGCTAGGTCAATTTATCAAAAAATGGAATTTGGAATTCGCCACCTTGGTGATTTTGACCCAACTACTTTTTATTTATTGAACGTATTACGCACAAAACATTATGCCTTTGTTCGGTAGAGATTAAGTTAAAAAAAAACAAATCAAAAATCATTCATGACTGTCATTTAATTACATTACCGCTTGTCATCTTTGAATCGTAGTTAAAGTTAAGCTGGTGGACACTAACTTGTCAGTCAATAGTAAGGGAGAGCTGTATTGATGCATCATTTCTCTAATACGACTTTAGATCTATGGATAAGGGCATAGGGCATATAATCGTGTGTTATTGAATGACTATAAGCGCAATATCGTTATGATGGACGAGCGTGTGTCCGGTCAGCGTGCAATCGAGTTGAAACGCGATAAGCACATTGATGCACTACACTTCACACCTTGCTCGTTTGCTTGTTCCTTGATATAGTGATAAAATCAACGATTATCTGAATGCATAAATACCTATTTGTGTATTATTAGGTATAATAGATGACGTCAGAAAGATACCGTACAAAGTAGGTATATCATGAAACGGAATAATTTTATTTTAAATACTAAATTGGGACTTGCTAATTTTTTTATATAGATTTGTTTGTCTTTTGATATTCTGTATAGTGCTTCGTCATAGTAATATTATAATAGTATTATCTCTCGCACTAAAAATATTTGAATATTACAATCTATTCATGCTAAGTATTCAAAAAAATATTTTCCCACTATCCCGCTATCGTATACATATCTTTAATAATTATAAATACCAAGGAATAGATGGTCGAAACTGGCTTGGCTCTTTAGCTGGTGTTTTCACGTTTGTAAAAAAAATAAACCCTTGGATTCGTAACTAAAAATCTTTAAATATTCAAACGGATAGAGATGTACTGTAAGTATACATTTTTATCCTTGACTATTAAAAAAGCAGAGGTGCATGCATAAACCGTTCGATTTTAACGGAAAGTATTACGTTTGTCATGGCTTCAAAATAGTATATTTATTTCTATTATTATAAACCAAAAACTTAACCAACATACACATGACACGACGGATATTCAACTTAAACGTTAAACTCTAAACCGGCTACACTAAATTTGTACCCATAGTCAAAAATGTTTTCTATGTTCCAAAACAAAACTAAATTGAGAACAAAATAAAAACGCACCCCGTTGCTACTATCGAGGCAATATATTAATACAGAATCATTTATGAACTGCACAAATTGCATTTTCACCATTTACATGGATCGCAGTTAAGCCAATAAGTAAATCAAAGTCGTCAAGCACGGTACTAGGCTTGAAGAACATTGTAAGAGCTTAGACGGCACGCGCGGCTCCCATTTTGCGGCTAACCCGCCCTCACCCGGCGGGTTTATAGCCGTCGCTAATAAACACGTTATGTACCTAACGAATATTAATAACTCAGTTCGCTACGATGATTTTTGCTTTGAAAATTGCTTGTTGACGTAACTTCAAGACGCAACTATGTAGGTTAAGGTCTGATATATATTTATTATCTAAATAAGTTTGATAATAAATGCTATATAATAATTTAAATAAAAGTTTAAATGGGGCTAAAGTTATGTAGAATAAAAATAAATAACTTAATTAAAAAAGTATAACACATTTGTAAACAAAATTGACTTTTGTCAAAATGGGTATTGTTTGAATATTATTTTTGCTGGTTTATTTGGTAATGTATGCCAGCTTTAAGTACCGGGAAAATACTAAAGATTTTCTTCGGAAACGGAAGTCATGCCGTGTAAAAAACATTTTTGTAGAAAAATGTTTTGTTAATAAAACAAGATTGTCTTTCTTTTGTTAACCGTTCCCTATACAAATGTCTTTAACACCTGAATTTTATAAAGTCAACGTCAAAATATTATCATCGCGCTGCGAAAAAAAGTTGCGGTAACTGTTCTATGTTCGCCAAAAATGTTTTAGTTTTTCTATTTGTATCACAAGACCCATTTTTCACGTGCCAGCTAGAACGCACAGACATAAAGGTTTACGACAGGCCGTCATATTTATGGCGCGGGTATTGTGATATATTTTTTTGTTGTTCGCATTAGGTTTTATCTGACTTTCCGCTAAATCAAGTAGCTACTGGCCGGTGTCAGGAAATACCCTCATATATATCATCGTTGGCGGATACGAACATTTTGGGGTTACGATTCGATTCCGTAGGGCCGCCGTTGATCGCGTTTTGCCATTTGTTTTATCGAATAAGCAATTAATGATCTTACTTTCTGTGTTTCGTTAATATGTAAATATTTATTAGCGGTTTATATTTTTTTAGTTAATGTAAAAAAATGCCAATATATTATAGTATAGTATAATTAAGGTAATTGAAATGAAACTGTTAAACATAGTAAAGGTACAGCTTACTAATTATAAAAATTCAAATCAATTATTGATATTAAGCAATTCTTGAATCAACGAGATGGTACGAGATAGGACGAGAACTAGATTTATTAACGTATATTATGGAACAAAAAACGTCCGTGCCTTGTCAGCGGGGGTTCGAGAAGCTCTATAGAGTAGTTCGATTAAGTTGTCTCGCGCCCTTTTTTTAGCAAAAAAGGGAAAATGAATAGTCCGAAGCGGAAATATTACAGAGTAACGGCATTTCCGCACGATAAATCGCCGCCCAATCAAAGGAATTTCCGCGCTACATCGTCGTATATCTTTATTAATGCTATACTTTATTTTATTAGACTTTTTATCGGTACCATTATCATTGCATTGTCTAATTGTGTCCTACGAACTTCTTTACTTAGTAATTATTTATAGCTAATCAATCTGCTATTACTTTTCAGAGGTATAGTGCTATGTAATAAATATTCATTAATTAATTTGAAGAAAATATATTTAGTAGAGTTGTAGTAAAATACATTTCATGAACATTGAAAGTCAAATAAAAACGACTTTATTTTATTACGTCCGACCGTCACTCCTACGCAAAATTCATTTTCTAAAAGTGTGAACTATTTTGTCAATGTCTGTTTGACTGTTTGAATATATTGTTTTAACATTGATAACCGATTTTATTAAATAGAGATTAATAAAATTAAAAAAGAAATTAATATAAGAAAAATGAGAAAAAAGATTCAGTAAAGACCGACGATATATACATATGTATGGTTCTACTCAAGCACTATTGATATTTGGTATAACACCGAATTCTCTATCTCTAAAGCAGTCAGTATTTAAACTACTATAATGTACTATAATTTAAACATGAATATATATTTTAATTGTGATTGCTTTTTTAATTATGATATTTATTATATGATAATTATATAAGCAGTTTTACAGGTAAGTTCCTACTTTGATGTATACACCTTTTTTTTTTAAAAAAAAAATTATATTAAAAATAATCGAAAACCGTGTATTAAATAAATTGTGGCGTGTTTCACTATGGTATATCTGAGCACAATAATAATAGGCACTAATAAGTTTTTATTGAAATGGATATGATATTTTAGATATGTAATGTTAAATCGAGTATGTATTTGGTATTTTGTGTGATACTTTACTTGTAAAGTAAATAATGTCTATGGTTTTGTAGATGTTTAATAACTCGCGATGTGGCCTGTTACCTGTCGTCTGTCGTTATCAGCAGGGGCGGCTAAATCGGAAAATCGATATGAAGCGAGCGCGTTTATTACAAGTCGCTTGTCCGTTCCATTTAAAAGTTTCCGACTGTGCTTGCTCCAATAGGGGACTTTAACAGTTTCTGGTTTTACTTTAATAAAGTAACTCACGAAATGTACATATAAATATATGTGTATTTCGCAATCAAATTGAAGTATAAATAAAAAGGTAAGGTAATAAAATAAATAAAATTTGTACAAGTAGAATAAATTTTTATTGAAAAAGTATAATGGATGTTTTATTTCATTTCTATGTGGTGAACTAATAATAGATACTGAGTATCTAATATTCCCCTTGCTGCGACAGGAAGAACGAAATTGAGACGTCAATGTTCACTCGTTTCCGGTTGCTAATGTAATATAATTGCGTCCCGCTGATTGTTGTGAAAGAGCTGTCAAATGTCAATTAATGAGACACAGATTATAATTACTGCCCACCAGCGTTCATAGACAATTCAATGGTCTACAGCTGACCATAACTCAACAAAGTGGCATGTGATAAAATTGTGTTTCAATTTGCCTTTTTACATCCTTAAATTATTGGCACGGGTTTATTCTTATATATTTTTTTGTATCAAGTACTCTGTTGAAACATAAATCTACTCGTATTCAGCTTTCGGTCGACCACCGTGTTAGGTGCGTGATTCAGCAGGCGGCTAATGGTCATTTGGTTTGTTGAGACATGATTAATTATCTTTATCAAAGCTCACCAAATCAGACCAGCTGATGGCTCAATGATGAGCGTTGCTACTTGCTAGTATGGAGCTACCGAACAATAGATCGGAAAAAGGTCGATAAAATATTAAAAAAAGTTAAAAGACAATTATTTTGGGTAAGTTCTACGAAATTAAATAATTTACAAGTAGTCGTTTGAAATATTTTTTAATTTTATTAAGTAGGTATGTAATTTAAATCGCCTTGGCTTTTAGAATGTTCTCATTATAAATAAAATTTAAAGAACCTTTATTTAAATGTTAATTTACAATGAAAAAATATTTTTTTTATATTTTATTTTTAAAATTTAACATACAAAAGAGCTTTTATTTCAGCAAAAGATAATAAAAATACTTAAAAGATAATTAATTTAAGCAGAAATGGGTTTTTAATGCTAAACTTTTTCTTTTTCCTACGTCTATTGTACGACAAACTCGGAAATTCGATTACAGCGGGGTGTCCGTCCGCTGACAAAAACAAACGCTGGACGCTGCAATAATAGTAACTCTTATAAATTTGTTCACATTCGCAAAACAGGATGAAATAAATTCAACCTTTTTTAAAAAACACATTAATTTTTTAACAAACGACAAATCATTTCGAAACACCTATCAACACATGAATAAACTATATCAAGTTAATCCTTGAGCTATTCTTTGGTGCCGATTCTTTGAAATTCGGAAGCCGGACTGAAGGGCTTTTAAAGACAGCTACGCGTGGGTTTAGCTTATAATTGGCTCCATTATATTGGCCACCGGAAAGAAGACCCACGTCAAGGCATTGCGCCGTGAAAGGATTTGTAATCTTAACATAAGAGAGAATATTAACGTGCTAGTAATATTATAGTCAGGCAGACAGACTGACGCCAAAGTCTGCAGAAATACTGGTTATTGAAATTGTCTCGAGTATGATATATTTTGTTTTTTTAATAAATCTTGTGTTGTTATATGTAGCAGTAGGTAAACCTTTGTAAGAAGAAGTGTGTAGATATAATTTTGATAAGAAATACTGATTTTATCTATGCTGTGAAGTACTTTTACAATATTTAAAGATAATAAACAATATTGATAACAACGATTTAATGTCTATCTATTGGTATTGTTCGATAACATTAAGTATCGCAATGATTTGTACTTAATTGGTAATAATATTGATTACAACGTAGATATTTCGCGCTACTACATACCTACATTTACCAAGAAAACAATTCTTCATTGGTTCACGCTACACTACACAGTTTGACACAAAATTTAACAAGTGCTCAAGACCGTGCCAGGCTTCTAGCGTTATCATCTAAAGAGTCTAGTCACTGGTTGAATTCATTACCCTCTAAAAATCTTGGGACACTTTTAGATAATGAATGTTTTCGCATATCGATTGGTCTCCGACTGGGAACACCGCTGTGTTCTGAACACAGATGCCCGTGTGGAAAGGAGGTAGACTCTTTCGGTTTACATGGTCTCTCTTGCCCAAGGAGTTCAGGTAGGCTTTTCCGCCACGGTTCTCTTAATGACATAATAAAAAGGGCTCTTGCCACCATCAACGTTCCTGCTCTTACTGAGCCTCGTGGAATTAGTCGTGATGATGGTAAGAGACCTGATGGATTAACATTGGTTCCCTGGGAACGAGGTCGGGCCCTTGTGTGGGACGCTACATGTGTTGACACGTTGGCCCCATCTCATATCCGAGAAACAATGTTAAGAGCCGGTGCCGCTGCGGAAAAAGCTGAAGCCAAAAAAATAACTAAATATTCGTGTATTATATCTAATTACTTTTTTGTTCCATTTGCTGTCGAAACGCTTGGCCCTTGGAGTAGTGGTGCAAAAAGCTTCATCAAAAGTATAACACCTCGCCTCATTGCCTCCACTGGTGACAGGAGGGCTGGTTCGTTTTTTGCCCAGAGGATCGGAATTGCGATTCAAAGGGGAAATGCTGCTAGCATTCTTGCCACCATTCCACGCGGTCAGGATTTATACAGTAACTAGTTTTAGTTCATATTTGTATATATATATTTAAGCATTTAATGTTGTTAATTCTTATGTTAATAAAGTTATTAAGAAGACAATACATATCCATGTATATACATATATCTAGATTGTATTTTTTAATAGGAATAACAAAATACTATAAATTCTATGTGTAAATTGAAATATGTTTAAAAAGCAAATATGTGGCGATTTTTATTGTCAATTTAAGAAAGTTATAACAAATGAAATAATGTATATAATTAAATTAAAAAAAAATAATTTACATCAGCGGCACGAGCTTAGTCGAGATGGCCCACTGGTTAGAACGCGTTCAAACCCAGGCAAGCACCGCTGATTCATGTGCTTAATTTGTCTTTATAATTCATCTCGTCCTCAGCGGTGAAGGAAAACATCGTGAGGAAACCTGCATGTGACAAATTTCATAGAAATTCTGCCACATGTGTATTCCACCAACCCGCATTGGAATAGCGTGGTGGATCTCATTCAAATGTTATTATTATATAATTCTATAATTTATGCAAAGTCTTAGAGGTATTTGTGAAGAATATAGATAGTATGTTTATAGTTTTAAAAGCTAATGCCTTGATAAAACCATTGTAGGTGCCTATAATATACTGTATGTTTGTAATCTTTTTTAGAACGTTTGTAAAAGTCGGATTGAATTAATTCTCCCGGGGCGTTCACTCGTGTAATTTGTTATTACACCAGAAATGACGCAGCTAACATTAGCGAATTTCTACAATTGATGGGTCTAACTATAGTAAAGTTATTTGAAGTAAGTTTTATGCAACCGTGTGATGCGTAAAATTGATTGGGTCCAGTTATAGAAGAAACGGAAGTTTCGGCCCAATCATTCAATGAAGTATTTCATTCATAAGTTCTACAACTCGTAGTAAGGGCCACTCGCAGGTAGTTTTTTGTTTACGCAGTTTTATAATTTCTCATTCATACTTTTTTTTTGCATTTGCCTATTGAGATCCTTTAGTGCGTGGGATTAGTGCGAGTGAGAGTACTTTATTTTAAAATTGCTCTTGTAAATTATAATCATTATTTTCAACTTTTGCATTTAATTACGTTTGTGTGTTATAACTTTGTTTTAACACAAGATTATTCTTGTGTTAAAACAAAGAGTGTTTACATTTCAATTCTAAATATATAATAAAAATTGATATTAATTAAAGTTTACATAAAATGCGAGCATAAAATCCAAAACTGGAAAATCAAATCGCGAACGTTTCATGTGATCAAGTTCGACTAACTATTTTGCACTATAAGGATAGTCTCGTGAACAAGACATTCGTAGACAATGTCGAAATATCGAGCTCCACCGAACAAAAATAAAAAACATGGTAAATATCCCGAAATTAATAACTTTAATAATAAAAATAACCATGTTAGTTTAAAATCCTATATATAAGGATAGAGTTTTCCGTCACATTAAATTCAATTGTTTTTGATTTCAATGAGCCTTTCAACAGGCTTAAGATGAATAATTTCTTTGCTATTGAACGGAATCAAAAGCGGACACTTTAAAGAATATTTGAATGGACATCTATTTAGTGCTACGAGTGTTTTACTGCGCAAAAAATCTTAAGTCAGGTAATGTCCGGATGCGAATGAGTTACCGACTCAGTTCCCACGATGTAGCCACAGTTATTACTGTTTATTAAGCGTCGACTTCGACACTTGTTTTTCCTTTTGTTTATTGTAAAAGATCTCTTGTCACACAAAACGATTTGAACAAACACAGAATAGGGTGACTCGTCTTAAACAATAACGTACTTTCATAATTCATAAAAACAAGTGAACCTTGAAATAACGACAAAGATTCAACACCATTTTTGATGATGCAGTCAATTAAAATAACCAATTAAATCAACAATATGAATAAATACAAAGAAAAAAAGATACAAAAAGCCTTTTTAATTTTTATTTTGGCAAAATATACAAACGCTACTAGACTATACATTTTCGCTTAGATTTCTGATTGTTCGGACATCCGCACGGAAATGTCCGGTTACTATAGTTGTGGTCGGCTGTATATACTGACTACACCACAATGAGCATGAATGAACTGACCACCCAGTGAGTCCGCGTAGTGGTCCTCGCCGCTATTGTGCAGCAACTAGAAAGTTTTTCATCCTAAGTATATTCCTCTATTTCTAATATTAACTATATTATGAAATTCATATTAAGTACAGTTAATTAAATGACGTCATTTTAATCAGTCGCAAATTTTCGATATCATTGTTAAATATTTAGATCAATATTTTTATTGTTTTTTTTTGCTATAATCTATGTTGTCGGTAACCGAATATTTTGTCAAATTAGCGTACATTAATTAAATATGTTATTAAATGATTCCGAACATTATACAAGCGATGAAATATGTAATTACAAAATTGTTGCTTGTCTGAACAGTATCGCTGTACTGAATAGCAAATGGCGAGGTGTGTGCCAACATTTATCGACCTTAGCCTTAATACACACTGTTCTCGTTTATTGACGGTCAATTTATTTTTAAGCTGCACAATTATCTCGCATGCCAAAGAAAAGAGTCACAGAAATATTTTATTTATATTATTTGAGAGTTTATAAACGTATCTTTATGATAACTGAAAAGATTTTTATATACACGTGATTGGGTGTTCGTTATTCGGTACAATTCGCTGTAATTGCACTTAATTACATAATAAACGCGTTGAAAATGTTACAAAAATACGCACATGTAATACAAACATACAAATGAGGGACCCCAAAAAACATTTTCAAACATAGAATAGAAATAGAATGTAAAAAATCACATTCAATAGCTTTCAAATATTTAGTTAATTTAGTGATTATTCTCGTAACATATCTGCATAATATATGTATATTTTATTGTATGATATATTCATGAGTACAATACTTTCTCGTTTCAAATCCCTCACAATCCCTGTGTCATTAGATACGTTAGTTACGTCCATTTATCACACCTTTAATTCCAGCCCACATTATCCTATTGTAGACAAGCGTTATTCTGTAAACGCTGCTTATTATAGAAGCTTACTTTGTATAAAAATATGTGCTCGAGTATAAAGGTAAACATTGATTTTTTCAACTACCTAGAGAGAATACATATTTGGGATGCCACTGACAGACGGACAAAGGGACAATGAGGGATGTATCTTGAATGCCGACCGCACACTATGCGCGTGAGCACCCAGCGGACAATTTTCAATAAATTCAATAAAATTACAAAATTGCATTGATTTTTAACTGAAGTTGTAATATTCATTGATCGCACTTACATACTACGCAATGAAAAATACTGTTAGATAAAACAGGAATACAGCGAAGCCTATTTGAAAACAAAGATACAATAAAGTAAACAAAATTTAACTATGTTTATGCAAAACAACTGTGTCGCATTTTCATTAAGAGCTTTTTGAAACTAATAAATAAATTTTATATTTTTATACTATCGTAAAGTTAAACAGTAACTGATTATAAGTAAGTAATATTGTAATAAATTATTTTAATTATTTGGAATTATAACATACGACTAGTGGCTATAAAAATGTTGCCAAGGTTATTGGTATAAATTAACACGAGCAGATGCGGTTAGCATTAAAGATCACACCCACTTCTAAATAATGACTTCTCCGCCTTTAGACGTATTTCTCCAGTGTTTAAAAAAAACTGTCCTCAACAATCTCCAACGCTCAACTGGGCCGCGCAAATATATGTAGTATTTTTTTGAAAAGATTAATTGTCGGGATATCGTTTATTATCATTTTGAACTAAAACAACTTTAGTAAATATTTTCGTGTGTCTTTCATCATAGATAACAGTTATCACATATACGAACTAGACGGATGTAAGAAACTGTCTATAAGATTACCATTGATAGAAAAAAAAATAACACAGAAAAATAAACAAATTTATATTTTCTATTTAAAATCTAGGAAGTTATCGCACACGTAGTTGACTATTTTATTAATGTAGTATGATATTTATACTATTATAAATTTTATATTCCAATTTGATTATTAAAAGCCTGTTTTAAAAATGAGACACAAGATGTTTCAATTTTTTTGTTACTCGACTATATTTTCCAATGTAATTCCAGCGTTGATAGAAAGGGACGGAAATAAATTCATATTATATGCTAGGTACTATCCACCCGCTTTCTGGAACAAAAGGCTGTCGTCGCTATTACTTAGCAAATCACAAGGCATAACAGTATAAGGAAAACCATCGCATCAAACCTTTTTGTTTGACATTTAATAACCTATAATACCAATATTTGGTCAGTTTTAAATAATACATATCTAGCTTATGTACTTCATATACACAATTATAATAAAAATATATATTATATTAATTTAAAAAATTATCGATAAATACACTTAAGACAGGTATTGAATCACATTTACAGTTTTTTTTTTAAATGTTTCATCCCATTTTAATTAATTTCAAAGACCTTAAGAATTTACATAAAATATACTTTAATAAACGTTGCTCTTACTTTCAATTTAACTTGTCGAAAACATTATATTGTCTGAAAAGTGTTTTATATTTTTGTCTTTTTTCCATATACTGTGACACTGATCTTACAAATCCCTGAAAATCTGTCTCGAGTAAATTGAAATTGGAGAGAGATAGACAGTTTGACACGATCAAGTTTCAGCATACGTGTGAAAGGGATAGCCGGTTGGGAGTGAGAGCTCAATAACGAGGCAGCCAAGGGTTAGTTGTTTCTCTTCGGCCTGATACTCGGTGCGAGGCAGCGAGGCAATATGCGAAGATTTATGTACCACCCTATGTATGGGGAATACTTACGACGACGCCTTACGATGCAACTTATTTCCATTGTCGTTGCTTACTTTCTTTATAATGTTTGCACCTTGTTATTAGTTCTATATTGATGTAAAGAGAATATATACTTGTTCCCATATTGACTACATCTCGTTTAATTTTGTACTTCTTTCTACACTAATACGAGCCTTTTCATTGAACAAGTTGTTAGTAATGGAAGTTGTGTATACTATATTTAACCTAATGACAACTATAACAATTTGTAGTAAATATTATGTATTACCAACATTGCCAATTGATTGAACTAATGAATAAATCGAATATGTATGTAAAATCAAATCTTATATCTACATTAATAGAGTAAAACGATTTTTGTCCCAGTGATTATCGGACGATAGCTTAATGTAAAAGATCAGTTTTGGTCTTATTCTGAAAAACTCTAGCCATAGATGTGAAAAAATAATGATAAAAGAATTATCATTATTATTTTAATTTACTAAATATTGGGATTGAACAAATAATTAATTTTAGACAGCGCAAAAAGTTACTGGCCGGGCACAGCGCTGTGACTATATATATGTAAGACTATTGGTCTATAATTATTCAATTAGAATCGGCAAATTAAAAAACGTGTTGCTCTGTAAAAACAAAGATTCTTTTATTTCAACTATTTTTACATTTCCAACGAATCACAAAGTACATCTATAAATATTACTAACCTGTAAAAACAAAGAAACGACATTTACTGTTAATTTGTCGATCTGTTTCGAATTTAATAAAATTAATATTTTTCTACATTAATAAAATTAATATTCTGACAAGTCACCATCTTATTCATATTTTAAATACCTCACTTATACATCAATACTGCTTTACCGATCTTCTCTAGATAGCGCCATCTTTAGAGTCAGCGAAGACAACAGTTACCGACCCACTGACGCGCCGCAATTTAAACTCATAAAGGAATCTTAAGTATTCCTTTACATCTCCCCCCTTAGGTGAGAAAATTTCCTCTGAAATTTTCGCTTGAATCTCTACTTGCTTCTTGAGTAGGAACAGGAATAAGTTTAGTAATATGGAATAGATTTGACTCCGATTTTCTATGACCTGTATTGATCCTATATATAGATTGTGATAGCTTTTCCTCGATTTTATAAGGACCAATCCTTAATTCATCTAATTTTCTTCTATTTAGTTTGTGCCCATTTTCAACATATACCATATCACCTGTATTAAAATTATAATGTGTTCTATTTTTATCAAATAATATTTTATTATATTCATGTGATTTAATTGATCTTTCTAGCGCTATTTTTCTATCTTTAATCCAGTCATCTGCTTCTTTTCCTATTTTAAGTTCATCTGGTATGAATGAAATGTCTGTACCATCTAACAGGTATCTTGGTGTAAAGCCAGTGATTGTATGTTCAGTATTATTATATCTATCTACACAGTTATGAGCAATAGTTGTCCATGCTATTTTATTTGGTTTTTCATTTATTTTGCACCTAATTTTGTTCACAAGTGTTTGGTTTAATCTTTCGTTAAGACCATTTGAGAACGGCGAATTTCCTGCAGTAAATATCAATATAATAGATTTTTCATTTAAAAAAGTTTTAAATTCTTTTGAGTTAATCCCAGGATATTGGTCAGTGAGAACCATGCCAATTTCGTTACAATTTGGTATATTATTTATGAGTTTTATAAAATCCTTTGCATTTTGTGTTTTAGACGTAACTATATATGCATATCGAGTAAAATGATCCACTAACAGATGTAAATATTTTTTTGTTGAACGGGAACTGCCAAAACCTCCAATAGTGTCTATTGAAACAATTTCAAATGGTTTTGAGGCAGGACCTAAGTATGACATTAAACCATATTTTACCTGTCCTCTTGTCTTATTCTTTATACATATTTCACACTTTTTACATAAATCAGCAATATTCTTTGTTAAATTCTTTGCTGTATAAAATTTTCCTATTTTCTTTTGCATTTGTTTTATACCTATATGACACATATTTTCATGTATTTGTTTTATAAATTTTATACTTAATTCTTCTGATAATATAATTTTTTCTTGTTTTTTTACTCTTTTGTAATATACTTTATGTTTGTGTATTAAATTTTTCTTACATTTTTGAATATCCTCATTTTTCTCTTGGTCTTTTAATATGTCATCCAATGTTATTAAATTTATTACTTTTAACTGTTCATCTACATCTGTATTCGCTTCTAATACCGGATTTCTACTTAAACAATCGGCCTCTAAATTTTCTTTTCCTGGAGCATATTTAATGTTAAAGTCATATTGTGATAGATAATAAGATAATTCTCCCAACTCTTCATCTGTTCTAGACTTAATATTTAAATTTTCCAGTGGTTTATGATCCGAATATACTGTAAAATGTTTACCAATTAGCCAGTACTGCCAGTATTTTATTGCCTCTTTGATAGCTAAGCATTCCAAATATATAGCCTTCTTTTTCTTCTGGACCTCATTTAATTTTTTTGAAAAATATGCTATAGGTTTTTCCTTTCCGTTCAGCTGAATTTGCTTTAATACTGCCCCAATGCCTTCTAATGATGCATCTGTGTATATGTTTATTGGCAATTCTTGATCAAAAATTTCTAAGACAGGTTGTGAGCATAGTAGTTGTTTTATCTTCTCAAAAGCTTCTTGACAGTCCGTTGACCAAATGAATTTTTGGTTTTTCCGTAATAAATTATGAAGTGGTTCTAAAATTGTTGAGCTGTTAGGTATGTATTCGCGGTAAAAATTTATTTTTCCTAGAAGTTGTCTAATATGTTTCTGAGTCTTTGGTGTTGGAAAATTCCTTATTGAAATTAAATTATCTGTCACTGGTCTAACTGTATTATCTTGTATTATATGCCCGAGATATTTTACTGAATTTCTGGCAAATTTACATTTTGTGAACTTCAGCCTAAAACCTTCTTTTTCAATCGCTTCTAAAAGTTGTGATAAATGTTTTATATGTTCAGTATAAGATTTTGAGAAAATCAAGATATCGTCGATAAAATTTACTGTAAAATCTGTTAATTTGTACTTTCTTAATATGTTGCTCAAAATTCTTTGAAATATAGCCGGAGAAGTTTTCAAGCCAAAAGGTAAGCATGTCCATTGGTAATGGCCCTCCTGTGTAATAAAAGCAGTTTTCTTTCTATCTTCGATTCTCAAGGGAATAGACCAGAATGCAGAGTTAATATCTAATGTTGAAAAGTACTTACAATTTCTGGTCTTAGTGACTAAGTCCTCAATCAAAGGAAACGGTTGAGCCTGAGGTACGACTATTTTATTTAAATCTCTAAAATCAATACACAATCTGGTTTTTCTATTATCTTCTTTTTTGAAAGCTAAGGTTACCGGTGCTGCAAATGGACTGTATGACTCTTCTATAAGATTTCGTTCAAGCAATTTTCCTATTTGTTCTTCTATCTCTAACTTGTCCTCTGTTGAACATCTATATGGTCTTTTACTACAGTACTTATCCACAACAAGATCGATACGTGCTTCATAGTTCTTTACTGTCCCAATATCATATTTGTCCTTTGCGAAGCTCGATTTATATTTATCGATCAGTTTATTTATTTCAGATTTTTGCTGACAATTTAAATGACTCAGATCCATTGTAAATTTTTCTTCTTTTACATGTTCATTAAAATTTATAAAACCCGTGTTGTTTTTATCATCTATTTTTTGTGTGACTTTCAAATTTTCATCCTGAATCAAATTAAACTCTTTTATTATATCTAGGCCAATTAAGAAATCATATTTAAAGTCTTTTCCATCTACAATATAAACATCAACTTTCTTCTCTATATCAATAATCTTAATCTTTATTGTTGTCAAACCTTTTGTCTTTTTAACACCGTTAATTGTTATTAAATTTGCATTGTTATATTCATAACAACCTTCATTCTTTATTTTTAATAATTTAGAATTGATCAAAGAAACATTAGAACCTGAATCGTATATACCAAATATGTCTAAGTTTTCTTCTAATGTTAGTTTGACTTTAATTAACGGTGTTATTATTCGTTTTTTTGCTCATCATCACTCAATTCAACTTCTAATAAAGTATTGTTTACTTTCTTACTATAGTGTCTCTTATTCTCATTACCATCATCCTGTTTAAACCAGCATTTTCCTTCTTCATGGTAACGGCTACCTTTATTTAATTTTTCGCATATTTGGCAAGGTTTAGTTTTATCAACTTTTGTTTTATTATAAAATGTGTTTTGCTTGAATTTATAATAACTATTTTTATTTGTCGTTTGCTCATGTTTACCAATTTCATTGTAAAGATTCGCAGTGGATGTTATTAACCCCTTATCCATTTTGTACATTATATAATCTGGTAAACCCATTACTATAAGGTTTATCATTGTCTGTGTGTCAATTTCTTTATTTACCTCCAGTAACAGTCTTTCCTTTTTTGTAGCATATTCCAGTAATGAACCTCCTTGGAATTTAAATGTAAATGCATATTTAACTTGTGACCAACCTTTATTTTCGTATGTCTCACAAAAATTAGCTTTCCATGTTGCCCATCCTGCATTTACTGAACATTTTATTAACATGCTGGTGTACCAATCTAAGCACTGTTTTTCGAGTAAATGTTTTAAAGTTTCAATTTTTTCAGCATCCTTTAGTATCTCGAAACGAATACATTCATTCTCAAATTCATTAATCCATTGGTTAACATTTGATGTTTTCCCCGAAAATTTCTCTACTAAAAATCTCTCTGCTATTTTTCCTAGATTTTTATTCCCAGCTTCCATACTTGTACTATTATTATCCGGCAACTTTGTTTCCTGTGTAATTTCATCGAGATATTGGTCACCAAACTGTACATTTTCGCCTTCATCCAAGTAGATTTTTCTCAATTCTTTGGTTAATGGGATCCATAATTTTCGTGTTTGATATCTTTTTTTTAGCGAATTCTTGATTTTTGTAAAAACGTCTGTCGTCGTTATACCAGTATGTTTACAAGCAGGTTTTAAATCGTCTGGAATATCAAATACACGTCCATCCGGTGTCTCGATTGAGGTTATGGCAATCACATTAGATTTGCCATCAGAAGCTGCTAATACAGCGAACGTGAATCGTAATTTTTCCATCTTCTTAACCAAAAATGTCGTTTTGTAAGACTATTGGTCTATAATTATTCAATTAGAATCGGCAAATTAAAAAACGTGTTGCTCTGTAAAAACAAAGATTCTTTTATTTCAACTATTTTTACATTTCCAACGAATCACAAAGTACATCTATAAATATTACTAACCTGTAAAAACAAAGAAACGACATTTACTGTTAATTTGTCGATCTGTTTCGAATTTAATAAAATTAATATTTTTCTACATTAATAAAATTAATATTCTGACAAGTCACCATCTTATTCATATTTTAAATACCTCACTTATACATCAATACTGCTTTACCGATCTTCTCTAGATAGCGCCATCTTTAGAGTCAGCGAAGACAACAGTTACCGACCCACTGACGCGCCGCAATTTAAACTCATAAAGGAATCTTAAGTATTCCTTTACATATATTTAAAAAAAAAAAGAAACAAATGTAAAACGCGTGAACAGACGTTGTCAGTTTACAGTGAAACAAAACCTGTCATAGGTTTCGAAATTTGTAAAAATCTGTTGAGTTAACGATAAGTTTCGCGTGCTCCTCACTAGGATACATGATTTTGTGTCCTTGATATAAATGCCATTGAAATGAACCAGTTACGTAAAGTCCACTTTTAAAAAATGCAAAGACAATGACTGGCATAACAATGACTAAACTTCGGCTATAGGCAGTAATTACAATGGAAAGCACTTAATTTTTATGATGGCGTTCAACCAGTCAAATGGCTGTCCCGCTAATGAGGATGGATGGCGTGGTTATTGCGCCGATAATATTGTGTATACCTTCCGTGTGGGAGTGTGCTGTTACTCACAAGATACATTTATGAAAATATATTTTTTGTAACCAGCTATTGAATTATATTATAAATTATTTTTACATAATTTTTGTTTATATCTAATCTGGCTTTGTCTTTGTTTTAATGTCATACGAGTATGTTAGCTAGCCTATTATTATAAGATTTTTATTCAATTTTTATATATATATATATATATATCCGTTTTCAAGAATTGCCACTTTTGCCATTTGCCAGTTGGCCAGTCTACCTGTCTAACCTAGAAGACAGTTTCTTTTTCCTATAATTTCTTTTGTCTTCCTATTTTCCTCTTTTATATGGTTGCTATTGAAGAACATGAGTATTATAGAAGTACCTAATGTTGGAAATATGCAAATATTTACTTCTAATTTCCAAAAGTAATTGCGGTGAAATTTAAAAATAAATATATCCTCATTAATAAAATTTTCAAATAATCAAATCAAAATATCGTCCACACTATCACATTACATCTACTTACATAAGTCATATTTTCTCATTTGTTACAAACTTTTAGTTGAGTATCACATATTCATTAATTCATACGTTTTTCATTAGTTTAGATCCTCCCTTAGAAGCGAGAAGAGAACAGGTCCCTCCTACTTAATCTGAAAGTATCGCTAACAAATTTAATATTTACTCACTCTGACTTATCCTTATAAATCGTCGACAATATTAAAACCGCTATTACATTTTGATTGTTGTGTCGCAGCCGCCCCTGCGCATTTGACGATAGCGTAAGTAACAAGAAGTGAGTGTAAATAAAGACGTTTGTGTGTATCTATGAAAAATATCTTGTATGTAAACCTGTGTAATTGTGAGGACGAACTTTGTTACAATATTCCCATAAAACAAATTTGTACCTGTATTCCGATGGTATCCACGTGTGTAACAATTGTACAACGTACAATTAAGTATGTTAGTGACCAATCATTTTATGTATTATGTTTAGCTAGCATAATATTATTTACCTCAATGTGATTAAATTCAATGTAATGATTAATAAGAAAATAACCGTTTTTTACGTGTAAATCATAATCGCTCAAGTCTTTAACTTGGTCCGCACAGTAGAGATCTAGTACCCTCGTAGTATGCGTATCCATGCGCGGATTTAAACTAATCCCAAACTATGTCTGCCCTCCGATCCGAGCTTATATTGACTCATATTACGTGCTAACTTTATTAAAACTATACGCCTATTATTTGTTACTAAATAACGTTTGAGTATATTTACAAATACAAGTTCAAGTAGACAATGTTGTAATAAATTAAAATAATAATTTATTATACGCTCAATGCACTTATATATCAAGTAACAGTTTGTGTTACAAGTATATTATTAATATCATTGAATTGTAGACAGGCTGAATATATCGAAGCACTGGATTCCAATACAAAATCGAATAGACGCATAGAATGTTATTAAAATTTATCGATAAGAAATTTAGAGTTAACTATGACAGTCCGAGTTTCGAATTTTACAGTATCCTTAGTTCCTAAGAAGATACATAAAGCCTGATCCCTCTGAGTCTGATTCTATAATACCTAATACTTTGAGAGCAAGGTAGTGAGTGCATCTGTATTTTCACAGTGACAACACTGTAATATCTTTTCACTCTTCACTATAATTTCTTTCGTAGAGGACTTGTATTTCAGCTTGGTTACGTTACTTACTTGGTGGTAGGACTTTGTGTATATTCGCCCAGGTAAGTACCAAGCACTTACCAGATATTCTACCGTTAAACAGCAATACTTAGTACCATTTTGTTACGGTTTGAAGGGTAAGTGAGCCAGTGTAACTATAGGTGTATTTGTTTCAGCGCTAATGTACATGAGCGGTGTTGACCATATACAATCAGGAAGTACAATAGCCAGTCCATCTGCCTATATAATATAATAAACTTACTTTACAAAGTTCGCGGCTGTGTAACGTTAAACAGGAACAGTTGTGAGAGAGATTTTATTTAAAAATAAAACAGTAAATAGAGTTTTCGACAATAACGATCTAATTAAGCGAATAAAGGGTGACACCGCAAAGCTGCCGTGATGGATCTTTTTAATATCAGCGCGAAATGTCATCAGTGCTATATTAAATTTTAAATTTAAGCTGAGCTTTAAGTTGGTGTACTTATTAAAGTTACGAGAGTTTTTACCTAATCTGGTAAAGTATAAGAAAAATTATACATGCTTTCTTTAACCTCAAACTCATTACTGATGAATAATTTGAGGAAAAGCTTTACACTCTCACACTAAAGCTCTTACATGAACAAATTCAATTAACAAAGAGAAAATAAATTGGTACTGAACTTGTTGTCTTGAACTGTTGTCTTTGACTGAGATTGATCTTCATGACAGAAATATAAGGAACGAAGCAGTCACCATAAATAGCAGCATATCATGGCAAAGGCTTGTATAATTGACAGAGATTCAGTATGAATCATATAATAATTGTAATTTACATAATAAATAATACTAATCTACTCTACTATTCTCGCAATTGATATGAATAATTGATTATCACATTAGATTAAAAAATACTGAGTGAACTTTAATACGAAAGGATAATATTGCTAGTAAGTCTGAAATCAGTTGTCCGATCAAAATAGCTCGGGTGTTAAGTAAGATGTAGCAGCAGGGGTCGGAGGGTGCGCCGGAGGGTGAGGATATTGCCTAATCATTCCCTTCTCACCCTACTAACAGTTGTTTTAGCATTCATCGCTTTATATCGCTCCCCGGAAGATTGATTCCCCATTGTTAGACGCTTACCTAAAAAGATTTTACGGTCATGGTTGTGTGTAATTTGATTTGCGGTGCTATTTGTTTTTAAATTAAATATTTAGATCAACTTTGATTTTGTAACTTTTAACTGTGATAGATAATATCTCATGCGTATTATAATGTTCCTCTTTTTTTTTTTTTAATTTGTGATACGTCATACTACTATTTCTGTGAAGGTTAATAATTGATTATTTTTTACTAAACGCTACAAAAATTGTGGAAGTAATTTCAATAAAATTTGGCACATATGTAGATGTGCCCTAGTACAGATATAGAAATACTTGTCATTTCTGTGACTCTAAGATCACAACCAAAGGAATCATGAGATGGAGTTTGTGAGAATACAAGTTTCACCCGCACCATCTTGATGTCCGAAAACCTACAACAGCGCGATTTCTAAGACATTTTTTGTCTCGCACAACCACTTTGTGGAACCAGCTTTCTCCAGCGGTTTTTTAGAACCGATACGACATGGGAATCTTCAAGAAAAGAGCGTACTCCTTCCTTAAAGGCCGGCAACGCACCTGCAAGCCCCCAGGTGCTGCAGATGCCCATAGGTGGTAATCACTTTCAATCAGGTGAGCCTCTTGCTCGTTTGCTACCTACCACATAAAAAGCAGGCGCATCCAAATCTCATCAACAAATCAGAAGCGTTAGATCGCTTCGTCTTTTTTTACGGGAAACATTTTCCCGTGATTACGCTAGATTATTATAGCCAGCAACCCTATGTACCTGATTTTAAAAGGATTTTGAACTTATATATTTCTTAGTAATTAAAGTTTATTTGTTTTTTTTTTCATTTATCGTTAATTCATATTAATATTTATTTGAAGTCATATCAACATTTCAATCTACTCATGTAATTGGATTGCGAGTTTAACTATGCGTATAACAATCCGAAAATCAGGAAAGTAGCAACAGCCGTGAAACCCGGTCGCGTTTTCGGGCTATTAATTCTGACAAAGCGCTTGCGGGACCCGAGGAAAGGGTTGCCGGTTGCCTCGATCACGGTCTACGAACATGTTTTGACAGTTAAGCATAATATTTATGAAATCGTTGCTGTGGAACATCGAAAATTGTATTTTTTATTTATTCCTTCAAATAAATGAATAAAGTTTTAAGTTACACGCCTTGTCCCGAAGCTTGACGGCGTATGTAGAACCGTACATATTTTATAGAAAAAAATATAATGATGCACGATAAACTCTTTATTATACAAAGTTGAACAAACAAATTCCATTTATAATTTTTTTCCATTTACAGTTTTTTTTTCCTTAAAACATAACAACTGATTCTCACTAGTTTTTCTGCCTTATATCATCATCAGATCATCTTATTTTATATATTTTCTTCTAGTACACATTATTTTTTATTTAAAAAAGTATTGCGGCTATTACAGAAATCTGAACATTCTTTTTTGCCAATAGAAATTATTTAATGAAATTGAAAATGAAATCTTTCAATTCCCCAAAGAACATAAATATAAATATATTGAGTAAAGTACAAAATACTTGACGATAGGTATCGTAGACAGGTGTCTAAATACCTATTCAAGTATAAAATGTTTCTTAAGATAATTGTTTAATAATAATAAAAAACTACAAGAATGTGATATAGAAGTAACGTTGGGTTGTAATAACTACTTTATTAATGTAACTAATTGAACGTAGAAGATTATTCATAGGTATGAATAATTTCGTGTAAGTTTGTATCGTTTGCAAAATTGTTAGTATAAGCGCTACAACTTTACACTATTATTTAGTTCATCCTCGCTACCGTATTCCGTCAAGACAATCGTCATATGTAGATAATTGAGGATGACGCCCTGTTACCAAGCAATCCAAATCGATGCTGACATACACATATATCTGATACATATGTCAGCTTCGATAATCCGCTTCAATTCATGCACTTTGATTTCACTCCTAAATTCCCTTCGAAATTATAATATATCGAAAAATAATGCTTTATAACATTCTATAAGAAATATGTTACGGTTCACAATATTTCTATGGCTAATAGTCTCGCGAGATAGATTATAAATCTAACTGTGTACATTTTACAGTTAACAGTGGACTCCCCGTTTATAATCTTTTCAGTATAATAATTATGCTATTACCGTATTCGAAAGTGAATGAAAAGGGTCCTGGATTTTTTAACATTAATTAGACCTTTACATTGATATAATATACCTTCTAATTTACTACCTAGTCCTACTTACCTACTATTATTAAGTACTGTTTACTATTCGGTAGTTTTATTCTAAAACAAAAAAGGAACACTAATCAATATATGAATTTACAAGTAAGAATGTTAGGGGCTCTGGGTCATCGTGCAAACATCAGCAAACGGCAAACGAAATCAGATCGGAAGGAACGCAACTGAAGGCCCTCGGACATTCATCATTGGCTCAATAGTTACAACAATTGAACAACAAGCCATTGAGCGTTCTTCCTATTGTGTGACGTAATTTTATCAAAAATATCGGACGTTACAATAGGATGTCGCGCCGACAAAAGTCGGAAGAGCGGATGCGATTCGCGTCGATTCACTGCCGACAAACGTACTGCGGTAATTTTTTACGCAATCTCTGTTACAAAGGATATGTATTGGTAGTTTGTCGCGCAAGGATGTTTCCACCCACAATTCAGCGTGGATCATCGCTCATTACTAACAATCGGAAACGACTCCAACAACATTCGGAACTTTAAAGCCACTTGTACTTCGGATGTAGTTTGAAGTCATTAATTTATGTCATGTATACACAGGTGTTGAATAGTCAGTCACATTCTTTTGCACGAAGGTTTGTACAATAGTTGTACAAAATCAGATCTTTAATCGAATTTTTTGGGTGCATCTCTTTTTTCATTGATTTATTGATTCAAACATTACGATTATTGTAGTTATATACCAAAGCGTGGGGCTATAGTTATGTAGAATAAAATTGTTAATGGCCGAGTTGACCAATTAATTTATTGTACCATTAAGGCCAAGCGACTTTGTTGACACACACGGCGTCACTGCTGCTATTATAGCAGTTTTACTGTTATCGTGTATCGTATACCAACCGTAGGCTCCGCACGCTGTAATTAGCCGGCTATGGTAAACTGACTTGTAACTGCGGCGTTAAACTGACATGACTATATTGTTATTTATTTGCAACAATCTGTGTCCATTGCTTGTTCGCCAACAAATACAATAATTGTAATAAATGAAATTCAGCATTGTATTTCACAACAGTTTTTTTATGAATTAGTATCGTGGGTATCGTTATAATATGATACTTTAACAGATAATGGGATAGTCATTCTGACGATGGAAAAGGATATTATTATATAATCGGTTTGTCCGATATTTCACCGTTAGTGATACGTGAGTGATATCTGTTCTAGGTATATTGGTTCACATTGTGCTAAATGTTTATATTTGTAATTTATACGGGTAAAGTTTTCTAAAGGCGACTAGACATATTATTTCTCCAATAGTCAATTGTTTCAAATTGGGTTCTTATCTAGACATTAGAACTATCTGTTATTACAACTGTATATAAGGGTGGCGATGGAAACTAAAATAACTTATGACAAATCTCTGCTCTGACATCCGTACCCTAAATCAGTGATTCCCAAAGTGGTACAGGTGGACCCCCAGGGGTCCACAGACATGATGGGGGTCTACGTAGGCGTGAATAAAAAATGGGGGTCCATAAGATGTTAATGGGGGTCCACGAAAATTTATCTGCTATAGTAAAGAGCAAAAATGTGAGCATAGTTATATTCCTTTATTATTTTTTTCTTGTTATTCTATTCTTTTAATAAGTAAAGTGTTAGAAAATGTACTATTTTTCGTTTTAAGTTTACCTATCGGAATATAGGGACAGAACTCAGAAGCGATACAATTTTAATTTTTTGGCGACTTTAAGAATGTGGTAGAAATGCTACAGCAGGGGGTCCAATCGAAACCAATTAAATTTTAAAAGTGGTCCTCGAGAAAAATAAGTTTGGGAACTATTGCCCTAAATTATTCTAGAATTCAATAAACTTACGGTCATTAAAACATCTAGATGGCACTCTCACTTTTATAATGTAACGGCAAATCTGACACGACCGGAAAGAGTACAGGCAGGACTCGGGTTTACGTGCTTTTCCAGACTCGAGTATGGATAGTATGGATACACACCAACTACAAGACTCTGTACAGTGAACTGTTCTACAGATAAATCCAATAGCTTCTCATCGGCCTTTTTAACGAGGTAGCCGAATTATTGATAATATGATGACCAATTTACTATAGATAAAAGTATTTACAATTCCCTTTTAGCCGAGGATAATCTTTCGAAATTGCTATGTGAGAAATGATGACTTTAAGTTAAAAATACAGTTTTGAAATGCACTAAATAATTCTTAATAGAAATAAAAGTAATAATTTAGGATACTATAAGTCATGAATTACACATCATACATGGTTCAGTTAGGGTATGTTTTTGGGCCTAACGTTGTCAATATACAGTACCTATATGAACGATTTATGTGACTTAGAAATCTTAAGGTAAAATAGTTTCTTAAAGTTTACACTAATACTGATAACAAGCGACATTTCAAACAAATATTTATTTGTATTATTCTATAACTAAATCATTAAGAAAATCTTTGAAGGCATACAAGAAATATAACAAATAATACTTTTTCAATACGCAGCATTTGTGATAACAACTAAAGCTTCTTTCGTAGGCGAGTTTAAGGGTTACGCCCTACGCTGACCGACAAACACACAAAGACATTTTTTTCCATTCTTCAACAAGGAAGGAAGCGGATGGTTTTTATTCAATTAGGATGGCGAGTTGGGTGATCAATAAACATATAAGATTTAGTTTTTATACTTTTTGTAACACGCATAATTAAATCATATTGTAAGAGGACGCGGAGCTGAGGAGATGGCTTCAATGTCTATTGGGTGCAAAACTACATGATTATATAGGCTTGACCAATGATGTTCTAGTAAACAGATATGTCATCAACGCGCAAAAAGTGAAGACTAGAAAACGTCCTAATTGGGACGTTTGTCTTTAGTCGTTTTCATCATAATTATGCCAGTAATACGTTATAATACATCATAATTATATAGTAATACGTTTTGCGTAATTAAAACATCTAGTTATCCCTTTAACTTATTGTTTTTATCAAGCTGTCCTTTTTACTTGTAACGTAATGTAAAATAAACGGTCCCCGGCGCGGCATTTTTCTGTTGTTTAGTATGGGTATAACATATATTAGAATATCATTGGGCTTGACCTATTATATATATTCAATTGCAGCTACGGCGGAGATAGGTAACTCCAATCGTATGTTAGAAGTCTATTAATTTTCGTATACATACATTTTATACATTAATGAAACAAATTTAAACTCTAGATAAGTAAATAATTTCTGAACGTCATTTGCTTACACTAAAAAGCCTTTTTAAAATGGAAATTAATGATTAACAGACGAGCAACAATGGTAATATATACTCTAATAAAGTTATTATTATACGGATTAATTTCAGTCTGGAATATAATTTTTTAAAGGAAAAAATATCGTATCAAGTCAGTAATTATTTTAATAGTAATCTGTAAATCGTAATAGAAAAATCATGGTTATTTATTATTTGTTTAAATAAAAATAAGATTGAAAAATAAGACCATTATTTCTTGTTAAAGATATTCTATTTTCATTTTGAAATTAACGTTAAAGCGATGTCGGCTGTCACTTCAAAGGTTACGAGGGAGATTACTGACCGCAGACTGACGACTTAGGCCTGATGAATGCTAAAGAAAATCTAATTTAATCGTAGCTCGGTACAAACTCTGACATCGTAGTTGCGTTAAGGAATGAAATTATTAAAGTAACTGACAGTCTTTTGGCAGAACATTAACTTTTTTATTAAATGTCTAATTTAAATCTGGTAATTAGCCATATAAAAACAATATTATATTATGGAGTGTCTTATTTCGATATAAAATGCATATACGTATTTAAGCATGGCATATATTGAATGATACTAAAATATACATACTCATACGTAAATTTTGTTTAATGTGCACTATTAATACTATTAATAATTTTATGGTAATAGTATTTAAGGTTTAAATTCTTTCTTTTATATTGTTTATTTGAATAAACAATTTAAACCTTTTTAGCAGATATCGATAGGAATCTCTTAGACATTTATATTATTAATAACGGTAAAAATATTTGGTAAATACAAGCAAAAAAGCCTTCGGTCCAATAACACAGTTAATTGTTTGTAAGTAACACACTAACTAGTGCGCCCGTCACCTCGAATTACATGTGAACAAAGCTTAAATTCATAACGGTTACTTTTATTTCTACTAAGTAAAGAACATTATTTATTTCCATGCTTATTATACTTTTATTTTCAGCAAGAAAAACACAGTAGTATTAAAAATATAAGTTAAACATAAGCAATAACCTGAAATAAGAATTATAATACATTTTTTTAACTATTCTTAATATAATAAATGATAATTGATATAATCAAATACCAATAAAATAAAATAAACTATAAACTAATTTTACATTACATTTCTAAATGAGCATATATAAAATTCATTATTAGTGAATATGCAAAATGGTTTCGTTTTAATTGTCGTGCAAAAGTCGTTTGAGTAGGACATATTGGCCCTTTTTTATAACGCCGAATTAAATAGATAATATATCAAGTTATGATGCTCTAAAAGTACCATACTTTTAATGCCACTGCGACACTAAATATGGGTTGCTTAAAAAACACAATGATGATAATTTGTCATCGTGATATAACTTTGTAATAGCACCTGGCTTCCACGCGACCCCATAACTGTTTAGTTACCTTCTTTTGAATCGATTCGCAACGCACCGACTTTGTTATATGAATGTTTGATGTATATTATGTGATCTTCAAACTTTATTTAAGTAGTTCTTTAAATATGTGCAGATGCAACGGGAGGCGAGGCGAATCTCAGCTGTCTCTGTCAGTCTCGCCTTTATGTTAGTATGTTTGAAGAAATGGCCATCTATCTCGTACTAATTAGTTTTTCACGCATGTAAACTACTATAATCAATTTGTAATGTTTACTTATCATTACTTATTTCATTTAAATGATAATTGAATAATTTATGAAACAATAATGTATATGTTTATAATTTTATATTTTTTAAAAGATCTTTAACATAAACGATAGGATAACAATGTTACATTTTAACGCATAATAAAAGATTAAATTGTTATAAAAAATCAAACATCGAAAATTAAAAACTTAATTTTTTATATCATTAATAGGATCTGCAAACAAGAGATGAAAACAATTTTTCGAATGGCAACCCGGCCGACTATGGCGCCGGCAACATTCGCGGTCGACGAATCGACTTCCTGCGCACCGTTTCCCGGCAAAATGGATCGCTTCCGATGCGTATTTGTCATCTCTCAACCAGAGTACACAGTGGAGAAGGTCATAGAAAATTCTATACTTTTAATTTAAATATCTTTTCAATACAGTTGTACAACAACTCAAAATAATTTTAATCTATATTAATATTATAAACAAAACAAACAACAACAATAGCCTGTAAAATCCCACTACTGGGCTAAAGGCCTCCTCTCCCTTTGCGGAGAAGGTTTCCACCACGCTGTTCCAATGCGGATTGGTGGAATACACATGTGGCAGAATTTCTATGAAATTTGTCACATGCAGGTTTTCTAACGATGTTTTCCTTCATCGCTGAGCACGAGATGAATTATAAAGACAAATTAAGCACATGAATCAGCGGTGCTTGGCTGGGCTTGAACCCGCAATCATCGGTTAAGATGCACGAGTTCTAACCAGATCTATGAAAACCAGAACCCAACATGAGCGAAGCCGCGGCGACTATTAGTTTTATAATATATTTACATTTTAATATTTCATTGTAAGCCGTAAAAAAAACTTTCTATAGTCAAAGTCACTTTTGTAATGAGTATAAATTCAATAATAAAAAAAACTATTATCTTATTTCAATTGATTTAACTTAAAAATTATTTTTTCCAGAATAGTCGATTCCATAGTTTTCGGTATTAGCTAATTCATATCGCGTAGCAATCCGTTTGCGAACAACAAACAAGCCGTTAACGTATCTTCTCTTAGTATAAAAGCTGCGGGAAAAGAAGGGCCACTCCCTAAACACTTTTATCATTTACTTAATGATCCAGTCATATTGATCTGCTTTAATGAGATAAATTCTAATTTAAGATACATTTGTAAAATAATAATAAGTAATAAGTTTAATTGGTGGTAGGGCTTTGTGCAAGCCCGTCTGGGTAGGTACCACCCACTCATCAGTTATTCTACCGCCAAATAACAGTACTCAGTATTGTTACGTTCCGGTTTGAAGGGTGAGTGAGTCAGTGTAACTACAGGCACAAGGGACATAACATCTTAGTTCCCAAGTTTGGTGGCACATTGACGATGTAAGGAATAGTTAATATTTTTTACAGCGTCATTGTCTATGGGTGATGGTGACCACTTACCATCAGGTGACCCATATACTCGTCCGCCAACCTATAACATAAAAAAAGTCTGTAGGAATGTATTCGATTCCATTATAGTTAAAGAGTATCGTATATACTAAATGTGCTTATGATACAATATTTGACAAATACCATTACATACAAACATAATACTCCTAAGCGTAAATTACCATAGACAGTCTATTTTTGCCTGTTAAATCTGAATTCTTACTTCTAAACAAAAATAATGTACAGAAAAGACGCTATTTCTATTCAAGTATAACAATTTTGAGACTGCAATAATTATATTCGATTTGTACTGCATTAAAAGCAAAACTAAGATCACTGAGTTGATAAGTGAAACGTTAGGTAATCTAGGGCGTGGGCGTCGTGTAATTGTGTGAACTGATTGCGTAATTAGCGCGACGAGTCACCGGGGGCGCGAGAATGGAACACCCTCTGTTTTTTAACACCCGTGGGAGCTATTAATTACGTTTGTTTGTTTTAAATGTTTGAGTAAGTTGCATAACAAACATTGGCTATATCAAAAAGTCATCAGCGATGTTAAAATAATATATTTAACTTTTACTTAAACATATTATAACTACTATATCTAAAAAAATGCATGTGTCAAATTCAAACACAAGCTTGTAACTCAGAATTGTGTATGTGTCTATATCAAATTCTATTATAGGTACGCGTATACGTTAAAATGGTTCATGTTTTTTTATCAAGAGGAATGAACTAATCAATTTTTTTTCAAACATCTTTCTTGGTTTCGCTGCTTACAGTTGGATTATTTGTCGATTCCCGTTCTTTTTATAGTATATTTCGAAATTTATTTTAATTCATTACCATTTAAAATTATTTTTGAGCACCTTAAAGGCAACTAAAGAATTATTGTAAGCAAAACAATGTGAGTGCATCAATTTATTTCAATTTACACGATTGTATTGTTTCGACGGGTGCGGGCGGCGTTCCCGCGCTTCCGGACGTTGCTTCCGACACGAGTGCGACGCGTGCCGCCATCTTTGAATTATACCCTACAGCGATTGCCGTTTGTTGCCAGAAAGAAAAACAATTCCCTTCACAGTGAACAGTCTCGATTAATTATAAACTTTATCTTTTTAAAAATAAGGCTATATTTTGTGTGCATGTTTCAGAAAGATTAATACGTTTTGACTGCTTTTTAGTTTTGGTGATTGTTTTATCTAGTAGTACGTTAATGTTGTTTAATAATTATCTGGAACATCATGTCGTGCAGTGAATATATTATCGTCCGACAATCATTTGCAGTATAGGTGTAATTTAAAGTAAAAGTCACATCAGGTTAGCAATTATATCAGTTAATTTATTTGTATATTTTTTTGAAATATTCGTCGTTGTGATTTGCTTCCAGCAAGAGTCTACATTATCTATTTTAAGTTCAATGTCAATTTATTACTTGGTTAGTACTAGTGTTTAGATTCTGTAATTGTGGAATTCGTTAAACGGGTGGTATTATCAGATACACGATCCGGATGATAATAATCATGATCAGAATAAGAAACAAACACTTAGATCCTTACAGAGAAAAATATATGAGTAATAAATTGTAAAAAAGGGTTTCATTTACGAGTAAACAGAAAAATATCTCAAAGACGTATTAATTTACAATTTCTTTTTTATTATTATTTTTTTATTAGAATATATATAATTTATTAACATAAGAATTAACAACGTTTACAATCGGTACAATGTACATAGTGTTGAATTAAAACAATTACAATAAATTACTCGACAGAATTACAATAATAGCTACAATTTAAATCACACGTTCAATATTTCAACATTAAATACGTGGATACGTGTGCTTCAGGCGCTTAAAACAAACATTTGTTGAACAATAAAGCAATTAAATGTGCCATTACCGTAACAAATAGAGTAAACATCAATGTGAGAACGCGTTGATGCGTTTGTTCATCGTAGTCGATTCGGGCGCGTATGTCATGTCCACAGCAAACATTTGCGATGACGCGCCCTGTGTACCCTCGATCGACTATATTTGCCCACTAACAGCACGTCAATCTCGAAAATGAATGAAATCTTATACAATGCTCATGGTAATTAGTTTGTTAAATATGTTATTATAAACAGAGAGAAAATCAATAAAAACAATAAACATCACTACTAAACCTAGCTAGCTGGTGGTATTTGAAATTATATGGCAGTTTACATAAGATTTTCAATTGACATGGTTATTTTTATTATTATATTTGTTAATTACGGGATATTTACCATTTTTAGCTCGATATTTCGACATAATCTACGAATGTCTTGTTCACGATAAAAAATATAGTAAATATTCCGCAATTAATATATGACAGTTTTTCATAGGAAATGTAATATCGCTAAGTATTATAAAACACCTACCCCGCAGTGTATGTATGTCCGTCTATTTTTCTGAATTTAATAAATTCAAAAACCACTTTCACTTGGCTGTCACAAACGGATAGAGTGATTTATGAAGAAGGTTACAGGTTTATTCATTAAGCACGCGTAGATATTGATTTATTTTCAGAAAATAAGTTTTATAGTATATCGGGTTATGTATTTCTTTACAAGGGTTCATAAAATATTTTATAAATAACAAATAACAACAAATTCTCCATCAGTATATACCAACTTTATATATTATAATATATTTCAATTTGCTAAATCTCAACTTTTAAAATCTTTCCTATCCTTACGATTCAATAGCGATACGAAAATAGAATAACAAGTTTTCTGTTTATCGAACAACTTGTCCAACGGGAAGTGCTCCCAAAAATATTGAGTGAAGCTCGCATGCAGCGGAGAGCATTACTGTAAAAGTTTTGTGTAACAATGTGTAATGTTGCCATTTCTATGCGCAAAATTCCCGCCCGGAAGCGGTGAAGCTCACGTCGTTGCCGAGGGAATCGCGCAACTTTTTCTTTGTGGCGCCATCTACAGCTGTCCGATACACTGACATGTTTCCGGCTTCTCTTCAAAACATCTCAAGCTGTCAACTCGTGAGCGGATGCCTTGGAGTTTCCTTGAGGGTCTTTTTATTCATTCAATTCTTGAAGAGATTTATTTGTATCTTGTTTGTAATACAAATTAATAAATTTTACACATGTATAATATGTAAATGTATTGGTGTTATTGTTTTTAAAATAAGCGATGAAATATAAAAAACGTTATTGTTTATCAATTACCTGGATGAATCTACTTATTTATTTAACTAGAATTGTGAAATGTATCTATAGTAAAATCTTTGAAGCGTCGTATAACGCATCATTTTCACTGTCTGTGCGTGGGCGGGCACTATTCGTAGCAAGGCCGGACGATATAGTATTACAGTTTCTTTGACTAACGTAGCTTGACCTTTGCGATTGCTAGTAAACTTCCCTTTAGTTTCGATAGATTTTAGTGTAGAGAGGAGAGGTAGGGATCTCGGGAGAATGGCGGTCGTTCATGATCGCTTTCGTTGTGTATTGTCTTCCTACGCATCTCGACACACGTCACTAGTTACCAGATCATCTATATCGCTTATGTTATTCTGAAAGCTATTTCTTATCCGGTTTCGGTGTGGAAATTATCTAATAAGGATACATTTTCGTTAGGAAAATTTCTATTGGATTAATATCTGTCTTTTCTGACAAGATAAATCAAATACAGACGGGGAATTAAATTCTAAATAGATATTATTGTTTGAATTTGACCACCAAACAAATGTTTTCTGTTTAAAGTTTAATGCCTTATAAATATATTAAGCCCACCCCACCGAATTATTGGCGGGATTTTAAGTCACACCAAAATTTCTTCATCAGTGGTGAGGGAAGCCCGAAAATTTCTGTGAGAAAGATCGAGATTCTTATTAGACCAACATATGGAACAAGAAAAATGGTAAATGGTTTATTTTAATTTATTATCAGATTAATTTTTATTGATGAAAAATATGTAAGTATTTGTAAGTGTACTTAAAATACGTTACATTGAATTTTACAAGATATTTTACTAATTTAAAAATTATTACGAGGCCTTGCTACATGGCCCGTACCTACGTCCCCTACGCCCTCTTCTTCATTATATTTTCATTTAGCGCCGAGCAAGGAATAAATAATAAATAAATAAATATGAGACAACATCACATACATTACTTTGATCCCAATGTAAGTAGCTAAAGCACTTGTGTTATGGAAAATCAAAAGTAACGACGGTACTACAAACACCCAGACCCAAGACAACATAGAAAACTAATGGTCATCTACATCGACTCGGCCGGGAATCGAACCCGGGACCTCGGAGTGGCGTACCCATGAAAACCGGTGTACACATCACTCGACCACGGAGGTCGTGAAGGAATGAACAGCATACACGAAGTAATATGAATTTTAATCAACAATCATTTTCTATCGACGTTTACGCGCCACCGAGCTATCTTGGCTCATATGTAATAATATGCTTTTGCGTAACTCTTATCTGTATTGGCTGCCAGTAAGCGTCTTGATATTTTTTTATTTGAAATAAAAATCATTATTTTAATATGTTAAATAACATATAATAAGATTTACATTTGACGTTATTGCATAAATAATACTTTAAATAGACTTGATGAAAGGGCTTTATGCAAACTTAAGTGAGGCCGTGATCTTACCACAAAAAAACAAAACATTGTTATACTGAGATGAACCCCTTGCTACCTACACCGTGTTCTTTAAATTTAATTATTTTCTTGTGTATAATCTATGTAATGTATGTGTGTATCAAAATGAAATGGTTTAAATGGTTAAGTTACGGTTTGAAGGCTGAGTGACCCAATGTACCGACATACACAAGATAAATGGTAACAGAGTTCCTACGGTTCTTATTTCAGTGCAAATTTCTATGGTCGGTTGTGACCACTTAATATCAGGCCCATTTGCCGAAACAAAAAACATATTATTATTTATTTAACCAACACACATTAACATGTTTATAATCGTATTTGATGATCCACGTGTTAGAGAGACTTAAATTAGAATTCTACACAGATGGCTCATTGTACTGTAAATACTTAGTTCTGTATTCATATGCCAATTGTTGACATGGTAGAGAGATAAATTTACACTTGTTGTTCCATCATCGTTTTTCTAATAATAATAGAAGTAAATTTTTAATGATTTATTTTCCGTAATTATTATAAATAATAATCATGTTTTGTGGTTTCTCTTCCATTTTCCACTCAACAACAGCAGCAACGACAGCAGTCTGTAAATTTCCCACTGCTGAACTAAAAGCTTTGAGGAGAAGGTATGGAACATATTTCACACGCCGTTGATCGCGTTTTGCCATTTGTTTTATCGAATTAGCAATTAATGATCTTACTTTCTGTGTTCCGTTAATATGTAAATATTTATTAGCGTATTACATTTATTTACTAAATATAAAAAATGGTAAAGTAAAGTAAAATAACAGTAAATTTACATAAAAGTACTGTAAATTTCCCACTGCTGAGATAAGGCCTCCTCTTCCATTGAGGAGAGGGCTTGGAACATATTCCACCAGGCTGTTCCAACGCGGGTTGGTGGAATGCACATGTGGCAGAGTTTCAATGATATTAGACCCATGCAGGTTTCCTTACGATGTTTTCCTTCACCGCCGAGCACGAGATGAATTATAAAGACAAATTAAGCACATGAATCAGCGGTACTTGGCTGGGTTTGAACCCGCAATCATCGGTTAAGATGCACGCATTCTAACCTCTAGGCCATCTCTGCTTTACAGCAACAACGAAAGCAGCCTGTAAATTTCCCACTGCTGGGCCTAAAGCCTTCTCTCCCTATGAGGAGAAGGTTTGGAACATATTTCACACGTGGGAAATTTTCAATGAAATAAGACCCATGCAAGGGTTCCTTACGATGTTTTCCTTCACCACCGAGCACGAGATGAATTATAAATATACAATCACTACATACAAATTAAGCACATCAATATTCAGTGGTGCTTGCTGAGTTTGAACCCGCAACCATCGATTCAGATGCACGCGTTCTAACCACTGGGCCAACTCAGCATCGGACACTCAATACATTTAAATCTCACTACAATGTATATTATAAATGCCGCATAATTTTAATATTCTGGGCAAAACCTTTTATTACTATTAATATTAATGTATATATTATTGCTAGTAGTATAATATGTCTAATTTTTAAATCCTACGACCCAATAAGAATTTTCTGATTTGAAACAATTTTGAATCTTTTCTTATTGATTACAAAAGTAGGTATAACACGTTTTGGTGTTTTTACATTCGCACGTACTCGGAATGACGCAGATCGGTGATAGTGTCCCGTCATTGCTATTTTCAAATCCCAATATGAATACCATGCTTTACTATTTTTTTTTATTTTTGTTTAATTTTATTTACAAACTTATTCATTCAATATCATTGATAAACTTAAACAGCTTAAAGCTAATACATCTTTATTAAATATATATTCAAGAAAAAGTATTATATCTAATTATTACATAATTATGTAAATATAAAAAATGTTAATATATATTCATTATTTTATACATTAAGGTTAGAAGTGGTTTGCATAATTATGATGCTTTCAGATTTCAGCATTTAAGATTTGATGACAGCTTGTGTTTTTAAATGTGGAAGACATATCCTAATTTTTTTTCGATTGTGGAATTCGTTTTGTGACGATTCTGTTTGTCGGAGATGTTTGTGCGCGGAGCTACATTAAACGTAAACAAACCATATAAATACAGTTGCCTTCATTGATAACTCTTTGCTCGTTTCCCTTGTAATTTATGAATCAGTATCGTTGAATCTCAGTTTCACTTTTAATTGAAATTTAAAAAAAGAACATCACAAACAAAAGTTTTAAGTTCTCTTTCATATTTTTTTTTTGTGAGAAAGTGTCGAAGAATTATTTTTTTCTACCTTAGTTCTGACAACAAAGATTATGACCTCTATGGTGTAATATATTCGTATCTATGTTTATGTTTTACTGTTTTAAGTAAGTATTTGAAACGAATTTGATATTGACATTTTAATTTTACCCAATTAATAAATATCATTAATATATCAATATTTATAAACAGCTTTTATGTTATAATATGCGTGAGCGTGATTCCAAAAGCTATTTTGAAACTGGACGCTGTATTTTGTCATTGAATGAAGTTTAGTAAGAACCTATTTATAAAACCCATATTCACGTTACATAAATATGTAAATATATTGTATCTTACAAATAAACATATACTGTTCTAGATGTTTGTGCAATTATTGAAGACTCATTTATGCGCGATATAATAAATCATTAATACTCTCAAAAATATCTTATTTAAAAATAGAATTGCTTCGTACGAATTGCGTTGCATACTTAAAATTTTATTCAATCACGAGTTCTGACCGCAATGGTGTACGAGTATACTTTGAGTATACGATTTTATGAAAAGAAAAATGTTGTTTTTTTATTTCTAAGAATATTTTTTTTTATACGAAATCCAAGGATACGTACACGTGTTAGAGTAATGGTGAATAATAAATGTATTTTATGGTCTATAAAATGTATGCATAACATTTAGTTAATATGCATAATTTCATAACATATGTATACTAGATAATATTATGATAACGAATTTATTTTTTATGTTTCATTAGTGTTCGTTATGTGTCTTTATAAGAAAGCTCAACAGCTTAATTGTTCGGTACAAATGCTCAGTTATCCTACCATTTTGCTTAAATAGGATAAATAACTACAGGATAAATCGATGTATTGAAGATGCAATGATAGTATCTTCATTACATAGTATAAAAGCTTAGCTTACTCCTGTCTACCATTATGATTAGATCTTTAAAATTACTCAAAGGATTTTGATGCGGTTTTTTTAATAGATAGAGTGATTCAAGAGAAATGTTTTTATATATAACACATGAACAATATAGTAAAGAAACATTGATAGTTTTAGAAGTTTCTAACTTGATAACATAAATAAACAAATTCTGTAGCATATTTAGTATCAGCATGGCATTCGTGCGAGTCGCTGGTTCATCACAAAATCCAAACAGAGTTGGAGAATATATCTTACTCGAAAATAAGAGTATACGCAGCCCTACGATCAAATATTTCCGAGACATTACAAATATTCTTATTTTCGGCCTCTAATGAAGTAAACCGGGTGCTACGACAAAAGTCCAAGGACGTTGAGTCAAAACTACGAATTTTTTATTGCAAATTTTGCGACGTTCGTATTACGTATTGGAACTTGTATTAGAATCTCTTCAATAAATTAGATAGATGTAGAATTATTTTTTTACTAGTACATTGGTATTTATATTGTAACCATTTTAATTGTTATAATAAACATCGTTAATTAATAGTTAGTAGTAGATTAATAGATGTTATATTATATTACATAGACAATAACGAAACGGCAAAAGATCGTTCTAATTAAATATGACTGGTATTAATGAATACATTTGTTGAATCGTCACGTTTTATTTGGCAAGCAACGTGTATTTTTTTATTTTATACACAGACTTTTTTGTATGTATAGTTGTTTTTGTAATAATCTGACTTACATTACATAAAAAAGTGTTAATTTAATTTATGAGTATATGAATTTCAGTCAATAATATAATAAATTTGATGTTAAAAAGATAAATAAAGTAATATTATGAACTTATCGTATACTCAATAAAGATTATCAGGAAGCATAACTATTACTAGAGAGAAGAAACGTTTTATAATTAGTTGGACTATTGACAGTGAATTTCGATGCTGAAAATAAAAGGCAATTAATTATTCAAAAATAATTGTTGTCACTTTTGATTCAATACATAAAATATAAATGACAGGTTTTGCCCGTTACTAGCATATGACTTAAAAATAAAATCACGAGCAGAAAATAATGCACTGGCAACACTTCAGTAAATCTACATATTATTATATTGTAGGTATAATGTTAAGGTGACACTTTTAAAAATTATTTATGTACTGTTTTTGTTACCTTCGTCAGCTACGTTAAAACAATAAAAAATATTAAGTCGGTTTGACGAAGTTAGTTACGCAATTGTAATATTTTTGATGATATAGTATTATTCACATTATTTTATCGTAACAATATTTTTTTAATATGATCTAATACTTTATTATAAAAATCAAATCTGAATATTTAATACGCGACTTTTAAGGAAGATTTTGATAGGCTTATAATTTAACTTTAAATTTCTATTAAAAATGGATTTATGCTTTCTTAATTTCTTCTTTTAAATTCTTAATTATGGAAAACATTAACGTATATTAATAATAATATTTTAATAGTAATAGATGCTTGCGGGTTATATAAAAATAGAAAAAAAGTGTCTACTATGATCAGCTATAATTGTCTTGTGTTTAACAAGACTTACACTATGTATAATACTATATTCATAATATTTCTTTATAATCAAATCAAATTCCTTTTTTAAACAAACAAGCTGTTATTATTGATTTAGAAATACAATAAAACCACCGGTTCGAAAAAAAAATCCTGGTCTAAGAAAAACCAAGGAAACCAATAATATGATAATTATTGTTTCAATTTCGTCTTTATCCAGTGACTTTTTTGATATGGCTCTTTATTCATTGACGTAAGTAGCACTGTGTTTTTTAAGTATTTTCATCTTGCGTAGATTATAATTTCAACAGAAACACTATTCGTAAACGTCTAAAAATATGTTAGACGTTCTAGAGGTCACTGTTTATTGATGGGTTGACCTTGACTCGTCTAACGAAAATAAAATAAAAGCAAACGTTTTAAGCATATTTTATTCCACATAAATAACATAATATCCATTAATAATTCTTATAAATTTTTGTATGAGACTATTTTTCTCTGATGTCAGTAAACAGGAAACTGATATAGTGTTAAATTTAACTACTGTTTTTTAAATTGAAAAGTAAACGCACAAAGATTAATAACTTTATGTAGGTATGTGGCCAAATATAAACCAACGATATTCTTATAACACTGGCTTGCATCAAGAATCAAATGGAAACACTAGAAAACTATGAATAAAATGCACCCTGACCGCTGTAGCAAACCTATTTACCGCGATATGGGACATCCATAGTCATAAGACATCATAGTCCACCGGGATGACAAACCGAAGTGACGAGAGAAAGGTCGGATGCAGGGCTGAAGGCTTATATGCTCTCTGATATGTAGGACTGTAAAATGCCAAATGCTTGTTGATTTCTAATAAGAATTTTGTAAAAGAAAATCTCAATACCAATTAAATGTAACTCGTAATTTGAATTATACTTCTGATTCTGCATCTTTTCTACAACATAAGCGTTAGTATAAATAATATATACCACAATAACGTTTTAAAAAGTCAACACACTTACAACAATATACACGGACATTAAATTCATCTCTTAAGAGAGTCAAACTGGGGATGAAAGTATTCATAGAAATCCATCACGGCTAGTACACCTTTATTTTATTTAATTGTATAAAAACAAATATAATTACAAGTACTAATTAGTATGTACTTAATGAACTTAAATAGTCAGTAGAAGTCAATTATGTTAGTCATAAAGAATTATTGCCTCAAAAAATTAAATATTTTTCAATGCATACTTTTTTAATTAAAAAAGAGTAGAATTTTAAACCATCGGGAATAAATTTCAGTCAAGATTTACTCTGCGTGAAAATTGTGTATAAAAATACTTGTATGTCTGCCTGTTGTTGCTAAGTAAAAGTATTGAAATAGTAACGAATATATTTTAAATAATGATATTGGTAAAAGCATACAATTTTTGTTTCGGTTGTCATTTTAATTATTTAAACATCCTGAATATTTAAATCAATCTCCAAACAACAAACGATGCTTGCGAATTAAATTTAAAAATGTAAGCGTATTTTACTAATCCATGTATCCAAATAGATTATTTAGTTAAAAAACATATATTTTTATGAAATAAAACTTTCACACAACAGAACATGTTTGATATTAAATACATCGCAGCTTTAGAGCAAATTAGGCAGTTAAACAGAAAAACGAAATGTTTACTGGGCGGCGTAGCGTGGCGGGGGCGGGCGGAACGCCTGGGCGCCGACGCGCGGCTCGGCAGTGCTCGCCCGCCCCGGTCCGACACTCGACGTCGGCTCGTCAGCGATACAACACAGCTAACATTAAACGATCATTATATTAATCGGTAAGATATTAAGTGCTTCTCATTCTAAAACTCGCGAAAGTGTATGCAACGTATTGTCCAACGTTTCTCTTGTGATCTCGGAGTGTATATAGCCGTCTCTATCTAGTTGCACAATTGTTCTCTTTCTATAGCCTCCCCCTACCCCGACTTACGTTTTCGAGGGAGATTAGTCTACCACTGCGACATCTTGACAGGGTAACATTGTCTCTTCAGCACGTAAGTTACCTAAAATGATTAAAAGTGTTTATGTAATCGGCCTAATTTAAAAAAATATAGTGTTGAACTTACTTTACCATAATATAAAAATATGGTAGTAAGGCTCGTTATGGTGAATAGTTAATGCTTATGTGTTTTTTTTTTATCGGTTTTTTATTTGTTATTTCGATTTCGATTATTCTCTCAAGTATTTTATGTAATTTTTTTCATACGTTATCTTTATAAAAGAGTGTTTAATCTTTTAATTTTCTCCCAAAATCTTTACGCAGGTTCTAGGATAAATATCATTCACTTTTATCATTCGAAGTACATTCGTTTGTATAATATGTCTTTATAGCTTTAATTAATAATGTCTTAACTTAAGGCTAAAGGTTTCGCTCGTGCGGCGTAGGGCCACCTGTCTCATCGGCGACGTTACGCAGCATCGGGAATGCTGTGAATCCGATACGAGAGCGCGCCTCGACTATTTTGGGCGGCTGCTATCCGAGCCAAATTTGCAACCTGTACTAATCGACGCGCCTTCGAGTATTTTTGTATTCGTTTCACAATACTATTTTTTTCGTTTGCATCTCTCAGCACTTACCTAGTTTATAAAGTAGGTCTCGTTGACATTGTAATATATGAATCTCACAGAAAAACAATCTGTTAACGTTAAAAAACAATTTACAGCTGTAAGCGATAGAGATCATCAAAACAGCAAAATATATCCGACATTGGCCTTCGTTCTTGGCCTCAATAATATTTCTGTTTTTAGTTTAAAAATTTTAACATATAAATTAGATTTTCTTTTAGTTGGCCTATAATAATTAAATACGTGTATTTATGGAAGTGTATCGGATACTTTCACTTATAAGAACTATGTATATTTTCAAAATATTTTTTATTGTTTTAAAAAAGTAGTGATTATAAGTTCAAGCTCAAATTTTAAAATAGCTTAAACAATCTTTTTCCACATTATACGGATTTCTTAAATTCTAATATTATGGAAATTGGACGGTAATATGAGATGATAATTTTATAATTCGGCCATTAGTAAAAAGCAATTAAGATAATTTTTTTTTCAGTATTATTTATGTTTTTACATGAATGTTTTGAACCAAACACTCCTGAAATTCGATTCGGAATTCTTAAGTGCACATATCTTTCAGAAAGTCTATCCCCGTTCAATCGAAGGTTGATGAATGGCGATTCTGCTTTTCTAAATATAGATCAATGACGCAAATGCTTTAAGCATTTCATAGGAAATTCTAAGAAGACTGTAAATTAATCGAGAAAAGTCTATGTAGGTGGAAAGTTTAGACTATTTTAAATTAATAGCTCGGGAGTGTTTGCTTTACATTTACATGAGTGTTTCATGTTAAATACGCGATAGGCCATAACCAACCTAAAATTATGCGGATTAACTCAGTCAATCGTATTTCGTAAATCGTCTATACTTTCGTTTCTGCAAATGCTGAAAAGTAATTGTAATAAAATATGTATGTAACTTTGTCGATTTTATAGATCGTAAAATTTGACAGCGGGCTTACATAATTAAAATTATTTAGCGACCTGGCCGGTTACTTATCCACGTTGAAACTGGCAACAAGGTCGCGACAAACATGAAAATAGCTGAACGATGATCAAGCATTAGTAAAAACGGTCGTTCTCGAGTAATTCTCTACATCAGTGAGATTGGCGGTCAGCCAAGTCCATGGGCCATTCGAAGCAACGCAGCTACGGAGATGGCTATTTGTGGCCCAGATGCTAACGTTGCATACGTCATTGCTCTATTTACGATGAACGCTAGCGCTATTGTATTTATTATGTCACCTGAACGACAAGAGATACAAAATATATTTATTTCCAAGTGAACAACTACAATTAAGTGATATATTTATGTTGCTCCTAAATAACATTTAAGGATATTATATAATAATATCACTCAATTAACTTAAAATTGTCTATACAGAGGTTGAAGATAACCTTTTGAATTCTATAGCCCTTATTGCAACTTGTAGAGCATCTGGTGGAAGATTTCAAGTGGAAATAAAGTATTTTTAAGATGTTATATGTTTTTTATATCTTTATAGAATGAAGATTAACCTTTATATTCTTTACAGAACACGAGCACGACATAAATCGCCAAAATGTTTAAAAGTCATTTAGAAATGATTGGCAGAAATGAGACGCCATCGAAGAAAGCCAGATTTTGGCAATCCTTCGTGCGTTCTCTAAAAGGTAAAATTATCACATATTTGTCTTAGAAATAAATAAAAACTTAAGACGAATACTATAATATCAAGAATATAAATTATATTTCAAAGTATTTTGTTTATTGTATGTTGTAATTGTAATTCACATTACGAATTTTGTAACTAGGATCGGAAGATATCAGAGCCGAGGAAAGGTACAGGCCAACGCGCCGCAGCGTTTTCCCAGAGCTGTTGTCAACCTACCCCTACAGCAAATCCATCTACGACGACCCCGTTGGCGCCGCTGAAAGGATCACCGTACCCGGATACCGCTACCTCCCAGTGCACCGTGAAGTATACGGATACTCCCCACGCCCCATCTACGCACACAACTACCCTCGCTCCCTGGAACAGTACAGGCCAAGTTAGTATCACATAATAACAATATTTTCCACGTCTACGATTGACGCTACTGCTTAGATTATTTAAAGACTTCAAAGCTTGTATTAATATTCGAGCATTGATAAAATAATTCGCACATATAACACACCTAAGATTTTTCGAACACAAGTTTAATTTTATTTAATATTTTTATTATATTATAAATTGTACTGTTGCTTGTTAACATTTATTTAATTATTATAATACATCTTTGTATATATCTCATATTTTATTTAACTTTTCAACAAATTACGTTCTCTGTATATTACATATAGCAATTTTAATTATCATTAACGTTATCAAGGAACCATACTGTTAACAAATTTGGTCGATGTAAATATTGGCATTATTATTTTAATTGTTTCAGCAAAAACCGGAGCTGCTTAAAATAGTTTTTAAGCATGTTTAGTTACCATGAATATTTAAGTTCATGATTTATTCAGTCAACGGAGAAACATCTTCAAAAAATCAATAGATTCAATTTTTGATATGTAACGAGAAAAACGAAATGAACATCATTCGTAATCATCGTTTTGTTAGTTGTATTAAATCTTTGTATTGTTAAAATATTACAGCAATTTGTATAATTTTGTTAAATAAAACTTATGCATTTAAATCTTGACGTGGATCCTGTTGAAAGCTCGGAGATTTAATTCATGATGAATCGATAGCCATTACATTTATTTTACACAACCACAGACATTTTAGTTACGATATTAAAATTGTTTCTGTTCATATTTATGTTGTACGTGTTAAATCGTGTAACTGTGTCAATATGTTACATATCTTTTAAAGGTTACTTTATAGAATGTTCGTATCAAATAAGCAAACAGTGAAAATCATCATTATTCGATTATATATTCTTGTACATTGTTATGTTTAGTTGTTGCTTATGTATTTTATTCAGCATTTGATGTCTGCTTGCGTCATAATTCATCATTGCATGTAATAATTTAATAGAAATCATCTCTTACACATAACATTTACTCACACTTATAAATACCATAAGCCTGTATTCGACGTCATTGTTAAATCTTCAAGCATTTCCCAGGTCACAATATTTTTATTTCAATTGTACCCACCCAAGTTAAGGCCTAAATCAAATACTTCGGCTCTAAAATCCGTTCAACACAAAAAGAGGTAAGTTATACGTAGGTGCTATGATTATTAATATCTACCTCTCCGTGTTAATTTTCATTATATATTTATGCTTTCGTCAATATTTATCTAACAATTACTAATATAATGTCTTCTTATAAGTATGATGATGATGCATGTATATATAATATATATAATATATAGCTGAAATTGAGTGAACTTTGAATATTCTTTTATCTGTATTAAACCTTTCTGTGAATTCTTAAAAAAGTCCATTTCATCGGATTGGCAAACGTCAAGTCTGCCTATTGTTTTCCCTTTAATTATTCTTGTATGATTTAATTTGCCAGTGAATCAAATACATATTTTTATTGGTGATTTGTTAAAATGTATTTATTTCAACAGTTTACCACGTGCCGAGACGTGTGCGACGAGGTGTCGACCCCTTCGATGCCCACAAGGCGTGGCAGGACCACCTCGACAGACTGGCCGCCATCGATCGCTTGTACCCCTCTCGCTACGGTCTTTACCTAAAGGACCGTGCATACCCCATCACCGACTTTAACGCTCCCGTCGTCGACAATCTCTCGCCTAGGAGCCTTAAAGGCATCGAATATGAACCCGACTCCAAACCTCACTGGGGAACAGGTAAATACTAAATAACTATTTGCACGGTACATTAAGCTAGACTATGCCGCAAAGGCCAAGATTTGTCCATTCGATTTTTACTATAGATAATCTTGATTATGTTACGTATAGAATATTCATGTCAACATGTTTGTTGACTTTGCATTATGTTATACGTTTTTCGTCTTTTTATGTGTCTCGTAAAAGCTGGTTATTGTTAGAATTACGAATGGACGATACTCGGTGTGTGAGCTGGTTCACGTTATAAACTTGGCAATGGATGACTCCAATAGTTTCATAGATAGTTTATTAAAAACTTTGATACATATCTTATTGGGACATACATGCCTATGTGGATCACGTGAATTCAGAAAATTGTAAACGAACCATCACTCACTGTTAGATTCAATATGAATTGAAACTGATTAGCGAGAGAGTGCTAGCGTTAATTAAAAGAATATTTTAAATTTGTGAAAAGAGTGTACATTCCTTTTTACACAAATTTAAAATTTACAAACAGTTATCTTAGGAACTAAGATTTTGATACATCATGTTTGTTAACGATTTCATCTTATTAAAATTTACACTATTGTTGAAATTTGTTTCAAAATTCTGTACATACAAACCTGTTATATTGTTTACGCTATATCGACATCATATTCAGTATGAATTGGTTTTAAATAAATCATTGTTAATCAAGACCCTCAGCTAGAATAGGCTTTGAATATTATTATATATAAATACTCTTTTACTGTTACACCGTACTTTATAAATAGTACAAATTAATTACATCAACTAACCCATTCATATTTTTTTTATTAAAATTTAAAAGACCAATACGTGTTTTGATTTGTAGTTTAGTACCTCCCTTTCATTATCGTCGAAAAATTTAGAAATTTTTAATTTAAGATTTTACTTACTACAAATGTGTAATAATCTGGCATACATAAGCTTTCATTCAACATGTGCATGTACTGCATTGTATATAGCGAAACACTCACCGGAATGTTCACTTTACTAAGTGCGATAATCATATCAGTGAACACTGCACTCGTTACGAATTTAAAATGGATTAATAAAATAAAAATACCACGCTTTAAGTCATGGATTTGTTTGCGTGGTATTCACTGTGAGCCTTACCGTGAAGGAGCGTGGCCATCGAGGATTTCGGACGTATTCAAAAAGGACCCTTTTTTTGCTGATGCTGAAAAATGGGCCGATTTTGACCGTTCGCTCCGAGGGAAATCTCCCACGCCTGTGAAGCCGAGGATTAGTCCACCGCGAGACTGTGAGGTCGCATACGATGCCGACGGTAAGGGCAACAGACGATCATTTTCCGTGAAAACCCTTCTTTATGTAACTATTTAATAATTCTGTACTATTTAAATCCTCTTGGAATTGATCACCGTCTTCACTCCAGCACTTAAGTCATATTAATTATTGAGTAATTGGATGTTCTGATCGAGCGTATATTATTAAATGTATCCGTTGAATAAGTAATCAGGACGTTCTTATTCACAGTAAAACAATCTTTGTAGAGTTGATCTTGAGTGTATGTGTTCTTTGTATAAACATTTGGTTGCATGAAGGGATCATTTATTACGTTTCTTTGTATAAACATTTGGTTGCATGAAGGGATCATTTATTACGTATCACAGATAAAATTAATAACCATTATGATTAATACCCACCATTTTGTGATTTAACCAGGTATTTCTGATTTTAACTCATGTTCAAAGCGTGTGCAATTGTACATATGTAATATATCTCTATATTTAAGTATTATATCTATAAATTACAACTAAAGCCTATTATGAGTTGCGATATTTAAAATAAGTTAATTTTATTAAAATCTGATACAATTGCCATGCCTAGAAGATTCAAGTATATTATTGAACTAATGGTCAACTATTTTTTTACAAAAAAAATAGCCTTATTCTTGGTTAATGAACATAGCTTTCATTTTTAATAATCTAACACGCAGGAATACTTAAACAAAACGTTTAAGCATCAAACGTGTATTTACTTAGTTTGATCATACTTTCTTACAGTTCTGTATGTCTTACTTGGATGTTAGTTTTAGTTATAAATTTAATGCTGCTTCATTAATAACAACGTAGGTGTTGCTTTAGTGCTTGTATCTGGTGCAGGAGCGATGACGTAATGAAATTGTCTGTTGTCCCGGCAATAATAATTGTGACCTATAGGTGCACCGCTATACAACGCCGGAGGACTGCGGCGCAGGCCTTGGGCCGACATTTTCAACCCGAGCCCATCCTTGCCAATCTCGGCGATCACGAGAGACCCCTTCTGGTACGACTGGCCGGAGCTGAGACCCATGGCACGATGGGATCGTAGCCCATCCTACATCCGCGACTCGTACCTTTCGCCCGTCAAACGCACCTTCCTCTGGGACAAACATCCGATCAGACCTTTAGGTTAGTGAGTTGCTGTATATATGAAAGAAGCTTTATTATCGACTTGTAAAATTTGGTCTGTTTTCTCATCGATTCGGCAGCTCTGATCATTGTTCATTTTTTAACAAGTTTAACGACGAATCTTAATTATAAATCTCTGGTCAAAACAGATCTAATGGTCTACGACAGGTTCACAGTGGACGATTTGAGCAAGACTTTACCCTTCATTCATAGTCTGTAATACAAGCATCAGGTATCTCTTCAATGGGTAAAAACGATTTATGTAACCTGAATTTGTTGAAGTTGTTAGAACGTTTATATTGTGTGTACCCATTATGCTATGTTCAATTCTGTAGACCGTATATTTCACGCCATGAGTAGAATTATTTCCAGAAGCCATAATTACCATATAACGTCATTTGATTATGAAGTATATATTTAAACTAACGCCTCTTTACAAGTACTATAACAATGTAGCCTATGTCAATGCCAAGGAGAATGTTTATATTATCCCAATCCATGCATTGTCTTATAATATTATCGCAGGCGGTTTATGTATTACGCAATCGATAAATGTTTAAAAATATCTCCTTCGTCCGCATGATTCGTTTCTTATACATTTTATTGTCTCGTAAAGAAATTCATCATAAACTTTAGAGGGTTAAATTATTTTGCATCAGCACGAACATTTTGTGAACTTTTAGCACCCTTACGTACCTAACTAGAATATATAAAAAAATATGAAAAGAAAGAACACCACACATACACTAAATAATACATACCAGTATTTTTAATTAAAAATCACGTCAACTAATTACACAATTTTATCAATAATGTGTACCTATTTATACTATTGTTATAACAAATTATTGATAATCGGTTTTATTTTCAGCTGCTGCTTTCTAAAGGGCCTGCCATCGAACCCTACTTCTTAAGTTAAACTTTACAAAGCCTATTATTAAATTTATTTTATAATTGTTCTCCTGTATCAATAATGACTATGTTACATAAAATGTTAAACGCAAATAAATATCCGGTATACATTTCTTCAAGAACTCAAAGACTGCAATAACATAGTTACTGCCATGGAAATGAACTTTGTTAAAATAATTTGTTTTTATTATTAATATTATTTTTATGTATTTCAAACAAAACAAGAAAAAATCAATAAAAAACAAAAAGCCTAAATTTTGTTTTATTTCTCGATAAAGTGTCTATGTAGAGAAGACCTTTTAGAAAATGTTCTCTTAATTATAAAAGATCTAATAAGAATAGTCAGTCGATGAATTTGTAGACAAGATAATACAAGAATATATAATTTATGCTTGAATAGTCTAAATTTAAAGCACAGTTACACGACTTTCATTTTATCATCTGGCCTTCATAGTATAATAAATAGTTATAAAAATTTTCATAAATGTTCAGATTTTTTAAAATATTATTAAATAATTTGACACTTACCTCAATAAGTTTAAAATAGCTAGGACGTCTAAAATTTTACCGACTATAATGAATTGTATAAATAGCTATCTCAAATATAATTTTAATTGATCATAAGACTTGCATCATTATCATCATCATCATCAGCCCGTTTTTGTCCACTGCTGGATAAAGGCCTCTCCAAGTGCACGCCACTGTGGTCGTTCTCCGGCTACTCGCATCCAGCTCCTGCCTGCCGCCTTGCGTATTCGAATTAAATTGTAAAGAAAAACATTTTTATTTAAAAAATAAATATCCTAAAATAAATATTACGGAATACTGTAAATCAAATACACGTCATTATTTAAAATTGGGAATGTAGAGCATATTTCCCGTTGATTATAAATCTTGTCAATCACTTAAGTTCGTGTGCCTCTTTTTACGCAGACACTCTTAATGTAGCGAATTTTCTATTTTATAGCGAATTTTCTATTTTATTCTTCGAACAATTCAGGACTGCCAACAGTGTTTAAATATCAGAGAGTTTGATACATGTCTCTGATATTCGTCATTTTCAAAAGGATTCCGAACACAGGCAGTAGTGGCAGGCGTGATAAATTTATATAATATAATTTTTTTTCTATAAACTCGAAATGCTTTTGATTGACTACACAATGTTATCATGACATGGTGGTAGTGGCACAATAACACAACATAATACGAATTTTGAGTTGCTTGTTGGTAGGGCTTTGTGCAAGCTCGTCTGGGTAGGTACCATACCATCACTCATGAGCTATTTTTCCGCCACGTTCACGTTCACAGGAACACGGGATAAAACATTTTAGTGCTCAAGGTTAGTGGCGCATTGGCGATTTAAGGAATGGTTAATTTTCTTACAGCGCCATTGCCTAAATAATGTGTGTAAATGTCCAAATAATATCTAAATGTCAATACAATATATAAAATTAAGTTATAATTTCAGTATACGTTCAGTTATTTAATTTAAAAATAATTGAGCTTTAAAAAAATTAAGAAACCGTTGAATAGAGTATTCTACGGTGTTTAAAATAGTACTTCAAAATGTAGTATATCCTCATAAGAGGCCACAAAAAATATATGATGACAAAATAAACACCTTTTATTGCCCGAAAATGAAATTAAAAATTTAAAAAACAAAATCCCGCAAAAAACGCTGTCAGTCATTTTGGTGACGTCACACTTGTATAAATAGCAGTCCATATTCATAGATACGACCGGCATTCTGCTTTTACAAATCCGGTTTGCATTTTAATAAATTAACACGTATAAATAAAATTTACTTTGATTTTTTAAAATTTAATGTTAAAGTAAATCCTTGAAGTTAAAGTTGAGATATAGTTTAGCTGTTAATAACTTAGCACTGAACTGACTGTATTTGCCGTACTTACATCACACTATGGCGGCTCGTGTTTTAGGTCACGTGACATGTAGATTAAAAATTACGACTTTAATTTAGTATAATAAAGTAATAATGTGTTTTTATGACTCAAAATCAGAAAGTTTAAGTATATTTCTATATAATCTTTAAATTTTATCAACTTTCATAATTTATATTTCACCACTGAAAGTACCCTACTCGATAAATAAATTATATAGTCCAGATAGACTAATTAATATATTTTTTCAACAAATGTTAACCATAAATAATAAAATGACTTAAAATATTGTAATCCAAGTCAATAATTGAAACTGAATTTCAAGCGAAATTAAAAAATTAGACAAATGTCAAAGCAAAGAAGCTTTGATAATTGACGTTTGTGATTTGAATTTTAAAATAACGTTCGTTGTAAAAAGCATAAAGTATCAACAACATACATTTTATAAACAGAAATATGTGGTTCTATTATACTTATTGAAAAGTTGTCTGTGTTTTAATGTTTAATTCTTTACAACATGGGAGAAAACAATGATAACCAAATGGATGATACAAATATAAGTGGTGCTGAAGTGACTTTTGATAATTTAACTATATTAAAAGAATTTAGTAACATCGCTAACCTTGTCAGGTAAGTTTTATTAAAGTTATGTTTGTATTATTTTATTCAGATGAATGTTTTTGATAATATGTATTGTAAACATCACTTTATTAACTTCTTATTCCAGAAATGAGGATTTTCTGGACACAGTACCAAAAGCTAAATTAAAAAGAGTAAAATGGGTCCCAATGTTTAACTGCTTGAAACAAGGCATTTTCGATGAAATGGTGCAGGAACTTAGCTCTATGTGGGAATTTGAAAATATGCCGGAGAAACTTGAAATCTTAGAAAAACAAAAGGAAAAGTTTGCAGAAATCAATCCAGAGAAAACTGTTTGGTGAATAAGCTTTCGTAAATTTTTAAACATAAAGCCAATTATTTTAACTGACTGCAGTAAAAATACAAATAAACTATGGTTTAGTATACTTGCCATAAATAAGTCTTTGTTTATGCATATATTGTTTATCTTTTTCTTCTTTACTGTTGGCATGTTGGCTTTATCACATACTCATTTTAATACCTTTTAATATTCTATTGCCACACCTCAATACTGAGCAATATTGTGTTGCAGTTTAAACAAGTGAGTGAGCCGTGTATTATAGGAACATGAAAAAACATCTTAGTTCCCGAAGTTGGTTGTGTATATAGGGGTGGTTAATGTCTATAACAGTGTCTATTTCTCTAATTTGTTTCAATTACGAGAGGACAAAAGCGAAATAAACAGCATTTGTTTATAAATTAACACCCTATTATTGGTCAAACTAGAATATAATCTTTTAAAAATAGCCATTTTGAACATTGACAACATTTATTGGGCTTTGGAAGTAAAATTAATATATGTGTTTTGGTATAATATTGTATTATAATTAGGGATATTTTAGTCAAGAATAGTAGGTGTGTGTAAGGTAGCTGATCTCTTAGTATATTTTGCAGTATATGTAAATCTGTTTGTTTATCATTATTCCTCTTTCTCCGTTTCTGTTTGGTGATACCATCAGATAGCATGTTTATCGGTATTTCTACCTATTTTAGACACCATATTAGTAGGCAGTTATATTAACATTTTTTCCTATATTGGTTTTAGGAGACCAAAATACAATGATGTCAAAAGTCAACTTAGAGCTTCGGATGTTGCTAATTTACGTAAACAGAAGATATTACTGGAGTCATTAGCAAAGGAATATGAAGCAAGAGCTGGCAGACTCAAAAAAACCGTCACTGCAAAAAGGGGTTACTTAAAAGCATTGCAGATGGACATTCAAAAGTACCAAAAGAAAAATGAAGAAATAATCACTAACATACATGAAAAAATGAAAAATCATGGGAAACTAGCGGAATTACTCGTACCTAACATGGTTGATGTTCATGACATAAGTTGGTCTCAAAAAGAGTTGGAAGATGAATAGAATGAAACAGAATACAGTAGATTATTGATTAAAATTTATATTTCAGAAAATTGTACACAGAGAAAGTACAACAAAACCTCATATTATCTAGATAATTCAAACTGAATTTACTCTGAAACTATCTTTTACAGTTTACAGTACAGGTGAAAATAGAGATTATCATGTAAGTGTGACAGACAGAAAATCACAAAATCTAATTTGCAACATATAATTTTGAATTAGCTAGTAGCATTATTTTAATTTTCACAAATGAGTAAAGTGAAGATTCTAATCATGGAAAAGCAATACGAACTCTACACACTAGAAGTTGTGGAAAATGTTTGAAAGTGAAGAATCATGAAAGAATTTAATTAAATAACAATCTTTGCAATATACAGAATTTTTACGTTATTACCATAAAAATTTTACAATAATTTGTTTTTAAAAAAAAATGAAACAAAAATAAAGCTCTTACTTTAAATAGTAATATTTATTAATGAATATTATTTGACATTGTTAACATAGCTAAAAAATAAAATTGTACAATGCAAAACCTGCATATAATTTTTAATATTTCATATAATTATAATAATATAGCAATTGCACTATTGTTGCGAGGACTACCGCTTCTACCGTCATTTCAATTGATTTCGAGACTTAATATAATATTTGAAGTTAAAGCCTCAGTAGGGAGATCACGCCAATCTGCCAATAATTTTGAAACATCTACTTATCTGTTAGAATAATACTGTGTGGAAAATAAACGAAAATTTCACTGGGACTTCAGCTAACTCCAAAAACTTAAGTGTAACTTGCAATTGAGTTCTTAGACTGAAAAGAACTCTTATTAGCTACACGGCAACGGTTAATATTTCTTAGGCCAGCTCCACAAAATAACTAAATAAAAATATATTGGTACGAAAAGGTGGTAAATTAAAAAAGGACGATTTGTTTTTTGAAAACATTTTCGTCTAATAATTTAATAAAAATTTACAAGAAAAGAACTATAATTTTCAATTTAACCAATTTTCGTCGCTTATACCGAGACCTATATATAATTTACAATTATAGGCACATTAGTTACAGAATAAACAAAGCAACGGTGCTTTCGATCCGCTACAACTTCAAACTATTCAATATTATGACGCTCATGTCCAATGCCCGCATCTTAAGATAGCTCACCTTCTTTAACATCTATATTAACGAAATAATTTTCTATAATATCAATAAGTCAAAAAACAACAAGGATATGAATGGCTGCCATATGTCAGGGATCGAAGAAGCAGGTCATGAGACATCGCCGAATAAATCTACCAGCAATTCACACAAAACCTCTGTAAACTAAAGTCATAAATTAATATCACTCATATTTAAAGTAAAATTAAAAATAAGAAGGCACAAGCAATAATCGATAAATAATTTTTTAACAATACACAGCATCCCATTCGGCTCTGTCCAATGACCAGATGAAACATAGTTATTACTATACTCGATACAATTAAATTATTTGTAGCATCCTTCTCACTGTGCAGCACACTGGATTCCAAATGTCAGTTATTTCTTCTTGGGAGGCGATCTTTGAGGCGTGGCTGGTCTTCCGCTGTTAATACCATTGTATTGGTACTTCGCTTTTTTCTCGGATGGCTTTAGTATCTATTTAAAGTAATAACACAATATTAAGTATAACAATTCATACATTAGGAACAATAGTTTCCAAAACAAGATTAATTCAAGTGACTTTCTTATTTCCATACCTGAAAAGAGCACATTAGTGTTTCGTCCACAGACATCATACCGCCAGCATTGTCGAACTCTCCGCAATAATTCGGTGCAGAGAACAGCGTAACTAGCTGCCGCTTGGCAAAGAACTCATATCCATCTTCTACGACCTGAATAAAAGTTGTATTAGAAAAATATTACTATACAAATCGTCCTCCTTTTGTCCATAAGCACTTAATAAAAAACTACTTTTTTACCTGATGAGCTCTACAAATCAAATCCAAGTCATGGCGATTAAGAAATTTGCTGACAACATCAGGACCAAAAGTAAATGATACACCACGATCGTTCTCGCCCCATCCTTGCACATCCTTATCTGGATCTGACCATAGCAGATCGCAGAGCAAACCTAAAAATAATCATTTATTGGTATAAAGAACAAAAAATCAATCTTAAGTTGTATACATAAAACAAAACAAACATAAGGGAATGAATACAACTTTTTTTATGGTATAGGTTGGCGGACGAGCATATGGCCCATATGCTGGAAAGTGGTCACCATCACCCATAGACAATGACGCTGTAAGAAATATGAACTATTCCTTACATCGTCAATGTGCCACCAGCCTTGGGAACTAAGATGCAATGTCACTTGTGCCTGCAGTTACATTGGCGAACTCACCCTCCAAACCGGAACACAACAATACTGAGTACTGTTATTTGGCGGTAGAATAACTGGTGAGAGCGTGGTACCTACCCAGACGGGCTTGTACAAAGCCCTACCACCAAGTAACTGCATTATTTTTTATAGAAGAAGAAATTGGATTGTGTGTTATATGTTTTTATTTTTAGATGAATGCAAGTGCATTCCGATGGATACAAAACCTTAATATTTTGATAGGTTATAGTTTTAGATCAGTTTTAGATTGGGACAACACAATAAACATACTATATGGACTGTGTCTATTACATATGTTAATATAGCTTATCCCATAGGTACGGTAGATAGTCAAATATAACAAAGTGAATTTTATAATTTTGACGCGAACAATTTAATATAAAAAAAAACTATATGCAAGACTTGTGTGTTTTAAAAATATTTACAGAGTACAACTGCAAAAACATATTTTTTACGTTTATGTTCAAAGGCGGAGCTTTTATTATCCATACCATAAATTTGCGGAATAAAGATCTGTTTTCAAAATTTTGTGATGTTCTTTAAACTGCAATTGATAATGTAGTTCACGAAATTCTAGGGTTGTTGGTGGACAAAACCCTAGAATTTCGTTACCTTTTTAAGTAACACAATTTTTTCAAGAAATATACATTATTGCTTTAGTATTAGTAGTCTTAAGAAATTTCTGAATTTCGTTCGTCAATTATTCTGAGGTCTGGATTATCATTTTCCAGCTGGCACGTAATTACGACTTGGTAATTTAGTAATTAATTAACAAGTAAATGTACATCTCCTATTCAATAAGAAAGTTATTTGCTTATACTATCTGTGAGAAAGTAACTTTGTCTGTTGATCCTTCACGCCCAAACAATTAAACCGCATTTGAAGATTTTTTTTTTGCCTAGCACCTGAAACCGCTGAGATACGAGCGAAGCTGAGGGCGACGACTAGTATCGAATAGAAAAATTAAAATGTATATATAGTGTGAACAGAGTTGAACATAGATTAACCAACGTTTATTAATTTCTTAATTAATTTTCGATTATGATAGTGATGCCTTTTTAAATATTAATCATAATGTAGTTTGTGTATAAACGACCATTGAAAAATAATTAAAATAGAATTTGTTTATCATATAGTTTAAATATATAATATGTTTATTTGTAATTGAGATATAAAATATCTGCAAAACCACACCTGTGGTTGTTCGATTTCATTACCTAAAAATAACTACACAACGCAATGTTAAATCTGTTTTAGAAAATGATTTAGTCTGGACCAAATATAAACGAGCAATAGACTATTTATTAATCACAAGAACTCCAAGTCAATGTTCTAAATTTAAAGCGGGTGAAATTGCGCTGATTCTTATCTATTAACATATACTAAAACCTCTTTGGAAAGGCACTGCATGTTCTGGTATAACCTTTGTGATTATTGGTTCAATATTTTCTCAGTTAGGTGATACAAAGAAAAAATACCCTAATTTATTAATAAAGGTTACGTAATATTTCACCTGTATCAGGAACATCTGTCGGTCTCATTATCCGTCTTATTTGCTCCATACCCTGCAAATCTGGTGAGAGACCGCCATGACAGCAGAATATCTTTTCATCGATAATGGCGGCAATCGGAAGGCAATTAAAGCAATCAGTGAACGTCTTCCATAACTTAATATTGTATCGACGCTTACATTCATCATAGAATCCTGTAGAAATATATTAAAGTTTAAAAGATCAACAATTTTTAAACCGTCTGTTTTTAGATCCAAGGCTACAAGTAACTAACTAAAACTTGCTAGCATTAAACTCAAGGTCGTTTCTTAATGTGGATCGTTATTTGAAGCACGTTGTAAAATAGCTTTAAAAATGTTGTCTGAAAAGTCTAGCTATATGTACAGTTAGTTACTTGTAACCGTTTAGATTCGTTGAAATAATTAATAATAGTTTACCATAAATACGATTTATACTCGCGCATTCGTGGTTGCCTCGCAACAGAAAGAAATTTTCGGGATACTTGATTTTATAAGCAAGCAAGAGGCATATGGTTTCGAGAGATTGCTTGCCGCGATCCACATAATCACCCAAAAATAGATAGTTGGCTTCTGGCGGAAAGCCGCCATATTCGAATAGACGCAGCAAGTCTGTGTACTGACCGTGTATATCACCTGAAAGTAGTATTTGATATTACACATAGTATAGTACATTATACACAAAATAATATTAGTAGTAATAGTTAGTATACTTATTTATATTAATACATTAGTGTACTGACATTATAATAAAATATGACTCAACAATTGCGAGTTAATAAATTACATTATTCATTTTTGTCTTCGAAAATATTCATCTGTATTATTTATTAATCAATGTACATAAATAGAAAACATATTATAATTTCAATGATCTCATTGATTCGTTATAATGATTAGGTTAAACAACAATACTGTGTATCAGGTATAATATGTACTAGGGAAATTTGCGCAGCAAACAACTTTAAAGGATAGTAAATATAAAAATAAAATAATACAAAATATTCAATAAACAATATAAAATAAAGCGACTTAAATCTCACAATATTTTTAGATTAAAACGTAAGTCTGTACCATACGCTACGGGACAGTATTAATATAGATATAGATAGAATAGATATAGATAGAGATTACATTGATAAAATGAGCAGAAAATTTTCAATCATAAAATATATCAATAACAAAAAAAATACTGTAAATAAAAAAAATTGCAGCAATACCCCTAATTAAGGAGTTACTGATATAATTGTAATTGGTCTAGACATCTCAAGTGTTTCAGAAATTTATTTTTTACATATATTTATGTATAATTTAATATTGCAACCTTTAACCAATATTAGTGATAGTCATTGTATGTGCACAAGAGGTAAGGATAAGAGCTTATCCTTACATGTGCATATATTATAAGGATAATACAAGGTTTCTGACTCCCCAAAGTCAATATTCAATACTTGGGCTATTTCTATATTAATATCCGCAGACGTTTTAAACTTCAAATTAATAAATTCGAATCATTTGTAAAAGATACATTGGTAAAGAAGGCATGTTATTCAATAAAAGATTATACAGCTGATAAAAATGTATGGAATTAATAATTGTTGACTTCGAGGCAAGGATATATACCATACATATATAATTGTATTTAATTAACATGACTTTGTATTTTTAAATGTTGAAAAAGAGTAACAACTGAACTTCTTACCAGTTATATTCGGTAAAATCTATATCTGAAGTAGAGGTAGCTTCGATTAGTACTGTTGTTAAATGACAATTCAAAAATGCTTGTAAAAGCTTATTTGAATAAAATATATTTTGATTTTGCTTAGAACAAATAGCACTACACAATATAAGCATCAGTGAGACAAATACTAATTATTATGAGTAGCAGGAAATCGACCGAGAACCATGTCACTTGACAGCTCTATACAATGTTGATTAGTCATCAAGAAGATAATATACACTTATATACATTGGTATAACAAAATCATGTAATAAATATGCCAATAAAATATCTTACTAGATACTACTGTTTAATTTGTAGCAAATAATTATTTGGCATTGTACTCTATACTAAAAATATTGATTTCATTTTTATAGTAAAAGTCTTAATAAAAGTAATATAGTACAGTAAGTATAATGTTAAAACTAATGTAATAGTCAATATAATGATTTGTATTAGTATTATTCTAAGTCTTTCCTAGATTTACAAGTGTTTTATAAAATTACTTAACTGTATAAAAGTACTAATTTAAAAATTACCACAAATTTTGAGCGGTGCCTCTAACTCCAGTAATATCGGCTGCTGTAGGAATATCTCCCGAGACTTGGTGCAGAGGCCTTTTACCTCTGACTCTGACATCTGCACTGTCTTTCCAGGACGGCATCCTCGAACTGCGACAAAGATATGACAAAACTATATTTTCAAAATGGATTAATAGTTTTCAATAAGCAATACATAAAAATGCAAGTTATGCAATGTCTGATACAGTATATTAAGCAATTGTTGCCTTAAGAACATTTTATACAGTTATTATACAATGTCACATAACTATAATAAACAACAAACACTTAAGAACAACATAACCTTCTAATAATTAGCAAATGACGAAGCATGCTAAATATAGCATTACTTATATTACATTTGGTGTCAAAATCAGGGGCATTAAAATTGGAGGATTATTTAGGGGCTTAGTAGTTAGGGCTGTACAATTGACTCGAAATTTTAGTATCATATTAGTAGTAAATCAATAACTATATAAGGTCAAATGCAATGTTATTTTAAAGATAAAATGAAAAAAAGGATAGAAAAATAATCTTCTTATTTGCTAAAAATACAAAATGAGATATGATGTGCCAATATGTACAGTAATTGTGATTTTGTAATATGCAAATTCAATATTTTTTTGGTGTTTGTAGTGAAATGGTAGGTATACATCGAGACATTTGAAATAATATGTTGACCGAGGAATTAAACCCAAATACCCATGACATGATGTAAGTGAAGTGAGACTCGAACCAGGGGATTCCAATTGAAAGATAGAAACAAGAGCAATAAAAAAATTATAAAATCTAGCTCAATACGGAAAATAGAATTTTGGAGGTAACCATACATTCTCCTGAAAAGATGTCTTTGAATTTCCCTTTTCGTCGCGCTGTTTCTTGTTGCAGCCTGTATACTGATGTAACCCATAAAAAGCAGCATGATAAAGTGAAATTAACAAGTAAAGTAACATACAATGCGAACAAAGCATAACAATAAGCCCATGAAATTCTTCGATGCAGAATCTGTCATCTTTAAATACACACTACGTCGTTCTGGAGTCATCAAAGATTTTACAACACACCTTATTGTTAAGACGAAAATAGCTGTCTACAATGCTTTTGAGCATGGACTTCAATATTAGATTCAGATAAGAATTGAGGATAATCGATTTATTTATGAGTTAGACGTTTCTATACCTATACACTCAACGATAATTACGCAACTATAAGCGAAATGTAGATTGAAATATTGGTTGCTACAATACTTTTAGAGGTGCGGAATCACAATGTAGTAAAAATAAAGGAATTTACTGTACTTTACCTTCTAAAAGTCTGTGAATTAGACTGTCAACATTGAGTTCGTCAGCCATATTTACTACACCACGATTTATTTAATGTCAAAATAAAAGTCAAAATCTTCAGAACCTACCGTACCATCGAAGCGACACGCTTAGTTAATCGTACTAACATAAAATGAAAAAGTACTATTTTACTTTTACACAAAAATATGATGGGATGATATTCCAGCTTATTTTCAATTAGAAAATAGTAAGCAATCTATTGTAATATAATAAAAGTATTAGTTCAGATTTGATCTTTACCATTAATTGATTATAACGGATAAGTACAGTTCGATGATTAGTACATAATTTTACTAAAGCGATATAATAAAAGCAACGGGACCATTGATAGCTAATTAACTGCTAAAATTTATACACGATTACGAGGCGATACGAGATGGACGATTAGAGTAAATGTAAGTCTAACATAGTAAGAAAAAACTATTTTTAATCAAATACATACTAAATCAGTAACCGTACAAATATGTGCAAAACTAAATCATCAAATTAAAATTTCATTTTAACCTTACTAAAAGTTTCATATCATAATCCTATTTAGCGATATATCATTTGGATTACATGCCTTATAATCATATCAGTATTTAAGAAAATATGAAAAAAAATGGTTTATAGCATAATCATACAGAAATGAAATCATTTCCATGATATTGGTTTAAAAAAGTAATGTTTTTATACAGAAAGATTTAAATGTATAACATTTTTATTGATAAAATAATCTGTCGAAAGGTAGTAGATTATACTATAGTAAGCCATAGACAACTTATGTTTTGTTTTAAAATTCTATTTTGAAAAGGCAAAATGTCGCTGTTCTGGGTTGTCAAGCTATTTTCTCATCGCAATGTGCCGTTCTGGCGCATAGTATGTATGAAACTGTACAGATTGGCGTGTGCGTTGTATTTTATTTTAGACAAGACTTGACGGCTATTTAAAAAACTCCATGGCTCTTTGTTGGATAATGGTATATTACGGATTCGGTTTTTCGTAAACATCGGGAACAAAACAACGCGAAATATTAACATAGTGGATGGAAAATCACTTATTCGACGCGTGATAAACGGTAAATGATCATTACGGAGACTTGTAAGATTTTTTACTTCCTCTATATTGTTAAGTGATGGAGGAAAAAGTCGAGAGTGAAAACAGTTATAGTAGTGAGAGTAGCAGTAGTTCATCGGATAGTTCTAGTGGCAGTTCCGAATGTGATGAAGAAGTCACTGAGCCAGTTCGCATCTTGGGGCATACCTTGGAACTTCCACAGGAGCTCTGTGAAGATTATTCGATTTTCAAAGAGTTCTTCTCAATGAAGACTTGGGACAGTTTGGAGGATAAACATAAAGAGTATCTAAAAGAGTTCCTACCTACCTTTCCCGAAAATGATGAAGAGGAGAAGGAGACAACTATAAAAATGTTGTTCAATTTTGAACCATTTCATTTTAAATCTCCGCTAAACCAGTTCTTTGGTAATCTCAGACAAGGAAATTATAGGCCAGATATTGCCAGGATGAGAAAATTTTTGATGAAAGCAAGAGCTAAACAACAAAAACACAAGGTACATAATTTGATAACATTGTTTATTTTCTATTATACACTATATATATAAAAAATTAATGATTTACCACTCAAAACTCATATAAATAATAGATATGTTGGCTTATATGTTTTAAATTACTTTACAGACTAAATCATATTATGCCAAAATGTTACCAGAAGTGCTAATATCCCGTGAAAGATTGTTAGCTGCTGCAAAAGCTCTGCCTCCTGGGCCTGTACCATTCCTTCCAACGCTGCCACCAAAACCATCACCCCGAAATAATTATAAACCAATGTATGTCAGAGCAAGACAAAGATATTTTGAAGAGTTAGCAGCTATCTGGAGTGAGGTCGGAGGGGAAGAATCAGAAGATGAAAATTATCCTGAAGGCCCACCAGAGAATACATTTAAGAAAAGAAAAACAATGCATTCTGGACAGGTAAATTGTTATAATAATTATATAAAAATATAAAGTAGGTGATTCATTTTATTGGAATATTATTAGAATCTAAGGATAAACTGTATTTATATTTTTAACATTGTTTTTAGATTGGAGATACAAATGTTTCTGGTACACTTGGAATTACTGATCCATCCCATCCAGCTTCATTAGACTGCTTAAAAAATGTCCTGGCTACCCACAGAGCGAGGAGGCAATATAGAGAGGTTTGTTTCTAACACATTTAGTTAAATAAGGACTGTTAAAAAAAATAGAGGAGGAGTAAAAAGTAAAGTAGACTCTCTCACACTCTTAAATAGCTTTTTATGTCTTGAAATATAGATTAAAATTAATGAAGTTGTAAGTTGTTGGTTTGCCTTTTCTGGATTAATCCAAAAAGTAATGTTCAATGTTGCAAATAATTATATCTTAATTGTACTGTTTCATAAATTAAGAGTGTAATCTAATATGCTGACAACAAACAAAAACAGGAAGAATTATGACAACTGTAGCTTAGTGCCGAAAATAATTCTTTTATATAGTTTTACACCTTTAAATTGAATGAAATTTGAATAACTTGGACTATTTCTAAAGCTACAGGAGCTAGAGAAATATGTCATTGATCCAAATATTTATGTACATATCACATTTGTTAATGTTAATATCCTAATTTTTTCTGTTCATATAGTCCAGTTACTTTATATATATCCGTTTATTACAGAATCATCCAGAACTAAATACTGCAGGTATTACATTAGAAGATATAAAACAGAGAGTAGCTCTTATGAATGGAACAAAAAAACTAATGTTTGGTGGGCAAAAAACAGAATCACCAATTCAAAAACTAAGAAAAGGAGCTAAAAAAGAAGCATATCAAAAACAGAAAACTCAAGATGTTAAAGCTGCCTTAAAAAAATTCAAAGAGGAGCAAGATGCTGTGGAAAATAAGCCCCTTCTACCTAATATTAAAATAAAATGTGAACGTGAAGAATCAGACTCTGAGAGCTCATCATTTTTAGACCCTGTAACAAGTCCAAAGCCTGCTAAGAGATTATTAGATCATGTTGACATTAAGCAAGAAGTTTCTGATATTAGGTATGTTTACCTAAGCTTTATTTCTAGGCTAGGGGTAAATATAATCAAACATCAGATTTACACATTCAAATATACAATATAAATCTGAGGGTTCATTTGCACTATATTTCCTAACTAATATATTATTTTTTTTAAAAACCAATCACAATTTTTACTTAAATTTATAATACAAATATGTTTATTAATGTATTCAAGGTCAAACATGTTTATTTATCTCATGTTATTGTACTTTCCTACAAAATGTTCTCTACATATTTGCTATGTCATATTGTTGTCTGTATTCCTTTCTTTTATTTTTAGTGCAAATAGCCATGAAAATGATTTAGAGAGAACAATTAAACAAGAGCCTCAAGATATTAATTCTTTACAAAATTCTTCTAAAGTAAACCAACCAGTGCCTATTAAGTTAGAAGATTTAGATGGGATTGGTGAGTTTAAAATAGTATTTAGTGAAAATGATTTCTGTAATCATTTAATTATTTTTAATGTCAGTTTGTAAAATCAGTACAGGTCAATTATTTGTTGAAATTCAAACATCATACAAAACGTAATTGTTGAAGTATGGTTAATGTTTGATAATATTAATTAGCATACTAAAAATGATAACTTTCTTAGCTGTGTATCAACCACTTGATAAAGCAAAGAGAAATAAAGCTAACCAATGAATGTTCCTACACAAATCTGATGATGCTAGTTAACATTAAATTTATTAAAAGAATGAAATGCTTCGCAGTTTTTCTTTTCGGATTTGGATGAATTCCTTCTAAATAATTAATATTTAGAAACTACTTGTTCAGTTAATAATATAATAGATATGATTATATAACTACAAAACATATAACTGATTTTTAACAATGTATAGAGAAATCTAGTGTCTATCATAGTATTAGTAGATTTTATTATGACAAATTGTAAAACATTTGTAGACATGATGGCCCTCCCAGTAGAACTAGCTGATGACTCTGGAGAAGTTCTTCAAGCGGATACATCGAATGAAACAGAGGAGACACTACTAGAAGCAGACGAAGCATTGACGGAAACAACACATGCAAATTTTTTATCACTCGTACGTGCCTTGTTCCCCGCTCGCGCTGCACACAGAGCTTCCAAACAACAGTTACATGCAAGATGTTCCGCAGTTATGAGATCTCCTATCGCACCACTAAACACATGGTACAGTTGTAAGTATAAGTATCATTTTTAAAGTGATTTTAAATATTAGAAATGACAATTTGTGAACTAGACCACCTTACTTGTATGAATGAAGTAAGTTTCATAGTTTTTATTTGGTTTGTAAGTCAATAACTGATTTTGGTAAAATATGTGAAGGGATAACAATGGTTAGGTTTTGTAATGATTTTTTTTACACAGTTTTGACTTTGACTTTTGATTGTTTGAAATTTTTATCTTCTGCTTGTATATTAATAAATTGTAAATATCACTCAAAGAAAGTAACATATGACATAGTTTATGATTGCAGTCACCGTTTTTACTTTTTTTTTTTTTACTTTCATATAATTATGAGATAACAAATAGCATAATTATTGTTTAATATCACCCTAATCAATGTTTCAGTGTCAGACGACTGGTGTGCCGAGTTAAATTCTGCGTTGGATTTTCTTGCTGGAGAGAGAGGACCACATCCAGATGATTTTGTCCCATATTTGCAATATATGCCCGACACACAGGTCACTTTTCTTATTTGTATTTTTGTAAATGGGTCATCTACTAGTGATGTGATAAGTGGTCATGTTAACCCATTTGCAATAGTTAATTGTTTGATTAATAGTTGTTAAAAATGGTATTTTTCTTTTTATATTTGGCTATAAATAAAATTGTTCACTTTTGGGAACTCAATTTATATTTCAAGTATCAATGACAATTATTAATAAATGTGCTTGTTATATATATGTCGGATTGACAGCGACATCAGTACGATCGTCAGACATCATAGGGGCGTATTACTAGGGTGATCGAGTAAAGAGGAAACCGCGAATACAGGAACACGTTTATTCTACGTTTAAAGTACTTAATACACTTAGTTGGAATTCAGTATCACACAGTATCACACTAGGCAACGAAGCGAATGACAGTTCCTAGGATGGAGGTACTGATCTTCACGAGAGCGGAATCGTAAGTGAGTCGTCTCTGAGCGCCTCCACCGGGTGGGCTCCGTCGTAGCACGAAGTTAGTCGCGTCGTGACGTCACGACAGTGCTGCCACCTCGCGGGATTCGTGCCGCGCTTCGTTACGCTAAGGAATTCATGACCGTCTCCGACACGGCCATCCTGCTTTACACACGTCCCCGTGTGTTATTCTGAAATAATGAAATCGTAGCACAGTATACACCGTTCGGCCACCTCTGACACTAAACATTACAACTAACTTGGCATTGTAATGAAACTAAAATAAAATTCCTGGCTTATGTAACAATTTTGATTTATTATCATTTAAGTTTCAAAAGAAAACAGAAAGAAACAAATCATCTAATGAAATTACAATTAAGACAACCAGAAATGCTAGAGCAGCTAAGTACCGCTAGTGTCACTCTCCACAATCATTAAATAATTAAAATTTACTAGACTTGATCTGAATTCACGATACATGAATCTTGAACAATGAATCTTATTCTTGGCCTGTGGCTTTTCCATAAGCCCCTCTAACACATCCTGTGTTCTTTCTCTTGTATTCTACCAATGCCGACTCTCCCAGAGTCTATGGTCTCTACAAGACCCGACCTCCGCCAGAGCCACTCGCGCACCGCGTATCCACGGACTACTTAAAGCAGATACCGATTTCTAACGGACTACGGCTACGAAATGGCTACTGGTACGGTCCGACCAGCCGAACTAAGATGCACCATCATTACCGTCATCACTCAATTCAATTTCTTCAACTTCCAGTGGTACTTGGCCCTCGGGCATTCATATTAATCTATCATGCGCGTACTTCATACGTTTACAGTTTAGTGCTCATAATTTATGGCGTATCCCATCTAACACGTCAACAACTTTAAGTGGCCCTTCAAATTTTGGGTCTTATTTATTTTGGTTGAATTCTTTGTTTTGAAGTAACACAAAGCCATCGACAGAAAACTTATTCAAACTCGCCTTGTACTGTCAAACCGTTTTTTGTCATACTGAGCCGCACTTGAAATCGACAGAGCTGCGTTTTCTCTGACTCGTTCGATATATACGTCCTTATTACCGTCATAAATCTTTAAATTAAGAGGGCGTGCGACTTTACCGATAAGTAATTCGAGTGGACTCGCTTTTCGTCACCCTATTGACTGTACCATTTAACGCAAGCTTTACGTCGCTTAATGCATCCTGCCACGACTTATCGCTCGATTCAACCGCGATAAGCTTCGACTTTCTTTTTTTCTTTTCTTTTTTTTTTTTTTTTTAGGTTGCGAATTTCAATTGCCTTTACTTCAAAACCTAGGAACTTTACTCGCGTCTTTAAAAATGAACATTTTTTTTTTGAGGTTAAGTGAGAAACCTGCTTTAGATAAAACCTCCATTACAGTTTTTAATCTCTCTAAGCCCTGTTCTCCAGTTTCCGAAATAATCAACAGGTCATTAACGTACACTACAATGTAGTTATAGGCTACCTCATCTAACGCAATCATCAACGCACACTGAAAAACTGAAATAGCGTTATGAAGACCAAAGAGCCTAGCTAAGAATTCATACTGCCCATCGGGCGATACAAACGCGGTTCGTTCAATTGATTCTTTATTTACCGGTATTAAATGGAAACCACTAGCGCAATTTAATTTTGTGAAGATATTTGCGTCGGTATGTCGCGAAATCTGATCAGACATTAACGGTAACGGGTACCTATCCGGGACGGTATTTTTGTTCAGCTCGTAGTAATCAATATACATGCTCTTTGTACCGTTCGATTTTTCAACAAATAGAGTGGGGCTTGTAAATGGTGAATTACTCGGTCTTATAATTTTGGATTCTAATAACTTATTTACTCTTTCTTGCATTACTTTTCGTTTCTCCGTTAAACAACGATACGGTCGTCTTTGCATAGTTTTACTCGGATCTGTTAAGCGAATTTCTAGCTCATAAGTGTTCATGTCGACAAGTGATTGTTTACGTTCGTTTGAAATGTCAGTATTTATCTCGTCAAAGTTATTTGTACAGGTCGGGGCATGTTATGTAGCACACGAATTAATAAAGTTTCTTTTTGTCAGAGTAAGCTCGATCGTTCCAATGTTAACCACAAATCCCGAAAACAAAATCTCGCGACCTATCATAATAATATCGCTACGCAAATACTCATTAGGCAAGGCAGGAAATAAGATTTCTGTCGGATACTCATTAATCACTATACTACACAAAATTCGTACAGTACTTTTAACAACGTAACAACATTGTTTACACGTTTACTACACAAATTCTTAGCACAACTTTCTTGTACTAACGAGCACTCGGCTCCTGAATCAAAGTGAAAAATTATTGACTGACCGTTATGCGTTAGTAATCCTGAGGGAGGCTTGACCATGCACAGGTCGATTCAGCGTTCAGCTCGGGGCACGGCGCTTGACGTGACGGAAGCAGCGGCAGGGGCGTCGCTCCCGCAGCGCGAAGCGATGTGTCCCGGTTGACCGCACTTGAAGCAGATGAGGGCTCCTTTCGGTGTTAACTGCTGCATTGACCGGGCCTGTGTAGTCACTGGCAGGGGGTGCTTCTTAGCTTCCTTCGCTCTGAAGCGACAATCGACTTGCTTGTGTCCGAGTTTCCCGCATACGTTGCATTTGAACGTTGACATACGGGCTCGCTGCGCAGTGTCCGCCGCGTTGTTTACGTCTTGTGACACTTTGCGTTTCAAATATGAGTATGCTTGTAATTCTTTCTGTAGGTTATGACGTGTAAAAATCTCGGTAGTGAACGCAAGTCGCTGTAATCTAGTATCGATTTGTGCCAAATGAGCTAGCACAACCGATACCGCAATTTGTTCAGTACCTGCATTCTTCCATCGATTCATCAATGACGACAGTACTCGGCTAGCATAGGCGGCGTAGCTTTCTCCCTCGTTAGGCTTGCTGGTGTTCAACTGCATGAGGATAGCTGGGATGGTCTCCGTCGGAACAAACCTCGCTGAAAAAAGCTCTTTGAGTTGAGGCCATGTGATTCCGGAGTAGGTAACTTGTGACAGCCAAGTCGACGCAGTTCCTTTTAAAGCTTTGCTGAGCGCGACTATTAACTGAGATCCTTCGAGTGGGTTGTCCGAAAGGCACAGGTCTGCGGTTGCACTCCACGATTGAGGGTCTGCTTCTCGCTTGTCAGGATTGAACTCGGGCAGAGTCACGTTGTTGCTGGATCGCGGCGTATTCAGTGCTTGTATTAGCGCGCGCATTTGCTCATTTTGCATGTCGAGCATCTTCTGCCATTGACTTGTTTGAATATTATTTTCACTTGGTTTCTCATTTACTCGATTGAATCCCACTTCTGATGTCGGATTGACAGCGACATCAGTACGATCGTCAGACATCATAGGGGCGTATTACTAGGGTGATCGAGTAAAGAGGAAACCGCGAATACAGGAACACGTTTATTCTACGTTTAAAGTACTTAATACACTTAGTTGGAATTCAGTATCACACAGTATCACACTAGGCAACGAAGCGAATGACAGTTCCTAGGATGGAGGTACTGATCTTCACGAGAGCGGAATCGTAAGTGAGTCGTCTCTGAGCGCCTCCACCGGGTGGGCTCCGTCGTAGCACGAAGTTAGTCGCGTCGTGACGTCACGACAGTGCTGCCACCTCGCGGGATTCGTGCCGCGCTTCGTTACGCTAAGGAATTCATGACCGTCTCCGACATATATAAATTATAATTTTTATTCTATTTATTTTTATTAACAATAAATTAATAAATGACAGATGTATCAATGGATCGGTGCGGGAAGAGATTGCGATGCCATATTGGGTCGTCTGTGCGAGCGATGGCTGCGAGCGGCGTCTCCCTCCCCACCTAGCACTGAACCCCCACCGCCAAGGTAATATATATATTTTAGAACCAGAAGTAGGAAGTAGGTTAACCTCTAAAATAATTATCTTTAATTTAAAATAACAATCAATCTACCACAATAGAAAAACATTTATTCTACAACACAAATAACCATCTTGACACAGATGTTGCTTGTTTATTTCAACAATATACTTAAAAACTAAAGTTAAGTTAACTAAGCTTTTAATTTTTTAAAAGGTAAACATCACTTCCACTGCATTATATTGTTTATGATTTTTGTTTAAATACGTATTGATACTTACTTACAAATAATATAATTTAAGAAAATTGAAATTAATTAATTATAAATTAATAGTTTGTATATTGTTTTTTTATTTTCTAGATACCCGACATCGTGGGTAGTGCGGCAGCCGACCACTGCAGAGATAGCCGAGTTTCGATCGCAAGAGCGACGTCGCTACGCTTCCGCTTCAAAGCCATTCACTTTTGTGCAATATGGGTTCGCATCTTTTTGTTATAACAAATCTACAAAGTTTCCATAAAATATATATGTCGGATAGACCATATTTATGTTATCGTTCAGACAAATTTTTGGTTAATTGAACAGTGACACAATTATTTCAATAACGTTTTGTATTTATTTAGGTTCATAATTTTTCTATTCATTTCTACCAACACACAAGCAAATCAATGCTAAAAAATATTATATTAAATGTCAGTGCCCGTCACATTTTAGCATTATAGCTGATACGGACACTTGGCAAATGGAGGGACCATTATCTAGACTTGGGTTTTGTGTTGCTCTTCGTTTAGAGATCGTTGATCGATGATCGTCTCATACATATGTATATGACATATGTGGGAAGCATAAAAGTTGATTTCAATATCTCGTACGGTATAATTGTTTTTGTCGGAAGTCAGATTACTATAAGTATAATTAATTATTACCTACTTAATATTTTAAATGTGAAAGTAACTAAATCTGTAACCCCTTCACGCTTAAACCGATTAACCGATTTAGATAAAATGTATCATGTCAATAATTTGAGTATCGGACAAGTACGAAACACTTAAACCGATTAACCGATTTAGATGAAATGTATGATGTCAATAGTTTGAGTACCGGACAAGTACGAAAGCTACTTTTTATTTCCGGAGGTAATATTAGGTAATATTATTATTTCACGCGACTAAATCTGCGGTTTGAGCTTGTTGGAGTGTAGTGTGAGTGGGGACTTTGAGCTTGTTGGAGTGTAGTGTGAGTGGGGACTAAGTGCGTGCGTGCGGCAGGTACCGCGCGTGCGTGGGTCCGGCGACGGGGCCGCGCGGCGGTGCGGGCGCGGGCGCGGCGGGCGGCGCGCTGCTGGCGCCGCAGCGGCCGCGCGCCGCCGCCTTCCTGCCGCTGCTGCGCGACGCGCTGGCGCGCCTGCCCAACGGCGAGGGCTCGCGCCGCGACATCGTCACGCTGCTCAGGTGAGCCCGCTGCCTCGTACCACTGTGATTGTTCCGATTTTTTTTTTTTTTGTGTGTTGTGTATTGCTGTTGGCCCTACTGGCCTTCACAGCGTCACCTGACTTTCGGGCGAGAACTAATGTCCCCAGCCCTGAGGTTGAGCGCGGGGCTCTAAATTAAAACTAAATTAAAACTAAAGTTCGTCCTGAGGGTGTCTCCTATGAGATCGCACCTCGGCTCAGGACGAAATCGGTGGGGTATTGTTCCGATGTACTGTACATGTTAAAATAATCCAAGCAGGATACATTAATTGAAATAATTGTATTTAATTAACATGACGTTGTTGTTATTTTTTAAATGTTAAAAAAGAGTAACTACTGAGTTTCTTGCCGGTTCTTCTCGGTAGAATCTACATTCCGAACCGGTGGTAGCTTCACTTAATTGTAAAATGACGATTCAAAAGTGCTTATAAAAGCCTACTTGAATAAAGTTTATTTTGATTTTGATTTTGAATAATCGTGTACTAGTGTGTATAGCTGAAAATTATAAAAAAATATTTAAAAAAGTTTAAAAAAATTATTAAGGAACGCTTGTGTGCAAAAAGTTACTATACAATTAATGAGTTTATGATCAATAGCACACCTTGGGAATGAAACGATCGCCTCCTGGCTATTTCATCTCATATTAAATTGTTTAAATAATATATGAGACAAATAAAAAATAAAAAAAACCCGCTGAGTTTCTTTCGCCGGTTCATCTCAGGTCAGGGTATTTTCTTTTCCGAACCGGTGGTAGTGTTTCAATTGACCATCAATAAGAAAGTGTAATGCTTCTATATTGAATAAAGTGATTTGAGTTTGAGTTTGAGTTGAGTTTGAGCTGGTTAAAAGAGCTCAGCCTCGGAGACGTTCGGCTGAGACTTGTTTATTGTTATAAGAAACTACCATTGTCTTAATCCAATTTAAAGTTATATATTAGTGTGGTGGCCGTCGCTTTAGTAGCCATTTCGAATATATCTTTCAGAATGTCACAGTGGATCGTCCCGTGTAGCGAGCAAGCACTGTCGAGTGCCGTGGCGAGCGCTCTGGAGCGTCTGTTGACAGTCAAGCGGGACCCCATTGTGAAGTTCGACCAGAGGACTGCTCTGTGGACATACTTGCATAGACACAAGTAGGTAGCGTTTGCAAAAACAATGTCGATATAGTAAATATACATTTTTATAATTAACCTTAAAAATTTTCAGGAGTGAAGAAGATTACGCTAAAAATGCGCGAGGACGAAATAAGGCCAATGCAGCCGCTCTCTCCGCTAACTCTCCTCAAATGCAGGTGCGAATTTTATTATTTTTGTATTATTTTATAGTTTATATGGTGTGTTCTTTCTAAACATGCAACAAACAACATGGCTCTGATGTTTGTATATTATTACAATTATACTATATGCATATTTACTTGTTTACTCAGATGGATTTAGATGTTAGCAACACAGAAGAAATAGCAGAAAATGCTTCAGATAGTGATGTAGACGTCGACGATAGCGGGGCACCGCCTGCCCTACCACATTTATCGTCTGCTCAACTGTTAATGCAAGCAACGCAAGCCACCAACAACAAACAAATCCCTGTAAGCAAGACGAAAGGAAAGCTCGTAGCGACACCTCAGAAATCGAAACCAGTCACGCCCAAAAATACTGCGCCAGCGAAACTGCCCTCATTGATCCAAACGAAACCTCAGGCTAAAGTCAGCCAAGTGAACGCAACGCCAAAATCAGTGCCAAAGACGATTGCCCAAACAAATCAAAAACAAACGAGCTTATTAACTTCGAAATCGATGCCGGCGCTCACGAAGCAAACTGTACCGAAGCAGAGTGTGATCCAAACGAAATTGGTGAAGCAAGGTGTGCAATCGCCGAAGCAAATACAGAACAAACAAAGCATTGTGGTACAAACTGTGAAACAAAACGTTCCGCCGCTTACGAAGCAGAATAGTGACTCGATACTGACGCAGATGTCGACATCCATGCCTTCGATAGTGGTCACCCCGCAACGATCACCGCTGATGAAACAAAAGTCCATGAAAGTTGAAACCTCGCAAGCACCAGTAAGTAATATAAAATATAATTTTCGGACTAGCCATTTTGAGTAATAGGCTATTTGAATGGTTTTCAAAATCCATTTTATATTATTTAGTAGAAGTTAAGGAACCCAGTAAAAGTTGTGTTTTTTATTTTTAGTACATATTTGTTGAAAAATATCATTAAAAATTCCATATTTAAATAGCGCGCAAAAACGCTACTTGGACAATATGGCGCTGCAATAGGGTCGGTGACGTCACTTTCCTGTATTTTTTTTGTATCTGTGGTACATATAGTAGAAAAGCAAAGTTTACAAGAAAGTGACTTCATCATAAGCCCGGCCAATCAGGAGCGTTTTGTGTCACGTGACAAACGTTTGAAAATTTGCATTTTTATTTATGGTTTTTAAGTATTATTTTCAACTTTCGTTAGTAAATAACCATTTTTAAACTCATCATGTACACTGATTACAATAATTCACAATTTATTTTTCGCATTGTCAAATAGCCTATTATTTAACGGTTTAGTGAAAAGCCGAGTAAAATGCATCAATGCATTCGAATGCCAAACTGAAAAACTAAATTTTATTGTATTCGAATTTGAAGAGTAATCTTATGTACAAGCACAGAGAATAAACATTTGTTAAAGAGCTAATATATGGTCATTGTAGTTAGCATCAAGGACCATTTGCGACTCGACTAACTTATTACACATGCGCTTATTATATCATGCTTTGTCTTTTAGGTGTCCATGAATATAACAGTTCAACAAACTCCTTCAGTGACGACTGTGATACCAAATGCAACACCATCAATTCACCAAAATGCCATGAATCAATCAGCTAAGGTAAACGAATTTATTTTGAAGTTATTGGGTCAAATATAACAATAATAATATAGTAGTTATCGCTTATGGTAATTTTATGATCCTACGAGAATAAAGAATATTTTAATTTTATTGTTTATATGTAATTGTTACAGCGATTTTATTAAATGTATAATAAAACATTTTTGAATATTTTTCAGCTAACGCAAGTAACGCGGTCTCTACTAATAAGGCCTCCTTCGGTTCAATCTGTATCCACACCAAATATCACCGTTTGCCCTCCAACTACACAGGTTCGTTTGTTCAATAAATAAAGTCTTAATATTTAAATGGCATTTAAGAAAAACGAGGAAAAAAAAGAAACCTTTGTAACTAAATTTTTTTTAAATTAAAGTATTTGATGTGCGTACCCTGCGAATGCAGTGTTTATAGTATGCTGTTCATTATGCATAGCAACTTATTATAATAGCTAATCTATTCATTATATTGTTGGGTATTAACATTTAAGCTGTATTGTAAAATGATTAGCCTCAATTCGATCTGGCGTCTTCTATATTGAAAGAATGAGCATTTCTTAAGTATTTTCGTTATTACGAACAATTTTCAGTGTAGATAAACATATTATTTATTTTACATCACAGAACCAAACATTATATACTTCATTATGGTCTTATAAATGAATACATCTTTATATAACTTACGAGTAAAACTGTATACTAATAATTATATTTCATACTAATCTTGATATTGTTTGAATGATAAGTGAATATTATTGTTTTGAAATAATTATTAAAAAAAAAAAAACATTTTTTTGTATAGGTCACACCGAATGCAAGACGGGGCGTCGTGAGAGTCCTCAGTCCAGCGACGCCGTCATCCGGAAAATCTCTTATATCGCCCAGAGCACTCATGCAGCAAAGTAAGTAAAACAAATGAATATATCGCTCATCCAGAACGACAACGTCACAATTGCAAAAATCTGTAAAATGACTTTTTCATTGAAAACGATTTCATTTCGTACATACATACGTAGTATCTATCTAGTGAAATATTGTCAGAATTATTGTTTCAATAGTTTTTGATAGACATCTATCAAAAATTATTGAAACAATAATTCTACAATAGAACGTATGTATATACGAAATGAGACCGTTTGGAATGAAAAAGTCATTTTAGAGATTTTTGCAATTGTGACGATGTCGTTCTGGATGAGCGATATGTAAATTCAGTAACTGTTTTACATTATTTTTAACAAAATGAAATAGTCTTTTATCTATATTTCCGTAATTTTAACAAATATATGTGAATAAATGTAAGCATTCACTGGTATTTCAGGTACACCATCTACGAAAAAACGACCGTCCATACCTGGAACTACATCCGTAACTACAATAGCACAGGTTCGATTGAATTACTATTTTCATTTAATTTTTTTATATATTTTTTGTTCACACAGTGATATTAAATTACAGAGTACCGCGAGTACTACGAATGTGGTGTCGAGTATACCGACAGTTGTGACGTCATCGATGAGTACGAGAACAGTACAGTTGGCCGGCGGGCGGACGGTGCAACTGGCGGCCAACCAAACCGTCCACCTTCCCAGTGGTCAGGCTGTCCAGTTGAGCTCCGGACACACCCTGCAATTATCTTCGCTGCAGCTGCCCACCCACAGCGTCCGACTGCCAAGCGGGCAGACCGTGCAACTCGCTTCCCCACAAACCGTACAAGCCGTCAGAGCGGTCTCGACGGCTCAAGTGAAGAATCAGAACGCACGGGCACAAGCTTCGTCCCCTACCATAAAACCCATCAACCAATCAGTCCAAATACCGGTATCAACGGTTCAATTGGCCGGGCAGACTGTCCAGATCGCCGGCCAAACCGTGCAGTTGGCCGGTCAAAGTGTACAGTTGACGGGTCACACGGTGAAGCTACCCAGTGGACAGAGTGTACAAGTCGCTAGTCAAAGTGTTCTTCCATCTCAGAGTGTACAGCTGCCGAGCGGACAGACGGTCCAATTGGCGAGTGGTAATATGCAAACTGTTCAATTAGGTCAGAATGTTCAGTTAAGTGGTCAAACTGTGCAAATGCCGAGCGGCCAAAGTGTACAATTAGGTTCGCAGACGGTTCAAATCGGTGGTCAAACTGTGCAATTATCCGGTGGGCAGACAGTTCAGTTACCCAGTGGGCAGACTTTGCAGCTAACGAGTGGCCAAACCCTTCAGCTGGCGAGTGGACAAACTTTACAACTAGCGAATCAGCAAACGCCAAAATCGATAGCGCAAGTAGTTAGGAGCCATTCCGCGGACAAGACCTCACAACCCATAGTAGCGAAGCTCCTTACTAATGCACAAGTAAGTTCCATTACGCTCAGGTGCTTTATTTTATCATATATAGGATGGAAGGAGGATTAATGGTTTAAGAATAACTTATGATTTTCCCTTGTTTTTTATTACTTTAATTATAAGTGAAACCAATCAAATAAGTTTTTCGGCTTATTCGGTTTTTCCATTTTTTCATTCCTCTTTTAATTTAGTCAAAACAAACAAAATCTCAATATATGCGCCGGCATGTTTCAGAATATGCATGCTCATATATTATATTATATAATAAAATTCCGCAGAAATTTATAACTTTGCCGTTTAGTAAATTCAAATCGTTTGTAAAAAATACATTGGTAGAAAAAGCATATTATTCGATACAAGATTTTGTAGATGATAAAAAAGCGTGGAGTTAATACCTGTTGACTTCCAAGCAGGATACATTAATTGAAATAATTGTATTTAATTAACATGACGTTGTATTTTTTAAATATTAAAAAAGAGTAACTACTGAGTTTCTTGCCGGTTCTTCTCGGTAGAATCTACTTTCCGAACCGGTGGTAGCTTCACTTAATTGTAAAATGACGATTCAAAAGTGCCTATAAAAGCCTACTTGAATAAAGTTTATTTTGATTTTGATATTATTTAGGTGCTATAGTTAATTTAAAATATTACCTAATTGTGAGATTATCTAAATGGCTATACTATTCGACGGAGTGAATATAACGGGTGGTGTGTGTGTGCGTGTGCGCAGACGCAGATGCTGTCGCTGGAGGGCGCGCGCGGGCGCGGCGTGCGCGTGCTGTCGCCGGGCGCGCGCGTGGCGCGGCCGCTGCTGCTGGCCGCCGGCAAGCCGCTGCACAACATCATCCTGCAGGTGCCCGCCCAACGGATACTTATATTACGGCAGACCACTATTGCGCTGACGGATACTTATATTACGGCAGACCACTATTGCGCTGACGGATACTTATATTACGGCACATATGTTACTATTGTCTTATATGTGTGAACAGAGTCGGATTTAAAGGTGTGGAGGCCCCGGGGCCACAAACATCCTAATAATGTTAATGTAAAACAGCTATGAATTGTTTCGTATTTGTATCGGTAACTTTTAAAATATTAAATAGTAACATTATTATAATTCAACTGTATCTCAGTATTTGTTAACTTGCTGAAAACTGTGGCCCCCTCTCATGTGGAGGCCCCAGGGCAGTTGCCCCGGTTGCCCACCCCGAAATACAGCCCTGTGTGTGAATGAAAGTATATACCATTATACATACTTGATAAAAATTTTTTTGTTCAGATTAAGTTATGTATGTGAAGAAAAAAATACAGTTTTTAAGAAGTAATCGTACAAATTTCAAACTGCTACTGAGAATTTCCTAACCAATATGTGCTATTATGCTTTGTTGTTTTGATCCAGTCTTTCTACCCTAAACCTAAGCAGTTGATGTGACTTTAATAATCTAATAGATGAGCGATTCATAAAATATATATTTGATTGATAAAATGTGTGCTGAAAATCATACTACGATAATGAATGTTGTGTATATACAATGTTGATTAGTATTTTTTACATTATCAATATGTGGGGGCTGTTATAATGACCTCTTTACAAAGTAGGGCATTGGCCGCAATAAAGAAGGAAAAATATCCTAACAAATACATTTTTAATATATAAAAGATTTCAACTGTCTCACTTTAGTAGGATTTTATTATATGTTTTCCAAAAACTATATAATAAACTAGCCATCCGCCCCGACTTCCCACCGGTTCAATGCTGATACTAAATATACTTCAGAATTTGTTTATTAACGTCATCACATTAGAAACTTCTAAAATTATCAGTGTATTGTCCATGTATTATTATATTATGCAAAAACCTTCCTCTCGAATCACTCCGTTAAATAAAAACCGCATCAAAATCCGTTGCGTAATCTAGAGATCTAAGCATACATAGGGACAGACAGCGGTAACTTTGTTTTATAATATGTAATGTTTTATCAAATATCTATATTCCAGCAGAGCGATGGAAGTGCTATACGAATGACTTCGACAGGTGGAACGTCCACATCACAAACTATAGTTTTAAGTAATATTGGTAAGTTATATATAAAAGTAAAAAGTAAAGTAACAGCCTGTAAATTTCCCATATTCCACCACGCTGTTCCAATGCGGGTTGATGGAATGCACATGTGGCAGAATTTCGATGAAGTTAGACACATGCTAGACACATGCAGGTTTCCTCACGATGTTTTTCTTCACCGCCGAGCACGAGATGAATTAAATTATACAAATTAAGCACATATATATAGCGGTGCTTGCCTGGTTTTGAACCCGAAATCATCGATTTAGAACTAGTGCGCACTGGTAACTTTTGTCACAGTGACTGTTTCGTCACTCTTGTCAAGTCCGTGAATATGTACATATGCAGACACAAATGTCACGTCGTAATGTGCGCGCACCTCCATACTATTACATACAATATTTCATTCATATATCTACGAATATATTATAAATGTGAAACTAAATCTGTCTGTCTGTCGCTCTTTCACAACCAAACCATTGAACCGGATTTGCTAAAGTTTGGTGTGAAAAATACTTGAATTCAAAGGATCCTTTGAGTTCAAGTTCAAGTATTTTTCACATCAAACTTGGGCTACTTTTTTGTCTGAGACAACCCCCTAAAACGCGAGCAAAGCCGCGAGCTATAACAAGTACATAATATATTTCATTCGATATCTTTGTTTTTCAGGAGCGCAAACGGTGACGACTTCATCATCATCAGCTCCTGTGTTGAAGTTACAACAGGTAAATGTTAAATATATTCGTATTGTCAGATTTGGTTATAGTACGACACAACTTAGATGTCGCATCGGCAAAATTCGTAAAACCGATTACATCCGAATTAAGTTCGCTATCCCAAATTATCAATATTTATTTCTCACGCGAATATGATCTTTGCACAAATGAAATAACTTGTAATATCATATGACCTAATATATTCGTCAATTTGACGCTTCGATTTACATGCACTTGCTTTCTCTGACGCGTGAATCTACAGCGACGAATAGCATCGAATGGCGCGATAGGGAGCTATTGGTTGTGTAAATCGGCAGTAATAGGTTTTATTTTCATTCCATTGCATTTTCCGATGCTACATCTAATTTGTGTCTTACTATAATTCCTATAAAGTTTTTTTTTTTTTTTTAATCAATGGTCCCTAATTATGTATGTGTATTACTATCATTATCGCAGGTGAATCCGATACATCAGGTTAAACTTCCGCAGGGAATTAAAATACAACAGGTGATATGCATGACCTTGAAACATACGACTGAATTTAGTTTCGACGATTTGTGCATGATGTTTTGATAGAATATGCATGACTGGACTTGTATATATATAAGGTTGTGGGAGTACTGAGGTTTTATTTTCTATATCAATATTAATACCACTTGTTTACGATTGTAACTCACAAAATTAATTAATAGTTTAAATAATCGACTGCACTCAAGTACAATGTGTTTGGTTGAAGTAAGCACGGTCTGGTTTTGTAATATTAGTAACGGTGAAAGTACATACGAAGGATAATTTGATACTAAATAACTTTTGCACATTTTTAAATGTATGCAAATAAATTAAGGTCATGTAAGTTATTCTATTTCTTGATTAACAATGTACATAGATTTAAATTCTCAGCAATGAAATATTTAAATATTTTTAGATATGAAAAAAATATTTAAAAACTAGCATGATATACGTTGCCAGTGAGATATGTATGTTATGAGCCTGCAATTATATTGTATAAAGTTTGTTATTATTACATTACATAATTTACTCTGAATCTGAATAATATATCGTAAACTTCGTAATTAATTTGTCATGTCAAAAAAAGCATTAATAATTCGCAGATGATACTAGCCGGGATGTTCCCCGCAGAATAAATAAAAAAATAATTTATTCAATAAAAAATAGTCGAAAAATTATAAACTTTGTACAAGCAAAACGCTGGGATGTTTTGATCTTTCGAGACAACATTTTCATTGACAAGCAATTTTCTCTGCCACGCTACGTATTGGAAGCGTCTAAACAAGCGATTACTTTTTTTTTAATTCGACTTTTGGCACGCCTATAGTTTTTGAACGGTGACTAACCGTAAAATTGCAAAATTTTGGCATTGAATTTTAATGCAGCTCTCAATCATCAGGTTAGCTGATTTAAAGCGTTATTTTTCGCGCCAATATAAATAAACATGATTTACGTCGTGGGCTATTTACTTTTTAAGAACAAGGTCGTCGTATCCTCTTTAAGCGGGGATGTACGTGAAATGGTTTCATTTGATTTAAATTAATTCCTTTTTCTCGGTAATTTTTATTACAAAATTAAAAAGAAAACAACAAATATATGTTAAGCGGCATTAATTCCACTTCGTCAAAAAACATGAAAGACTATTAGAAGTAATAGAAATAAATATGCATAGTGTACTGCTATTATTAGCTTTTCTCTCCTTAATCTCAAATAAAATAAAAATAAAAAAACATGTTAAATATCCCGTTTCAAACAATATAATAATTATTTTGTAATTATTTACGTTATTTATAAACCGTGGTCCAACTCATTTAACACTTATACAATCAGTTCTGAACTGATTTGAAATACAAGATTTTCTGCTGAATAGCCTTGTGTTATTTTTCGCCAAATACAAACAAAACAGGAGAAGTGACCTTACATATTGTCCCCTTCCATGGTGGGTCAATAAAGTAATTTCACTTATTAACTGCCCGATGATATCACGTTTCTGTCACTCTAAGTATACAAATGGTAAAACATTCAGAATACTCCATGATTAAGAACAGTCTACAATAAATGTATTCCTCATTGAAAATTTAAATGAAAACATTGAGGCATACGTATACATAATCTACGATTTCGGACTGTCGAAAAATACTATTTTTAATACCGACAGCAGTGGAGGCTGCTGGTGACAAATTTTGGTGGTATTAGTAGTACTTAATTATACAAGACTTATCGAATCAACTTATGAATAATATTTAACATCGCTTAAAAATAAACAGTTTATTTTATCAGCGATCGTAATTGCCGTGAAAAATTTAACACTTGCATATGTTAACTCCGCCTATCTTTGTCGGTAAATGGTGGTCAGTGGTTGGTAAGAGTACATAAGGTCATAAACACTTGCATATGTTAATTCCTAAATAATTAAAAATTAATTGGTGGTCAGTGGTTGGTAAGAGTACATAAGGTCATAAGTTCCAAATAATTTTCCTTTCCGATCTAGTTATATTAAACTTACTTATATATCTTATTTTTATTTATATGTATTACGTATATACGTTTTTATATGTATTTTCGTTTTTGCCTCTAAAATATAATAATAAAAAAAAAACTATCATAAAAAATAAAAAATTCTGGTTTATCAAATCGAAACAAAGACAAAAATCAAGATATTTATATAATAATTAGAATATAATGTTAGGAAACTAAAAAGCATTTATATTTTTTTAATACTAACATCGTAATAATAATAATAATTATTATGTGTTTATTACAAGTCTAATAATATACACTGAGAATTTGTTTTATTAACTATTTTTTCCTTTTAGGCTGTAACGAATACATCAGCTGCGACGTCAAGTGGAGTTCGTAGTGTATTAATGGATGGACAGCAATTGAAGCTAGTGGGCGGCCGACATGTGCTCGCCCGACTGTTAAAGCCCTCTCACCCTCCACCCTAGAAATAACCAATATTTTAGTAATTTGTGCTAAAATTTATAAAAAAAAAAAACAATGACTGCAACGGACAGCAAACTTTTCTTTTAAATCAAGTAAAACAGTTTTAAGCAATTAATGAATGACAACCTTTTACTTTTTAGAATGTTGGTAATACATATTTCCTAGTTGGCCTCGTTGGTAATAAACTAAAGAATGAAATGTGAGATTATTATCTATGGCTCTATGTGATGACATTTCTTTGTAGCACATTAATGTGTATAACCTTTATTTTGATTTATTATATCAGTGAAAATATTGTTCATTCAACAATGTTGATTAACGATGCTTGAAACTAAATTATCTGACAGTATTTTTTTTTATTTAAATATGATCTTGATAAGAAAAAAGGTAACTTTTTTGGAATTATTAAAGTTACATAAAATTTTGTAACATCTCAATATTCTTTAATAAATGATTTGTTATATTAAAACTAAAAATAAAAATAGATGTTAAATATTTTTAAAATTTTAATTCAAATTATAATTTGTTTGGCCTACTATTTTTTCATTTAATTGTTAATGGAAAGATTGTAATGATAGATGTCTTGATAAGCGTTACATATTCTTTATTTCTCTGTAATAATATAAATTAAACAGTTTATTTGTTTTTATATAAATGATAAATGTATTTAATATATAACAACTAACACTTTGTTACTCTTAAAATTAAAATGTTCGACACTGAATATAACATTAAGTTCTCACATATTCTTAAATCATACAATTTTAAATACACATTTATTTTAATCTAAATATATCTTATAAAAAAGCAATAACACATTTATTAAGAATTATCATTTAAATTTAATTGCATTAGGTTAATTTGAATAGTTATTTAAACGCACTTGTGTGAAGTTGATTTCAACATATATCTTTTTTTTAATTGCATTTTAAAATACTGTGTAACCTTGTTAATATAAAATACACAAATTAATGAGAACACTCTCCGATCTAAACAAATTTGAAAGGATTTAAAAACTAGCTCTTGCTTTTCTAGATTTTAGTAAATTCCAATTAAAACGGGAATAAAGATAAACAAACGAGTTTGACCTTCAATTGATATAATTTATTTTCTTTTTTTAAAAAAAGTTGTTTAAAAAAACATGTATCATTATGGCATTTTGGATGTTGGCAAAATTGTAATGAGAACTATGGAAAATAAAGTATAAGTATTTAAGTTGAATAGAGTTGTATTATGAATAAATGTATCAAGAACTGTTTGCAATTGCATAATTTAGCAGAGCTATTAGCAAGTCACTTGGGATATGTTAATCTTGAGGTTTGTTTATCATTACTCCTGCTATGGATGTTTACTAGATATAGAAAGCGTTATTTTCAAACCAGTCAAATTAGTTTAGTTAAGAGATTACGTAGAACATTATAATAACCTAAAATTCATACTTCGAACTCACTTAGTATGTAGTACTGATGACATTTTTTGTTTCTAAATTAATATTATACACATGTACAAGTAGTTTAATCTTTTGGTTCTTATGTTTAATACTGTATTTTTCAGAACAAGACTCTAAAAAATGGAAAATGCCATTAGTTTCGGAAATTAGAAAAATCTATATTTTTCCTTCTGTAGTTGGTGATCAAAAAGAGTTATGATATCAACGTAATCTCAAATATTTAATTTGGACTCATACCGTCTAGCGTTCTTGTAAATTTTAATATGTATTTATTTATATACTACATGCTTCTTCGAAGAGACGCAAAGATTTAAATTTTGTTTTTATTCTTTAAGAATCTTACATTGTTTTAAAAAGTTCATGTAAAGTTCATGTAAGTGTTAGTGTCAAAATTGTAAGTGAAATGTGTGAAGCTAGCCACACTATGGAAATATTTAATGATATTTATCTTCAATAATTTCAAACAAATCATTACTTGTATATTTTGACGATATATGGTGGTGTAAATGTATTTTATAATCTTAGTTTATACTAATGAAAGGATTAAATATATTTTTTATTTATTGTAAAATAATGTAAGTTTTGGTTGTAATTATTAGTGTAAGTTAGTTAACATTAATGTAATGAATTGGTTGCAATATCTGGGATTTTTACTTCAATATAAGTCAATTAAGATGAGGATATATTTTGTTTTCATTTCAATTTCGTCCTTGATACATAAGAAAGATTTTTTTAAACAATATTATTTTTTTAGTAACTATGCTGTCAGTAAAAATCTATAACATTATACAATAAAAATTATATATAATTTCAAATACCAATACATCGTAAACGCCTTTTTTCTTAAACGACGCGTATTAACCAATCTTGGGAACTAAAATGTTTCGTGCCCTGTGACTGTAGTTATACTTGCTCACTCACCCTTCAAACCGGAACACAACAATACAGAATATATCTGTTTGGCAGTAGAATGTATGTTCCAGTAGGTACACCAGATATTTTGTAATACATATATTGTAAATTTAATTGATTCTTGAAAAATATAACAGATTAATAATGGAAGATTTGTTTATAAAAAATTATAATAATATATTAATTATTAGAATTTATAAAATAATATATTTCCTATATTATAGGATAATTGAAATACTTGATATTGCTTTATATAAAATATATATCTGTATAAAAAATCAATTAAGTAGTTATTATCTTTAAAAAAGTATATCTTTAAATTTGTATTGTAGGATGCTCAGTCTGCGAAATAAAAGGCAAATGAAGCGCGCCCAATATTACACTGAAGCTACAATAATTTTATTATTAATTGTTGACATAGGTTTTGCATCCGCTTTTGATTTTATAATTTTTATTTCCTATTAAAACTAACAAACAAAGATGAACTAACAAACATAGGAAATAAAAAATACTTGAAGATTCTTCTTTTGAAGCAGTCATTGATATATGTTGATTAATGACTAAGTAATGCTATTATTTTTAGATACGCTAATATAATGAATGATTGATATGAATAAAAAGCACAAATGTCGGTGGGAAAACATAATTTATTTTATTATTTATGTACATGGTGGGTGTTCCAGCTTAAAAAATAATCACATTGCTCCAAAAACGATTCTGACACAAAAGCTAACTAACTTAACATCTATCAGTATATAGTGTGCGATATACATTTGTATCTTATAAAATATTACTAGCGTGATAATGACTTGATAGTGTTTTGTATGCACATCAGGCGCTTAAGACTGATTATTTCCTATCACATTCGCAATTTATGAGGGCAAAGCTAGAAATCCGCTAGATGTCGCTCTTTCAAATGTCAGTGCAGGCCAAGAATTTATAAATTACAATGCCATTGTAGCATAAATACTATTAAAATTGGCCGTTAAATATTTTTATTAGCAGACTTTAAGCTATCTAGCGCCCTTGTACGGTTCATAAATTTCAAAACGGTTCCATAATATCATTTTCTAACTAGCTATAGCCAACTTCATACACACACATTCCAAGACCATACTAACTACATTTATATACTTATAACACACAATAATAATTTTGAAATGAATAGTGCCGTTACAAAAATAGGTTGGAAACAATCATTTCACTAATTACTGAGTAACGCAATCCTACATCAGTCTTATTTCTATTTTAAAACGATTGAAAAATACATTTGATGAATAATGTCACACTGAAATTGAAACACCAAGATCGATATTAAATTTCACTCTTAACCTATTTGACTACATAAACTAAATACGCTTACTTTGATATACCACAGGGATTCGTTAATACTGACGAGTCACACTTGAAACTTTCAGAGATATGAAATAACACTTGTTCTAATATCATTGATAAACTTAGTATGTAAATTTAGCTCAGTGAGAAACCTTAGCATAATGAATTAATTTGATTTTTTTAAATTTATTAGAAAAGTAAGATTTTGATATAAAATTCAATATATATTTTTTTAATAATTTGTTATTTCTTGAAAGCATCAGAGTAAATTATTTTAAAGAAAACTATTTCGATTATTATGTACCTAATAAAGAATTCTGTAGTATTTTTTTTCACATAACATACAGAAAAATTAAATGTTTACAAAGCATTCTAAACACACAATATTACATCGTATCTCTGAACTTGCAATGTTGGCTTTCGGGAACAAAGCCGAGCTAACCTTCCATTATATACAAACAATAGGCACTGGAAGTTAAAAATATGATGGGTATGTAAGATCTTAAGGTGAGGTCTGCTTAATTGTCGAGAAACTACGGTATGGCGGCTAAATCATTACAAGGTGCTTCGAATGCCTTATGTATCGAGGTTAAAGGCAAGCTATGCAAATGAAAGCTTCTTGAAAACAATTAATCCTTACTTTCAATTCCTTTATTCAACGTTATTTAAACCACAGACAGTTGATTGCCCTTATTATTATAAATAAGGCGCCAAAATGCAAAACGCAACTTAGATTTTTTTTTTCATAATTTAAATATAGATTTTATATCTTTTAATATCAAACACAAGCGAGAATGCATTTAGTGATATGATATGATGAGTATACAATTATTGACAAAGATTTTAATATCATAATGTGTGCACGAAAATTCAAAGCCAATCTCTATAAAAGTAACCTTCGGGCCGTTCTATTCGGCTATTCTTTCTGTAAATACACGAGGCAATCTGTTGGAAACAAGCAACACGTTACGTATTGACCTCACTCTTCGATCTCTTCTGGATTCTCCGCTGTCAATAAGTTAGTGTTGTCATCTGCTTGAAGGTCGGAGGTTAACTTCTGAAACAAGGGTCTTTGATTGTATATCTATCAAAACGTTGAGACATGCTTTTAGTAAAGTACTAAAACCTTATTTTATTTATTTAAAAGTTTATAGATAGTAAGCTATATTTTTTTTATGGAATAGCTTGGCGGACGAGCATATGGGCTACCTGATGGTAAGTGGTCAACATCACCCATAGACAATGACGCTGTAAGAAATATTAACTATTCCTTACATCGTCAATGCGCCTCCAACCTTGGGAACTAAGACGCTATGTCCCTTGTGCCTGTAGTTACACTGGCTCACTCACCCTTCAATTCGGAACCATATAATATATAGAATATCTGATGAGTGGATGGTACCTACCCAGGCGGGCTTGCACAAAGCCCTACCACCAAGTATTATACCTAGAAAATTATGAATAATCTGTAAATGTAATCTTGTTGAAATGTTTTTAAAGATACGTTTAAACAACACTCTTTTACAGCAAAACAAAAATAGTTTTTAAATATTTGTGTATGAAGTTTTCATATATCTTACCCCAATCTGTGCTGATGCTGTGGTAGTCCTTTTGCGGCGTCGCACAGCGAGCGCTAGGAGCAGCACTAAAACGACTGACGACAACGCCGCAACCAGTAACGGTAATAGAAGATTATCTCCAGGCGAGTAACCCTGTATGGAAAAAAATATTTTTACGAAATTATAAAAGTGATTTTATGAACTATCGTCCTGCTTTTGTAGAAGGCTGAGACTCGCGTAGGATTACGTCAAAGCACTTTCAAGGTTACAGTGACGATTACTTAGAACGAGAAGTAAAGATTAATTTGTAACATTAAGTTTTTCACCTATCAAAGCCCTTCGAATAGATTATTCTATAACAAAATCTCACAGACAATTTTACATTCAACATTAAATTAGTTGTATTAAAAAATATTTAACAATCAATTATTATTAAATAGATGACAATCTATCATGGGTAGATTAGAGTAGATATAGTATTCGTTAACTTCTTTACGGTATCGTTATTCAAAGTAGCACATGTACATATATAACATTCTAAATATAACAATTATTATCTTGCGTATAGGACTCTGTAAAATGAGAAGTATTAAATACACATATTTATATGTATCTATTTACTTAGATTGTAAACATAAAACGTAAAGAATAAGTTATTTAATTACATTAATACAAAATTGAGTTATTTATTTAGTTATTTTTTTGAAAAGCTATTTTTTCTTTAAACGATAAGTCCAATTAACCACTTACTTAGAAATACATATGTATACTTGTATCTTCTTAACTTTACTACGTATGGATATCACAGATTGATATAGATATCTTATGATAAGTTTTCGAAAGGCAGATCTATTTAAGAAGAGATAACATAAAGAAAAAAATCTAGATCGAGGCAGGCCAAAAAAACGTTAAGTAACTTAAAATAAAAGAACTGTTAATCGTGACTATCATGATATCAGATTGAAATCCGAAATCCTTTTTTTTATCATGTTCTTTATAAAATGATAACACTTGAATACGGAAAACTTTTTTAACTGTTCGAAACGTTTTAAGTTAAATATTTTAGTATAATAAATGTTATCTTCATTCCCTAAGCCTGGTCTCATTAGCGGAATCTTAATGAGAATCTAAACGAATAAAGCGAAACGTAGATATTAAATTCTACGTGTTTTCCTTCATGGATATTTACTGATTCAAAATAAATGTGTTAGATTCTATGATAAACTGTTTTAATTATTATTTAAAGATATAATAATGATCATGGAAAAGACGGTTGTCTAATTAGTGATATTGATTTTGTTAATCAGTGGTGGTTGATACGAAGAGGCCTTTTATTTTATATGAAATAAAGATATAAATCAATGAAATAACTATTTTAATAATATGCACACGAAAATGAAACCATTGTTGATTTCATTTGGAAGGAAAAGCGTGACGGACATTGAGTAACCCAAAGACAGTTTATATAATTACTTGTTGTTTTATTACAAGAACGAATAAAATTTTCTTATTTTGTACTTTGATATTACGCAGCATGATTTTAAAATTTTTGCATATAAACTTATCTAATTATAAATTTATATTTTTTGATAATATATAAGAATTGAAAGGAGTTATAAATTCAGGAAGCTCACCTTTCGTTTTCCACGTAATTTAACACATGTTTATTAACAGTTAGATAAATGAAAACAATTATAGTCTAAGTGTAGTGAAGTAATTTCGCATTATGAAATATAATTTGTATTACCCGTTTCTTGTCTTTAGAATTGGTTACGAGTTTATCGATCACGCAATTCACGCTCACGTAAATATAAACATTACATAAGTTAGCTAACTCGTAATCGTGCTCACCGTCCATTGGAAGTAAGATGACGTATCGACGAATGGCCACTTCGCACCGTACCAGCCGCTGTCAGTCGCTTTCGAAACTGTTACTTCGTCTGAATCTGTTCCCGGCGCCACAGAGTCCGGCTTCAACGGCGGCAGCGAAAAAACTTCGTCTTCTTCCAAAGATTCTTTAAATTCTTCATCGTCGTCTACTGATAAAAGTGTATCTTTCAGGTCCTTCATGATTGACTTCTCAGTTGTTTTCGCTAAATCTGTTGTCATAGGCGTCTGGGTGGTCGTTGATTTTGTAGTAATTAAAACGTCGTCAAATAACTTTGGGTGCATAGTGACAGATTCTTCTGACGGCTTGAAGGAACGGGAATAATATTTAAAAAGATTCTGGACTGTGATTGGTTCAGGTGTTATCGTGGGTTTTATAATTATATCTTTTTCCCATGGTTTCATCGACATTGACATGTAATGGTCCAATAAGCGCACACTACCAGATGGTGTTCCTACTAAAGGAATTTCTTCATTATCCTCTGTTGGTATTGGTTGTATCGTTGTAGAGGAGGATGAAAATTTCCAAGATCTTAGAGCAGGCATAGTCCAAGGTGGTGTAGTAGCTCTTTCACTAATAATCGTAGTTGGGATTGTTGTAGAGGAAGTAGTAGTAGTCGATGTCGATGGGGCTACACTTGATTCTAATTTTGGAGTGATGGTTGATAAGATTTCAGCTGCAATTTTTAATTCCTTTTTTCGTGATTTGACGATCTCTCGCCCCGCCGGTGTTAATGGCGCTGAAGTCATAATTTCGTGGTGGTCGTGGTGAAGTCTTCGAGCGTATAGTGCACCATTCAGAACATAAAGTGGAACAGATGCAAAAGCTAGTGCGATTATTATTCCGACTATTATTAACAAAATATATTTTAAAGCAGACTTTCTCCTCGAACGTCTTATATGAATAGAGGGACTATAGTCACGGCCTTTGCCTTTCAATCCACTGTTACTGAGTATTTCTTCCGTTTGCGGCAGTATAGTATATTGGAGACTGTTCTCACCGTGTCTCACCGTCTTGTACATGTTTGTAAGTCACAAAAAGAAACACTAAGGAAAATATTTATTAAACGCGTAATCTAATCACATACTCGTTTTGTTACTAATGTGAAAAAACACCGTTTGGGAAACGTATCCGGGTATCGCGATTCATTAATGTTGTGGCCGGTCAGTCCTAGTCACGGGATCCGTTCGTACTTTGTGCAGCGTTGGTGGTTCTCTCCTTTTTTCAAGTGCGGGACGCATGCGCGACAACATTGAGCGACTGCGCGTTCCCCTTCTGTCTTTCCGCTGTCGACGGCTCAACGGCCTCAGCTTTGAGGTTATGACTTGGATGCCGGCTGCCATCAATTCTACATAGCACTCACGACAATAACAATAACATAAGAGACGGCTCGTCTCATTAGCGACGTGACGGTATTATGTCTACTGTCCTCGGGCAGCTTAGATTGCGTTAAAAAAAAGTATAAAATGCAGCAGCTCATTATAAAATTATTCCTAGTAATAAAAATGTTCATAGAATAACTGCCTAATGGCAAAATGGTAGTAAGAGTTTGTAGTAAGTTGTAACTAAGTCGACTTTGTAGGAATTTGTTTAATATTCCTCGAAATGATAAAATAATATAGTGTCTTAATTTAACATAAAGAAAAAATACTTGTATAACTGGTTTTGAATATGTGCGCGTTAATACTTTTAATTTCTATGATACAAAATACCTATAAGTACGAGTTATTTCTGAATTTTTTTTTAATTTTATAACTTTCATTTCAATTTTTATTCAAATAAAGTGTAGCACGACTCACAATTCAACGAGGAGCTTAATAAAAAATGTGTGTCTGGAATTTGCTCGAAATTAGTATTTTATTCTGAAAAGGCAAATAGATTACGACTATGATTCACTCGTAGCATCTTAAGGTTTCTTGGTATGAGTCAGGTTTCCCGCAATTCTACATCTTCTTATTTTTATGGCGCCTGATTAATTTGTACACTTTATTTATGATAAGCAAGTTGATGAGACACGTCGGTTTTTTAAATAATACAATTGTTACTTGTTCTCATTAAATTCTACTAGGAACGTTTTTTACAATTGTCCTTTAGAATTTCTTGAGTTAGATACCATTTAGAGAAAAATCGAAACTTTAATAGAGACTCGTCTTATTCTGTTGTATTTAAATGCCGTAATTAGGATAACGTTGTGCGTATAAAAGTTATAATGCATAACTGAATATTTCATAACAAATAAATCGTGATTCTATTCATTTTAATTTTATTTATAAGTGCCTAAATATTTGTAAGTAATACTCGGTCGCATTTTCACATCGTGTAACTATATTTTAGCTAAAGTTTTAAAAAGCTTATGTGACCGTTCTGCTAGAGTATATATATATTCGACCTTGAAAGGATTCCTGCACGTCAAAGTGGTTATAGAATTGCCTAAAACACTTTTTGGTACCAAGGTACATTGTATTATGAGCATGTATACATAACATTTGATTTCATAAATATATAGGTACTTTATACCAGCAGTTTATGTCGTCCTTTTCTGTCACGCCATTCAGATACAAAGCTACTACCGGTTCGGAATGTCGAGAGGAACCGGCATGCAACTCACTGTTTTAAGCTCATTTCTGTGAATTTATCACCCGACAAGCGAAGCTAATCGGAAGGTTACGATTCTTTGTTTATATACAATATAAGTATCACTGTTAGTAAATCACTCATTTGTTTCGCATAGTTATTAAAACGTATATGTTTAATTTTAGTTTTTTTTAAATTATATAGGTATATGGTTGGTACCTTCTCACATTATTAAACAAAGGGCAGATGCTCGAAACTTGATAGTGAAGCAACGAAAGCGAATACAAACTCATAACAAATGCAAATTCCCGGTAGCGCATGTAGTAATAAACAAATTGTTAATAAGTGATTAATTAAAAAAAAATGCTTTTTTGACGTATTCCCAAAAGGAGCGTTGTTTCGCACAACCGGGTCATCTCCAACTGCCTTTTGTTTTTAAATTTGAGACTACCACAAACATTTTCAATGGAAAATAACTGTAAATACCTTGTATATTGACTTTATTGATAAATTTTAAATTTATAAAGCGGCACATGTTATATTACAAGCAATAACATTAATCTTCATTATTAAATCGTTTCCAACTGTATTCCTATACAATTAATCAATTGTTGAGCTTAATAAGTGTAATGTTAAAAGGATGGTTTTTTGTCGTTGTTTTTTTTGCGATCTTCAATTCAATTTAATTACATAACTTATGAAACACTACAAGGAGACAGAACTTCGCAGCGGGCAATTCTAATCATTGTTGAAAAAAAATCTACAAGCAGCATATTAACGAGTTTTTGCGTCCGGTCAAACTGCGAACACACCATACGAATACTAATTCACTTGACCTTGAACAGAGTCACGTTTCCTTTCGAAATGGGTCCGTGAATGCGATATTTTTAGAATAAAAGTAAAAAGAGTGGAGCGAAACAAAATAAAAGGGTTGGGCGGACGAATCGTCCCACTTTTTGTTGGTCGACCATCCTTTTCTACTTTGATGAAGCGACGGGTTAGATAAAGGGGCCCGTTTGTTCCGCATCCTTACAAAGATTCTTAGATTGAACGAGTGAAAGAAAAAACGTTTATACGACACGGATGATAGTCCCGAGACCGTTGATGTTAAACTCGTCAACTGCTGAGAGGCTTACACTTGGAGCCAACGTTTTAAATTGTTTTCTCATTTACTTTAACTACTACCTTACTTAAAACTATTATTCAGGGATAAAAGAGCTTGGAATTAGTACCTACTCGTTGAATTCATAATACTCGGTTACATATTTAATTTTGTATGATTTTTGCCTGTATAGGTTTTGATTGATGATAAATATTAACTACTAATTTATTACCGGTTGTTCTCAGTAGAATCTACACTATGTACTATAATTGTATATTGATGAACATTGGTTCATTCTGAATCCGTGTTAGGTGGTAGTAGCTGATATTAAATCTATCCTTGTAAAATAACGGTCCACAATTGGTTTTTAGTCTGCTGGAATAACGTTTGTTTAGATTTCGATTTTATTAAATGGTAAAAATTAAGATTAAGTATATTTAGAAGTCATCGATCTAAATTTTGGAATTGAATATACATTAAAGTACTCGTGTTATGATGTGATTAGTATGAAGTGGCATTTCTTTAGGAAAGATTTAGTTTAGTACAATGACATGGACAAAGCTGCTATTTTAGTGTGTTTCTGGAACACAGCCAACGTTGCGGGGCGTCGCGTAAATAAACGCATGCGGCTAACGCACTGTGTTTTTTAAGTAGCAACATCGAAACGACGATAACTATGATGCAAGATGTTTATAAAACATTCAAATCTCTCTGCTCATATAGTTGTTTTTTTTTGTATTTAGTTAATAATTATTCGTTAATCTTAGGCAATGGCCTATTCGGTAATGATCAATTTAGTTTGAAAATAGTTTCATTAATAATATAAATACTTTTTCAAATATGTAATTGACGAATTACTCGTATTGCGAAATAACAACTATATAAGCAATAAAATTATGAAATTTAATATGTATAAATAAATATACAAAAACGAACACAGTATGCCGTTATTGCTAATGACTTATTTCAATATGGTCTTGGCAAAAACGATTGTGATGTCGTACTGACCGATTACATCACGGCGGCTAATCTGAAGGAAGACCAGCTGTGTGCACAAACACACAACACTACTGCACGCACTCTCATTATCCAATGGGACAGCAAATTCGATACGACCGGAATGAGGCAGGCACAGGAACTACGGCTATACGTGTTTTCCGAGGTAGAGAAATGTACAAACTTTTTGCTACTAACTTTTTTATAAAAACAAAATTTTATATCAGCCCGGGAATTGAACTTAGAAGCTTCAGTTTTCTGACTTTTTATCTAACTACTAGAACAACGATCGAGTCATTAAATAAACATTATATATTTAAAGTGTTAGAACGCTTAAAACTTAATAGGAAACTTATTTTACTTCATGTTCCTACTAAAATATAAATTAAAATAATAATTAATTCTACAAATTTAAACTCCTTTAACGATGTAGATTTAATTATTATTTTAATAATCTCTTCACGGCATAGTACACATTAATGATCGTAACATTTATTATTGCGTAAATTAATAAGATGTTTCCTTATTGCGGACTGCGTACTTGTGTATAATTTATTTGGACCACGTATATTCGTTATAAAGTTATTAATAAACTTCATTAATAGATTCACACGAAATGAATGACTAAATAATTTTGGTCATAACCTTTTTTTGGCATTATTTATGTTTCATTCTGTTCCGTACGAATATGTATTTGTATATACGTTCTGGGTTCTGATACGCAGTATAGAGAAACGTGAATATTAACTGATGTTGATTTGAGATGAGTTGAAACCCGGGCATTGAAACTTCATGTGCTTAACTTGTGTTTAAATAATTCATCTTTCGCTAGGCGCTGAGGGTAATCTGCTTGTGGCGGATGAAAATCTGCCACGTGTGAGCCCTACACCTACTCAGGAGAGGAGGTCTTAGTCTTAGTATAACTTTTTATAATTTTCTTTTTAAGTGATGGTTATTTTCTACTAAAAGCTCTCCGCGAATACAATCATGTATACTAATAATTCAAAAGTATAGTTTACGTGCATAAATAATAATTTGATTTTGTTACCTTCAATGCATATGTGTAGATTAAACCTTTTGAAAAAGGTAAGTTTAAATTCCCTTTTTTATGTAGATGGATGAATAAATGGGTCACCTGACGGTAAGTGGTCACGCCCGCGCAGAGACAAATGCGCTGCAAGAAATATCGACTATTCCTTACATGCACCAACCTTGGCCACTAAGATGTTATGTATCTTGTGCCTGTAGTTACACTGGCCCACTCACCCTTAAAACCGGAACATAACAAAACAATACCGAGTTTTGCATTGTGGAGGTAGAATATTCGATGAGTGGGTGGTACATACCCAGATGAGCTTGAACAAAGCCCTACCACCAACTAAAAATTAAAGTGACTTTTAATTTTCAGTAATATATATTAGTAAATTGAATACGATACTATTACTAAGACTAAAATGTCACATGAAAGTTTATTCTGAATCTGTATAGGAGTTTTTGCGCACATCTCAAAATATTTACATAAAAAAAATATGATGCTAAGCTTATGAGGGTCGTAAAAGACGAATAGATATTCTTAACCCTCGTTATCTAATGTCTACTCTTGATAATTTTCCTGTCAGATAAATATACCCTTTAAAAAAAACTAACTTAAATCATATGTAAAAAATGTGATTTGAAGTTACATAATGGAGTTCCAACTTTATGAGAATTAATGGTTTGTTTGTATTTTTTAAGTCTTGGACATCAATAACGGAATTATAGCATACTTATTGTAAGTATTGTAATCATATACATTTATGTTTATCTAACGAATAAATATGGATTGGAACACATTTATTCGCATAAATTTTCGTTATGAATTTTATTGTTGGCTATTATTCATAGCCACGTGGTTTATGTCTGTATATGTAGATATAATAAACTAGCGTCCCGCTCCGGCTTCGCACGATTGCAATGTTGATACTAAATATACTGCAGAATCTCTTACAATGTTAAATTAAATATGAGACAACATCACATACATTACTCTGATCCCAATGTAAGTAGCTAAAGCACTTGTGTTATGGAAAATCAGAAGTAACGACGGTACCACAAACAGCCAGACCTAAGACAACATAGAAATCTAATGACAATCTACATCGACTCAGCCGGGAATCGAACCCAGGACCTTGGAGTGGCGTACCCATGGAAATCGGTGTAAACACCACTCGACCACGGAGGTTGTCAAAATGTTTTCAGGTTTTTAATCATCCTCAACTATATTGTGCATTGTGTATTTTACATATATACTCTTGAATCAATCTATCTATTAAATAAACCGCTTCAAAATCCGTTGCGTAATTTTAAAGATCTAAGCATAAGCATACATAGGGACAGACAGCGTTAAGCGACTTTGTTTTATACTATGTAATGAAGAACAGATTTTCTATATGTGTTAATAATAATTAACGTTTTCTAGCGAAATCATGCTATTTGGCAAAAATCATAGTTCGTTTAAAATAACCTCAGCAACCTTGAAGGTTCAGAACACATCCCGTCGACACCAACGAGTTTGCCTAAACAAACATTTTCACGCACATACATATGTTTGGTCACTAATATTAGCGAGATCTGTTTAAATAATTCTACGTTTGTCGAAACAATCGCCGAATGCCGAAATCGAATTGTGGTCAATATAATATTTCCTCATCCATTTACTTAACAATCAAAGTCGTATCAACTCGGCTCTGTAAGCAACGAGAAAGTTTTTATGCTCGATTTTTATCATGTGTTTCTAAATATCAACGCCACTAGGGGTTTAGATAAGTACTTATCTTATCCGAGAACTCTTGGCCTTAGATAATGAAGGCACATTTTAATTCTACGAGTATGTTTGTACGCTTTCTTTATTTATTTAAGTATTCCAAATAAAGATTGTGCATGTAATAATTTTATTTTCAAATATGGCTTTATTAACGCAAAGTGAAGTCAATTTGTAACCGTGATATTTATTTTTGGTGAGGTGTAAATAAGGACTAATAAGTATGGTTGATATGAAAATAATTTACATCACTACCACGTCTTCCTTATTTAATGAGACAGCACAAGGCACCTATTTTGAAGCTGTATGTGTCAGACATCCAGTTCATATACTCGTAATTATGTTTATTGGTTACTTTATATATAAATGTCAAGTGAGAATCTTACGCGGTCGCAAGCCGACGCGTTGACACTTCAGTTTTGACAGTGATCGTCAATGACTTTTAAGATGTGTTCCATTGTTTTCAAGTCGTAGATGTTATTTATAATTGGCGTGTGATCGACTGTGACGGCGAGGGTGCATCGTCCGCTCCTGACCCTGTCTGGCCCAATGCCACCACATATCTGCGCCTGGGCATCCAGCCAGCACTCTGAACCTTCCGCATCGTTCCGCAAATTATCTTTTTACAACTATCATACAGTTATTTTTGACTTTACTATTTGATTAATAAATTAACCAGCCGCAGTTAATTGCTAAAATTATTATTAAAATATATATTTGTGTTGCGATAACAGCAGTCTTTACACTAATCGAAGTATTCTTGTTACGACGCTGTATTTCCGACAATGACTGTTCATAAACACAAACTATCAATCAACAAATTTGTGCAAACTTAATCCAGTTACGGTAGCTTCTCGTACAATTTCGTAACAAACAAAACGAATCGATAGGCCACTATGATTCCGTTTGTTCAACGAATCAGAGGAATCACTTCAAACGGCAGTTTCCAATTCATTACCCACTGAGCTATAATGGGTAATTAATTGAGGGATTGCTGGCATTGGCATAGGCTCAGGCCGTTGAACCGCACACGTGTGTACACTGCGTCCACAGTGCGCTGCACTTGTGCGTGTATCTCACAAGTGCACACGTTTATCTTTAGTATCTAGTACAAATAAATAGTTCCGTGTCAAAATGGTAATGACTCTTGTGCGACGATGTGGGGGTTATATTCAATATTTTTAATTCATTATTTTTTTTCTTCCTTTTGCATACTTTTAAAGTGACAATGAGGTTCATTAAAGTTCGCTTTCGACGCAAAATCTTCCTTGCCATGTCGAAATACGGCGTAATTAACACAAGAAAGAGAAGGTAAAACAATCGGTTTGTGTTATTATGAACTTTTGATAACGATCAGGCTTAACATCTGGACATGATAATTAATGTTGTTCATCTTTAAAGAATGGCGGAGGTCATTTTAATGGCGCGTAGGTCGCACTACAAACTACCAACGTCAAATAATGTTGAAGAGGTTGGATTTTAATTAAAATACTTTGATTATGGCAATGGCACAAAACATAATTTTTAAGAAAATATTGAGTATTAACTATGTTTGTCAGTAAAAAGGTATAGGTTTTATATTTGTAGTTTTCGTGTAAACTTTTTAATCGAATAGACAACTCGTAAAAAAAGTAACACGTAGTATGATGTTGAATATTTGAATTGTGTTGGACGATCGCCAGGTGATCTTTCAAAATACTCTGCCTTGGACTTGATTTTGTTTCACCGCGGGTTGACGTGCGTCTCCCTCTTTGATTCACAGTCAGTAGTCACATTATGAAAAGCTGACTAGACGATTATGCGTGAATTTCGTAGAATTTTCCAAATGAATCATCATGATGAGACATTTAAAAACGTTATTTATTATAACCTATACGTACATAAATAAATAATTTATGATCGATATGTTAATACCGCATTGCAAGATAATGTATAGGAATGTAATATATTGTATTGAAATTTTAATAACACTTATTGAAATTAATTTATTCAACACGAATAACAAGTTATGTTCTTTCATGTCGTCTATAGTACACGATCACAAAAGCAGGCACTCAAGGCGAGACCTATCAAATAGCAGTAGGTATATATAAACACATCGCAGACACTAACATAAACTTTATAATATTATCTAAATGAGCGAGTCCGTCGTTACTGAGACGGTGTAGATTGTGTTAACTAAATGTTATTATTATTAAGCGTCGCGTAATATGCATGGTGTAAGATAAAGCTGCGCTCCATATGTGCTCCTGAGCCGTTCCCACGATGCCTCGCCCCCACCCCCGCGAATACCATGTGGCATCGACCACTAAATACAGATCTATTCTACGCTCCGACAATATGACCTGTTATAGAATAATAGCTGCACGCGATGAGCGATGAAGCTCTGTTTATTCTGGTCCATTTTTACCTCCCGGGTCTTCATATTGCATTTAACGCCTAGGGCTTCAGGAGTGATGGCTTGACACTAATTGATAGATGGATAATTGATTAATGAATTATTAATACTTACAGTGCATTACTGTGGAGCGATGCGAGTTGTCAGTGAAGCAGTCAACAAGGTATAGGGCTGATGGAAATGTACGCGAAAGTATTCCATAAATGTGTAACGCGAGATTCAATATGGCGTTGACAGATTACACTCTGCACATGTATGATAAGTGTAAGAAAAGATAAACCCTTGTTTGTATTTCGTGCACTGAACTCCCATGGAATGTAAATTCCCGAACAATTGAACCGTATATCCCTCCGTTGGGTGACGATTTTGCAGATGGCAGACGTGAATCTACAAAAAAGTTCGTAGGTACCCAATGTACTGTAATGTACGGCTTCGATCAGATTTAGCACGCTACCTGTTCGTGTTCCGTGTCATTTTTCGCAGTTTTTAGTGCAGTTATAAAAAAAAAAAACGCCCGATGGCTTTTTGTTCTTTTTTTTATATAATGAATGTATTTTATAAAAGATTTAAGCTATACTCCAGTTATATTATTGTTGCGAAAATAAGATGAAAAGGCTTTTCGAATGTATACGCTTATAATTCTTCATATATTTTGGACTTGTTAAAATAAAATATACATTTACGATATAGTGAAGACTGGAAACAATCTTGGTACTAGCTACCAAATTGATAAGAACTAGCTCTAAGAAATACTTGAAATCAGTTTGACAGATAGGCAATAAGTATTAAAAATGAGAAATTAAGTAAAAAAATAAGCTCAATATATGATGTCAGAAATATATCTATTAGTAAGTACCATTAAATTTCTGTGAGTCTAAAAAAATTGCCTTTGCTTAGTATCAATTAAAATTACGCCAGAATTTTACCAGGCTTTGCGTAGAGTCCATGCTAATGGATTCTGTAATAAACCTTAGTATACAGCGTCACTTTAGGTTAAATAAAATGGTAACAAAATTGTGTATTTTTGGTAAATTAGTAATGCCAATAATTGGCCTCAGTAAGGTTCAAGGTCACTTTTAATTTCTTACGTGTTAACGTTTTTATTAAAATATAAAAATATAGAAATTCCCTTTAAAGACACTGAAAATTCCTTTACCTAAATTCCAAATAAACTTTTAATGATCGAGTGTTCATGGCTTCGCCAACTCGGAATCAGGTTTTTAAAAAACCTTAAGGTACTTTTATCATGAATCATTGTCACGATAGAGCAATCAACAAGTTTATTTTACTGTGTGCGTAGTAAAACAGTATAGCAGTTAATTATTAACAACCAAAGCAATAAAGTTAATGCCTCATTAAAATTCACTTAGATTGGCTCCTTGCGATTTAATATTCGAATGATTTAAAATTTAATGTTGTATTATCGTAGTATGTGTATCGAATACTTTATTACCTATGTCATTCTCTGTCAAAGTAACTAGATCCAATATTGGTAGCTTCAAAAAAATGCGACAGGTTGAACATTTGCTTTGTTTATGCGACTGTATTCGGTACAGTCGGTCCCGAAATAGTACATGTGCAGTGAAGTGTGACACCTGACCTAACCCAACTTGCACTTGTGTTGTTGTGATTCTGTTTAGTGTTGTGCAGCAAAATTGTTTTGTCGATAGTAAAATAAATTTATATAAATTTGTTTGTGGACGACAAGCTTACTTTGAAAAATTACCCAACCCCGACTTCGACTGGTCAATAATGTGATGAGATTTGAATAAAAAATAAAATTAATAATATAATACACGATTGTATCCAGCGCTTTATCCGCTTGAACTGTAATCATCATGCCATCTCACCACACGCCTTACATGCGTTAAATTATATATCTTGTAATATCTCTAAAAGTTCCAATACAAATTGCAAAGTGTGCTGCAATTTTTAATTTAAAAAACGTTCAAAAAATGTTATAGTTGAATAAGGTACTTATTTGTTGCGTATTTAATAATCATGAAAATTGTTTATGACTTTTGGATAGATTATTTAATTGTGCAGTTATGTGATATATGTATGTCTTAAGATATACTCATTCAAACCATTAAAAATGTTACTTGAAAACTCTTATTCTTATATCTTTCAAAATAAATTATGGCGAAGACCACGTTAAAATACATTCCGTACGTGTTTGTTCGATTGCTTTGCCTATAACAGATACAAAAAGAGTATTCTATAAATGTTTAATAATATTTTTTTATGGTTTATTATATTCTTGATGAAATAAATTCCCGTTTTCATATTTATACTTATAAAATATATCAAAGATTGATAAAATCTTACTAAAGTAAGAGTTTAAATGATAATGAATTCAATAAAATATTATCGAGTCGAAATAACTTCCAGCTCACATCACTAAGTTGCTTTGTTTCTTAAGTGAGTGGGGTTGACGGGTCGAACAAAAAATGTATGCCTGGCCGTGGTGACAACGGAAAAATTTAGAAGTCCTTACGAACAGATTTTAACGTTATTGAATTTCTCGCCCTTTGAAGAACCTCTTAATGGGCCATAAACAACCTTGCGTAGATTCCAACTATAAATAACAGATTGACAGTTAAAATTGCTAAGGCCATTTCGTCTTTGTTCCGCAAAAAGTGATTTCCTATGACTGTTAAACTTAATTATTAAACTTTATTTGTGTTTATTATATTTTCGTAATGGATTTTTATTTTTTGTTTCATTCGAGAGCTTAATTAGCGTTTTAAAACTTTGAATTTTATATATCCCATCAATACTATTATTACTGAAATATTTCGCAATAAATAATAATAAAAGTTATATAACATATCAAAAATGTAAAGTAAATTTGTAAAAAAATCAATAGTTGTTTCTAAAACCTTATAAAGTAATTCAATTAAATAGCAATGTTTCTTGTATGACAAAAAATATTTTATTCCATCTCAGTAGGTCTAAAACTAATTCAATTTATTCTACTACCTACCTATATACATTATTTTGTTGTCAGTACCAAAAGTGTTTGCAAAATTTCAATTTAATGGTTTAAATTATTTCAACGCCGTTGCGTTCACTCACACATATTAAGAAAAATCAAAAAAACCTTAAAAAAATAAAAGGATGTTTTATTCTAAATCTTTCTTTTTTTTACGTTGCTAAGAGTGTGTTTATTATTTTAATGCACCAATGTCTGGGTACCACCCCATCATCGTATATTCTACGGTCTACCACCAACCCCTACTTAGTATTGTGTGATTTGAAGGATAAAAATGTCTTAGTTTTCAAGGTTGTACACGATGCCAGGCGGCAGTCAAATAAAAAAAAATCAGTATACACTTGCTTTTTATTCTCAAGAATAAAATCTACCTCCGGTTCAGGAAGAAGCACCTCTGATCTTACAAGAAACGGTGAAAGAAGATCCGCCTGCATAATTTAAACTATCTGAATCTGCGGCTTTGCCCGTCTGATTTATAAAACTTTACCAATATTAGACAAACCGTTACACTCGAGGGTTAGCTTGGAAAAACTATGTTTTCCTCAGAACTCAAACTTATCCTCACCGAATTTCATCTAAATCGGTTCAGTGATTTAAAGTGTGAAGAGGTAACAGATAGAGTTACTTTTGCATTTATAATATTAGAATAGTATAAAATTAACGTCTTAAAACTCTTCATACCAAGATAGTATGTATATTTTTTTTCGTCCACGCCAAACAAACTTTTGTTCAAACAAACTTTCCTTGGTGTAGTATTGTCTGTTAATTTATTTTAACCCACGTTGAACTTTATTAGTTATCTAACTTGCGTAAACCTTTTGAGGTTAACTACAAGTATGCATAATATTTAAAATTTTCAATCATAGTTGAGAGGAAAAATAGAAATTTATTACTATAATGATTTTTACTATATATGATCTTATTGAACGGATATGATTTTCCTTGCTGAACAATTGACTGAGGATATTAGTTTTGCATAATGTAAATTAAACATCAAAGTCTCACAAGAATAATATAATTCACGTGTCTACATTAAAAATAAAAAAAATAAATAAAAAAGGTCACAAACATTAGCGTATATTAAATTATAAAAATCTCTACCCAAGCATTTTGATATAATATCACCAATCAAGTCATATTTCGTAAGAACGACAGTAAATAAAATCTTTATTTTGTGAAATGCGATCACGTATTTGCAAGCGGATCTCTTTGATTATACCAGTACGTGGGCTGGCTTTCTGTGCGAATCGGAATCAAATGAATTGTACGAACATAAAGTGCTTTGGCAACGTTCTACGTGTGATGCAATGACAATAAAATATATTAACGGATATGGAAATTCTGTAAATCTACCTGAAGTTACGGATGTCGTTAGCTTTACAACCATAATATGTTAAACCGTCTTATTAAAATATCTTACAACGATTTGTCTCGAGATGAAGTGTACATATTTTGTTCATGTTTTAATTTAATGCAAATTATTTTACCTTTAGGATCCGTAACGTAAATTTAGTAAATACAATTTATAGTTCATTGATCTATAATATTAATGTTTATCTACACCAAACAGTTCCATTTTTAGTGTAGTTAGTCTTATACTAGCCTTAGAATAAAGACGTCGAAAACATATTTAAGCAAGTAATTATTTAGGCAATATAAATTTTACTCGATAAATTTAATAACAGTCACATTAAACGTTTTTTGATAAACACAAATGGTGACTAATATCGTTATTGTTTTTATGATGAACCATTTGAAGTACTTGATTGACAGAGTTTTCATATAATAATGAAGATAGATAAATAAAATAAAAAGCACCACGCCCGTCTGTACAAACTAGTTTTTGTCAGTAAGGTGTCCACACACAGACCAATTGTAGTGTCATTTGTGTACATAGAAAGAAAATATTTTAAGATCATTACATCGAAATGTTTCTTTGTATCATGTAAGAGTGATTTAATGTATTACATATTTAAAGAAAATTCTTAGTTATATTCACATTTGTTAGAACGAGCAAACAGCGAGTGTTCCTTTGTTTTATTTCGTAGAAGCGTCAGAGGTCGAGTCTGGCATGTGAAATGGGCGCTGGCGCGTTTTTGTAAAGACAAAACCATCGCGCTTACCGAAAACAAATGTTCGCTATTCATTGTCTCCGATTCTTTGTAAACTTATTACATTCTATCGGTGTCTCCTCTCACTATTATTTGTGTCAAATGTTTATTTTCGACGGGCACCTAAGCTCGGGTAACGCGGTGTCTCAGCAACATGTGTATCTTATGATTTTCTGTATGATGTACAAACACATCTGCATAAATACACATTAAGAGGCGGTGCACGTTTTATAATAAACATACGACTATAGCCAACTCAACGTGTATGTTAATGTATGACGTACGTTTTCCAGGAGGTGTACAATGCACTTTTATAGTTCGACAGACGTTTCGGACTCACGGCAAAAGTGAAGTGAAATGCTCGATAAATATTTACAATATTTACAGTTGTTATTGACGTATAACATCGAAAATAGTACATAAGTAGCCAAGCCAAATCTTCAAGTCTTCTTCAAAATAAGTTTCCTAATGTAAATGTTTGTAATTCAAAATATAAGGTAAGCATCAAAACCTATAATAATCTATTTTTTTCATTAAGTTTTTATAAATAAGGAAGTGCAAAATTCAAATAATGACAAGCACTCATATCATATTCATAATTAGATTTCTTAGATATAAATAATAATTGATGTGTGTTATCGAAATTATGTTGATTGACAGGTTTGCTTAGGTTGATATAGATTGCAATGATAAAACCGGTAAAAATATATACTATGTGAAAATCGTCAAAAGTAAGATGTAAAAAAATATAAACTGCATAATTACAGATTCACAAATGAACATAGTTATTAAATTTTGTATTAGTAATATAATTGCAATATTGTTGTATGAAAGAAATATCCGAATAATAAAGCTATGTTATGTTACGATTGTTATCGATAAACTTACTCGTTAAATCGATATTTTTATATCGATGTATGAATAAATTAGGACAGACAGACGACTCTGCAACCGCAAGTTGTAAGCTGGTCACGCACTTCCCTAAATGCCTCTTGTAGCATTGTCTCGAGAGCGCTTAGTGTTTAAGGCTTGAAGCTTTCTTTTGAAGAGCTTAAGCGACTAAGAACACGCATTACTTAAATGACTTAAATGACAATAATATTTATCAATTAATTTTTTTATGCTTTTTCCATCAATAAGACATCTACAAAATTCAATAGGATATTCGTTGTACAATGACACAAATATCATTTATTAAGCCTTGAAAATATCGTTGCGATTTTTACTAAATTATGTATAAAATTAAGTAAGAACTTTACAGACGACGAAAAATGTTAAACTTAATACATATGTGTTAATATTTGTCACTAACTAATTTTAAGTTAAGATGATGCGTTTATCCCTTAAGATAAATAGCACAATATTTATTATTAATGATTAATTAGTGAGACCCGGATGTTGCGGAGTTATTAAAGTCATTTGTTATAGTAAATTAGCTCCTAAGTTTGAATATGACGAAAATATTTATTACGATATAATTTTTCATCTGATTTTTTATTAGCAATAAATTATAAATAATTATGTTTAAAAAAAGAATCTGTGAAATATATTAAATCATCATAAATAATATTTTTTATCGATGTAGTTTTTATATATATATATATAGTATATCGAACAGAGGAAGTGTTTGTTCATAAAATTAATAAGTGTAGCCTGTAAATTCCCACTGCTGGGCTAAAGGCCTCCTCTCCCTTTTTGAGGAGAAAGTATGGAACATATTCATTATATACATTATATGGTTGGTGGAATACACATGTGGCAGAATTTCTATGAAATTTGTCACATGCAGGTTTCCTCACGATGTTTTCCTTCACCGCTGAGCTCAAGATGAATTATAAAGACAAATTAAGCACATGAATCAGCGGTGCTTGCCTGGGTTTGAACCCGCAATCATCGGTTAAGATGCACGCGTTCTAACCACTGGGCCATCTCGACTCTTTTAATAACATGTTGTTGTAATAAAGACACGATTTTTTCAAAATATGATGGTCACAAATTAAAATTGTGTTAATAAAGAACGAATCAAGGAAGTAAAGCGAACGATGTCGTGCGATAAAGCTAGTTAATGATAACAAAGAAAACTATAGAGCGGACTTATTTAAAGTTAATTTTACCTTCCTCATGCGTTTAGACACGAGGTCACGGTTCTTCCGGGTTACGTCATTTAAAATAAGAGATGATTACATTTATATAGCCATCAAGTTGTATTTAAATCGGGCGTTATTTCTCATTGATCTTAAATTGTATATATCCGTGAGAAAATATTAATTATCAAAAGGTCATAAGTGATTTAAATGTTATGTATCTGGTACAAATCGTCTTGAAACAAGATTGTAATTTTTTAATTTGATTTAATTACTTGTTCAACATTATTTGATTTTTTGCTTGTAAGGTAATATTTTTGTACTATTATTTTAAATGTTGCTTGGTAGAAGTATATTTATTCTCAATCCATATATAACATAGAAACAAGGGTTTATTGTTTTATTTATAAAAATAAAATGTTTTATTTTTATTATTAATCGATAAATATGCCATTTTTACCACGAATGTGATTTGTGTCCGAGGTATGTACATTGTTTACTTGGTGGTAGGGGTTTGTGCAAGTCCCTCTGGGTAGGTACCACTCACTCATCAGTTATTTTACCGCCAAATAACAGTATCAGTACTGTTGTGTTCCAGTTTGAAGGGCGAGTGAGCCAGTGTAACTACAGGCACAAGGAACATAAGATCTTAGTTCCCAAGGTTGGTGGCACATTGACGAAGTAAGGAATAGTTAATATTTCTTACAGCGTCATTGTCTATGGGTGATGGTGACCACTTACCATCAGGTGGCCCATATGCTCGTCCACCTATACCATAAAAAAGTATTTAATACATAGATTTACTTCATTTGATTCACATTAAATAACTTTATACATTATTTCATGTAGAAAAATCAAGTGTCAATCGTCCGCACAAGAGCCTACTATAAAGTATATTTGAAAATACAATCGTAAATTGAGGATACTTTGCTTTTCACAGAAGCGGATATTGTAAGGTTAACTTAAATAGGATTACTATGAAAAAATCTTAATCTGCTTAAGATGATATTTTTCGTTATCGTCCTTAGGTTCATAAACCGGGCGTTTAAATATTAATTTGCCCACATAAATCCCACACAGTAAATGACTTTCGGATATTAAAAAATATATATAATAATCGTCCGTGACATTTTCAAACATACACTTCAATCGTAACTATAATTATTATTAAAGCAAAAAACATGTAATCATTTCTTGTCTTTTATCTTACAAAATTAAGAATATGAAACAACTAAAGTATTACTTGTAATATAACACATCGCTATTTTGCTAAATATATAATACATATATAATACGGATACGAATGATTACATTTAAAATGTAGTGAGACTGAAAAAAATTAAGTAAATGTCATACGAACACAAGCTGTTATTTTTTATATGTATGCTTTATGTTACGTACTAGAAGTTCTCACGTAATAAAACAAGAGATGAAATCTTCATTGTTACTATTACACTAGTTCTGCGTGTTATATTGTAAAGTCGACGGATAGATAAGAGCGGCACCCATTCGACACATCCTTATTCCAAGGACAGGCGGCGGCAAATCAGCAGCCAAATGCTAATTCATGCGCCACGGTGAATACCTTATGCGAACTAAAAAAAACTACCGTATCGTATATCTATGTATGTTTCGTTACATGAAATTATTATAGACAAATACGATGGGCAAATATTCTATAGGTGAATTGAAAATATATTTTTATTCATTCACTGAGCGGTTACTATATTTTTACAACACCTGACTTAACTCAAACAAAGAAAGCATATTAAAATCAGTTTGTTGGCAGCCGCTCTACTCACATCCGCCAAAAACAGAGTCCTTGACCTTCTTCATCCGAGTTTATCTGGCTTAAAAATAAGAGTAGCCGTGAACTGCGGTACGAGTGTGCGAGTTGATGTACTCTGCTGCATGTACGAGAGACTCGTTGTCGCAAGCCGGTCGGCCTTCAGTGCTTCACAAGGCCCCTTTGTGTGTTTCGTACATCAAAGTACGGGCTCTTGTGCTTAAAGACGTATATGGTTTTCAATTTAGGAAGAGTGCTTGTGTAGCTGCCTAGATGTGGAGACGGCATTGTACCCATCCTACACATTTTGTTCCTCGACTGAAGTGATCTTAATGGAATTAATGTTCTATTCGAGGAAATGGTAGCGCTGTTCGATTAAATGTAAAATTAATAATAACACTTTACAGTACATCTTTTATATATTACGTGCAGCTGTGTATACACGATGAGCATGCTATAGTTTATAATTTAGGTACGAGACAATAAACAAGGAACTGGGACGAGACAAGTGTTTCGTCCATGTTAATGTGTAAGTAATAACATTTGAGTCAATTAATTATGAAAAAGTCCTTTGTGTCTACTTATAAGTCGGTTCGTGGAATCTCAAGGCACCAATTAACTTTAGGAGCGGGACGTCGGAACAGCGGTTCTTTGTTTTTGGCGAAAATTTGGCACGTCTTGGCTATTTTCGTAAATCAGATAAATTAAGTCGCATATTCCAAATAAGACGTGTTTTTTTGTTTATAACGTACACAGATAAAAAAGTTTTTAGAACTAGTGCTTCACTAGGTACTATTATGTCTAGGAGGAAATGTTTGAAATAAATAATAATCTTTATCTACTTATTTTTTACCCTACAAAAGATAGCATTAAAGTTTATTTTCCAATGAATTAAAAGTATTTTAAATTGAGAATTTTCAGATATTAAAGATTACAAAATTATCAAAATTTTGTACATTATTTTAGCTTTATGCACTACAGCATCTATAAATATATATAGCCTGTAGAATCCAATTAAAAGATGTTCGTCCAAAGTCTTCATCTGGTATTTCGATAAACCATAAAAAATAACAATGAAAAAGATGAATAAAATAGAACTATACCGAACATTTTCAAGGATATGGCAAATTGTAAATGTAAATGTTTATAGTCTTAAGTACCTGCAATTCTCGCATTTTTTTCTCCAAGACGTATCAAAGAAAGCCGCAAGCGAAAACCAGTTTTTAATATGCCTTTAATTTAAATAATAGCGCCTAAGGCGAGCTGTCGAGCAGATATTTTTACGATTCCCTAGAGGACTAATCGACCAAATTATATGCAAACCGCGTTAATTGACAGGGCTTTTTGTATTTGCTATGCAACAATGTTGTAAGTATGGGGTAAAATTGGCTAACTGTTCACGTTCGATGAACAAGCATGCTTATTATAAATATTAGCAGGTAATATTCTAGGATAAGCGGCACCTATTGATCTAGTATTTCTAACGAGATTCTTTTTTGTTTAGTGGCTAGCTTATGAGACTTATCTCCAGGGTATAAAGTCCGTGTTAGGCCAATTTGTTTTTTTCTCATAGTAGTCCAAAATTTTATAATTAATAGAGTAAACATTCTCGAGACTCAGAAAGCCCGTCATGCCGTTGGTCTGAATTATTTTCATCGGCTTATAAGAACGCTATAGATGTGTTTGCGCACATGGGTGTACATGTGTGTACATGGGTGTGCATGTGTTTACGCACACATGCAACTATTATAGCACCTCCCCGTGTTGTTGGCTGTTTTCCATTGAATACGTCCGGCATGACCGAAAACGGACGGGAGGACATCTTCAACATTGAACGAAACTGCTTTATTTTATTTACGTTCTCTATTCAGTAGAAGTTTTAATAATTAAGTTATATTTAAATGAACTTATAGAGGTGTATATAGTATTGAAGACTTAGAAATAATTTATTAAAATGAATAGAAAATATATGAAGATTGCTATAATAGTTTAATGAAATTAAATATTGTTATACTTTCGGTTTTTTAATCAGATTCAATTAGGGCATGGTCGCAATGTGTTTGATCGTTTGTATTGAGCCTTGAAATGGTAATAAAGTTGCCGAAGAAGATTCATATTAAGTGCAATATTATGTATATTCTTAGTGTATATTTTTAAATATGAATAAATTCAACCAAAATTATCCGAGTTGACCCAGTGGTTAGAACGCGTGCATCTTAACTAATGATTGCGGGTTCAAACTCAGGCAAGCACAACTGAATATTCATGTGCTTAATTTAGGCTAAATTGAGAAGGAAACCTGCATGTGTCTAATTTCGTAGGAAGCTGCCACACGTGTGTTTCACATACCAGCATTGGAACAGCATGGTGGAATATGTTCCGAACCTTCCCCTCAAAGGGAGAGGAGACCGTAGCCCAGCACTGGAAATTATACTTTTGCTTTAGTACCTTTTATTTATTTGTTGTTGTAAACCAATATTATAATTATGATGATACATTTATCGATACGAGTTGAGTTATGATGGTCTACAATTTAAATACCAATAGTATCAGACACTGAATTCAGTAATAAAGTTTGTTTACAGAGTTTAACGAACCCATCGTATGTTTTTATTCGTTAAATGCGTACCGGTCACCAGAAATACCAGATAAATATTTGTATAATAGTCGCAAAATAGTTCGACGTCACATGTTTTGATCTGTAATACAAACTCGGGATCGGTTAGACTTTTTTACGATCGAATACTTGCAGACAGATGTCTGTCTTACACTCCGTGGTCGAGTGGTGTGCACACTGGTTTTCATGGCCTCCAAGGTCCCGGGTTCGATGTAGAAAAATATCATTAAATTTGGATGTTGTCTTGTCTTGGGTTTGGGTGTTTGTGGTACCGTCGTTACTTCTGATTTTCCACAACACAAGTGCTTTAGCTACTTACATTGGGATCAGACTAATGTATGTGATGTTGTCCAATATTTATATTATTGTATTACATATTTATTTGTTTACTCTTAGGATCAACAACAAAAAGGACAACAGTACAAGAACAAAGATTATTATTAACACAATGATAATTGTATTTCTTTTTATAGCTATGTATTTAACATGTATCAAATATTGCGCAATTTAAGTTAAATAAGGAAAAAAAATATAAAAATTGCAATGCTGTGTAACAATTATTATTTCTCTATATATAAAATAAATTTTGTGTATTTAATTTTCATAATTTTGTATACATATATAAAAACATTAATATAATATAATAATTAATTATATATGTATATTAACGTAGTTTATGGATATAATATTATATTTATAGCTGTTAGTGTGTTATGAACGAAGTAATGTAAAACAATTAAGTTATCACACACACTGTAACAATAAGATTTCAAAGTTCATTACAACGTTCCTAACTTAAGAAGTTTCATTTCGTAAATAGGTGCATGCGTTTTATTTAATTTATTAGGTATAGTTATTGTGATATATGAATAAATCTAAGCTCTTAATCAAGAGTCAATATTTACCTTATTTATCAGACAAAAACATAATATATTGAACAGTTATACCTTCGTATTATAATACGAAAATCAAGCGAAAGTTCTCACTTAAGCAAATAGCTCTGATTAAGTTAAAAAATGATAAGCTGCAAGTAATCTTGAAACATATCTTTCCCAATCGTTGCATTAAGGCTATATGTTATGTTATAAGTTAAATATAACCTTTAAAGAATTACGTTACGCAAGTTAATTCGTAATGGTAAGTTGTATTCGTGGCATAGTTACTCATAGGTCTTAAATACGTCTCTTATGTAACGTGGGCATAGCGTGACTGTCGCCATTTGTATTCAACAAATATTTGACCACATTTTATAGATTGCATCATTATAACACGATATTAAAATTTAGTTAAACAAAATAAGAGTCATTCATTATTATTACGTGTTTATTTGATTCGATCTTTCGTTCGTTTTGTAATCTTTTGAAATTATTTAATTGGTTTACGTTCTAATTAATAATAAATTACATTATTTATTCATTAAATTCATCTAAAAAAATACGAATTTTAAACAAATATGTATCTGTATGTGTTAATAGGGGCGAAAAATAATTAGTGACTAATAAAGAGAATTTTAATTTACATCTTTTTCGTCATACATTTTCGATATATATAGCAAATGATGGTAAATGCATATGAGTTCCCTGTGAGTCACGCTGACAGTAAAATTATTCGCTTTACTTCCGCTATAATGGCAGTAACTCATGCAGAGGATCACCATGTGTCCTGCATGTTGCAGCGTTGCGAATTTCTGTGAACCAGTCACATGCATAAAGGCCTAAGTTAAAGTATAAAAAATCCGTCTATTTATTTCTAAATCCTTAGATAATCTATACGAATAATACAAATGTAAAAGTAACTGTTTGTCAGTCGCTCTTTCACTAGCAAACCAGTGAACCGATTTTGATGAAATTTGTTTCAAGCAAAACTTGAACTCGAAGGAAAGATATAGGCTACATGTTTGCCTAACACGTGACAATTCCTAAAACACGAGTGTAGCCGTGAGGAACAATTTGTAACAATATAATTGAAGAGAAAATAATAAAGGGATACAACGTACAATTTAGTTTTAACCTTTACAATCACAGAAATGACACGCTGTCTCTGTTGTGAGTTTTAATTACAAACCATCCAAGGATAATTAGCATTGCGTATGCACAGACTGACGGAAAGGCAAGGTTTTCCCTTCAATCATATAAATAATAACATTAGCAATAATGTGATAACTAGTATGGCGCTTTTTGCACGGTTCAGATCCTTTTCCTTGAATTTGGAACTCTGCGTTGGAAACTGGTTACAGACCTATACTCATCTCATCTCTGACTCATTCGCAATGGTTTGTACAAAGACCGATTTGTGTAAAGCTATCGGGATTGTCGCTCAGGATTGAATATAAAATACAACTTACAAAGTTGTATGTATATTACAAGCTGTGCCCGCGACTTCGTGCACATTTTAATTTAGAAAGATGTTATTGTTGTAGCCTAAGGTATTCCTTATTACATCAGCTCTCTGCCAGTGAAAGTCCCGTCGAAATACGTCCAGCCTTTCCAGACATTAGCCGGAAGAAACAACCAGACAAATAAACGGTCAAAAATTGTAAAATTTTTCCATTTTGGTGTTTGTACCGTGTATACAAACATATATTACAAACAGACACTCCAAGTTTATTATGTGTATAGATTAAATAATTAAAACAACGCATTCATGACCGAATTTCGCAACAGATGTTATAATGAACAAATATGTAATTAATTTAAAGGTGTACCTCAAATAAAGGACATCTTAGTTCCCAAGGCTGGTGGCACATTGACAATGTAAGGAATAGTTAATATTTCTTATAGCGTCAATGTCTATGGGTGATGGTGACCACTTACCATCAGGTGGCCCATATATCGTCCGCCAACCTATACCATAAAAAAAAGAAAAAAATATGTGCGCAATTAAAGATGTACTTACTTTCTATGACAAGGCAATGAGGCACGACCTTTTTGGTCGAAGTTTAGGTGCAGGATAATGATTTTGATTGCTTTCAGACTGACGAGAGTGGAAGTGTCCACTTACTAATGCCGGTCAGTTACTGAATATTTTGCTTAATAAATACCCAGAAACGCATTTACCTCGAGTCCAGAGATAAAAAACGGTAGCTACATATAAAGCGACTTTTCAAATTTTCGCATAAAACTGTGCAGCGTGGAAAATTATATACGGAAAAAATCTTTCTATTATTTAGTAGTTTCAAGAATTTATTTATTTTTAATTTTGTTGTTTTCTGATAATGAGAATTTTTTTTTAACTTAATACAAATTTGTTATTGGAACCAGTAGCTTAAAAAATATATAGAATATGTACACAATAATAATAATTTATCTTGTGATTTAAGTAAAACATCACATCATGAAAAAATCTGCATGTAAAATAAGCAGTGAGTTAGGTAGGAGGCATTTTCCCAGCAATGCAGTATTTAATTTTCTTGAAATGTATATCTATGATATTTAAAACTCGTAAATAGACAATGATATTCTAATAAACAGATATGTTATACACATACTAAACAACACAAAAAAGTGTGCCGCGCCAGGGACCGTTTATTTTACATTTCGTTACAAGTAAAAAGGATAGCTTGATAAAAACAATAAGTAAAAGGGATAACTAGATGTTTTAATTACGCAAAACGTATTACTACATAATTATTATGTATTATAAAGTATTACTGTCATAATTATGATGAAAACGACTAAAGGCAAACGTCCCAATTAGGACGTTTTCTAGTCTTCACTTTTTGCGCGTTAATGACATATCTGTTTACTAGAACATCATTATAAATAGACAATTTTGTTAGTTCTATGTGAATAATAAATAAAAGCACATAAATATATTATAAAAAAATTCTGTATTTTTGGATCTGATTTTCCAATGTTCAAGTGAAATGATTTAATAAATATTTGAGGAAATAACTAAATTTAATTCAAATATTCCCGATTTTGTTTCACAAGATTGACTCATCAATAAAGTAGTATTTACCAGACCATTATTCATTCATCATATTAATTTTGATTGCAAAACTGACTAAGGTAAAACGATTGCCAGCTTAAGCATTTCAAGATACACAATTAAAAAAGTGATACATTTTCATGATTCATTGATGACTCTTTATTAAAAACCGTTAAATATCTTGAATATATTCTCCAACTACGGGAGCATCCGTGCTGTTTAAGATAAAAAAAAAAAAAAAAACAAAGTTATTTGTGAATATAAAAGTACATGAAAAATAAATGTAACTCGCGACCAATATTAATTTGTGTTTATAATAATAAATCTCGTATTTGAATTATTTCCATGTCATGGTGAAATACCACATCGGGGAAGGCGATCTTTACCCATTCTGATTTATTATTTAGAAATTAAAGGATTAAACGTAAATAATAGGTTTATAGACATTTATTCTCAAAAAGACAAAAGTCGCTTACATGAGAATACACAGAAAAAGTAAAGTAACATTTGTGCTCGTTATTCAACGCATTAGTTTGTTATTGTTCAAATAATCATTTTAAATAACAATAATAATACAATATCAAATTATACTTTTATTATTATTCAGAATGATTGTGCTTTAATGACTTTACATTTTTTATGTGTGCAGGAATTTTATAATAACTCATTTAAATTGGGCTACTAAAAGAGACTATTAGTTATCAACCAAAAAATAATGATTTTTATTTTAAAAAATAATGTAATATTTATTTGCATTCAAAATACTTGTCAAAAATGCCGGAACACCAATACGGCCTCGTCTGAGCCTTACAGGAAGCTATTGCTTCCGAGCGGAAGTCACTGACGGGGCGCGTCATTTCCGCAAACCGGCCGCCGTCGCTTATCACAAAGCACTGATTAAGGTGTATTCAACTTTCGCGTATTTTTTCAATGATTGTTAGATAAAAACGTTGTTGTCTTATGATAAGATATCATACAGATAACAAATGCTAAATAAAATGGTAATGCAATACTTGTCATTCTATTTTTTTTCCTTAGTGTTTATTAATGTCTTGATGATACTAATTATATCAAAAATATATATTTCTAAATCTGTGTGTAGTAAATTTAATCTTACCATCTTACATAGAAAAAGATCAGGCTTAAAGTAAATCCCAACTCATAAATGTTTCAAATCTTCTAAGCCCTTAGGCTAAGAAAGTTTGAAACAAACAATCAGTTGGTGGTAGGGCTTTGTGCAAGCCCGTCTGGGTAGGAACCACCCAGTCACCAGTTACTCTGCCGCCAAATAACAGTACTTAGTATTGTTGTGTTCCGGTTTGAAGGGTGCGTGAGCCAGTGTAACTACAGGCACAAGGGACATAACATCTTAGTTCCCAAGGTTGGTGGCACATTAACGGTGTAAGGAATAGTTAATATTTCTTACAGCGTCATTGTCTATGGGTGATGGTGACCACTTACCATCAGGTGGCCCATATGCTCGTCCGCCAACCTATACAATAAAAAAAATCTAAAGAATTAAAAAGAATTTAATCCTCCACGATATATCACTGAAGGAAGTCAATTACAAATCGATCAGAATGAGTAACAAAAAGTGCTGATTTCCTTATGATATTTCCTGCATTGCCAACATGATATTAACTGTAGACACAAAACCACTTGAATAACTCAAGGTTTGACCGGATTTGAACCTGTGACCTTCTATTGAGATTCACGTGTCTAAAGATCTACTAGGCAGTGATTTCTAGGACATTAAGACCGGGTGCAAGTAAAGTATCTCAAACTTATTTTTGTTCATACCATACTACAGTAAGGTTCCAGACAAAAGAAAATATGGTGTTTTTCAATATCTGAGCCTCAACCAGATCCAACGTCCTTCTATCTTTTAAGCAAGACTAGCTGTGGCCGCGACTTCGTTCGAATTTGAATTAAGCTGAAATATTATACATATAAGAAAGTTAACCAAGTTACTCCTTATTATTTCAGCCATCTGCCAGTTAAAGTCCCATCAAAATCGATCCATCTCTTCCAGAGATTAGCTGGAACAAACACACAGACCGACAGACGGAAATTGTAATAGTGTTATTTCGGCATATGTACCGTGTATACATACGCATGCATGTAGAAAACGGTTCTTTCAATATTACAGAGAAACACTCTAATTTTATTATATGTATATATAGACAAAAAGATCTCCTATCTTATGGACCATCTGATCGAAAGGGACATAAGCCATTCTTTACACAAAGTCAAGGCAAAAATCTTTATTCAAAATAGAAGTATTAAACTTGCTTATTGATGGTCAAAAATCTTCCACAATCACACAATCAAAGTAACACCCACTGTTGTTTTAAGTGCTGCGAAGTCCTTTATTTGTATAATGACACTGTCTTGCTCCGCTTCTCTACATTTACTTTATTTTTTAAGATAATTTTATTGAAGTATACGACGAAATAAATAGTTATTAGTATGCAACTGTATCACCTTTTGGCTTGCATGAAGACAATCAACAGGGTACTTATTACCTATATCCTTAATCGCAAACCTGACCTATACTAACATATTCTAATATTTCAAAAAATAATGGTCAAATGTATATAACATACTTACCTATAAGTTATATGTGTATAAAAAAAGCTTTTTTTCCATTTCATTCTCTTATAGGGGAGGCTACGAGGCTAAATATATTATCTTGTATTTTTTATTTCAATTAAAGTTTTACATATATAATGTTTGGCGAACTTTGACAGATATGAATGTACAAAACCATCGTCAGTCTGTCTGCATACTTTACTGAATCCATTTCCGTTTCGTTATGCATATAAATTTGTAAGATAAAAAGATATAAATCATTTTTATTTTATATATTTATCATTTGTCTCTATGTTTCAGTTCATTAAATAATTAATGAGTGTGTTATTCAACTAGAGCTTACAAGTTATGGTGACGGAAGCCAGCAACACTTCCTATTGCCCTCAATCTCGATTATGCAGTCGGAAGAGAAGGGACTATTGGTAATACAACATGAAATGTATTTAATTTTTGGTCAAACTTTATATAAAGTTACGAAACGAATCCACTCGAATATCCTATCAATTCAAAAATGAAATAAAACTTAAAAATCCTTACAGTGTATATAAAAGACTATAGACTATATAGATAACTCGTCCTTCAAAATGTAATAAAAGTTTGTTGTTTGTAAATTTTTGAACGAACTATATAATTTTATACCGCAATAACGCTATGTAAATACTCGTAAAATGTTGTTACTAACCTACTGCTAATTTATGCATTGAGTTTCTTATACGCGAAGTTTCAAATGCAGGAGGTCATAATATCGTGGAAAAATACTTAACGATGCAAATAGTTTGGTAACTAACTTGTGGTTATTAGGTGTCCACTCTTGAACTGCGCTTTTATGGCTTAGCAAAATTTCTGTACAGATTTAATTTCAGAAATTAATGTACATTGCTGTTTTTACCACGTAACTGATTGGTGTGTTTAATGTGTAGGATTCAATGGATTAAATATTCGTCGATTATTCACTGTTGTGTGCGATGTTGGAGTGCAGTGGTGTCAAGTGTCGTGGTAGAGGGTAAAGGCAGTTGCGTGGGCTCGAAACGAGTGCGACCGGTCCCCAGGTGCCGGACTGTCGACAGGCCCGGAATTGTAAATTTTATAAGTTATATTAATTACAATATGCGTAAACCAATTCAATACATTTTATCTCTTGATGACGATGGTAGGATTTTAATTTCTTTGTATTCATTAGCAAGTGCTTTTAAATAAAAGTTGCAGTTACCTTATTTAAATTTAATGTTGTTTATATAAGAACGCATTTGCAATATAATGTGGTAGATAATAAAGTAATGTTATTATGCAAACGCATGTTTTGTTTTGTTTATTTATTGATTCAACATGAATACTTATTATGATATATTATGTTTCTTATGTTCATGCTCACTAGTAAAAGGTTGTAATTAAAAAACTTAATAATACTTTGGGCTTGTCAAATCTATATAGCAAGTATGACTATAAGATGAAAATTAAAAATATTTTCTATCCAAGTATGCTGATATAAAAGAATAAAATTGTTAAATTAATCTAATGCTTCCACTGTTTTCGAGATGTTGATTCTACCGAAAAAAACCGGAAACAAAGTACATAGTTACTATTATTCACCATTTTAATTACAACATATGTCACTATAGTATTGAAAAGTTGTACTTTAAAATCAACTACCAAAATGTATGTACGTAGTTATATGTTAGCTATATTTTATTAACAACATGTGCGCAAGACAGGTAATAAAACGCGTAGTAACGGGTAACATATATATGTAACACCTAATTTTTTTTTAAATGTAAAATTAATAAATGATTTCGTAATACTTCATTGCACAATATTAATAAATATCACATATAAAAGGCGGGCTAGAGTTAAAATAATTTTCTACAAACCTCAGGAAATCCAGGAAACAAGGAGTATGTGTACCAAAAGTTGATATTAGCGCCGCTCCCGAAATTTGAATGTAATGGTATGCCTTATAATAATCATATTACTTAATTTTACTGCTACATATGGTTTCTTGATACGTTTTTCATATAATGCTAGCGAGAATTCGGCGTTCCTTACATTGCCGCCTGCGGATAATCTTACGATGGCTCTGCCTTTATAATTCTAGAACTGAAATATTTTTAGAAGCCTATATATCTGAGGCTACATACAAACATTCTACTTTTAAAACTCAAAAAGGTTTAATGGCAATCATTTTTTGAATATCAACATTCAAATTAAATGAAATTTAAAATAATTAACTCGTTCGTAAATTTCTTTTTAAACTTCATTTAAAATAAAATAACGATAATTCATTTAACAAGATTTGAATGCGTCCCCGTGCAATAATATAAGCGGCTAAGCAGGAAAGTCAAATACGGTTGTTTGCGTAAACACTGGACATCAGCTGGCTTGCAATATGGAATTGCGATAAGGATATGAAACCAATTTTTTAAATACATACTTTAACAATATAATATGCAAATTACAAAAGTAATTAACAAATCATATGTGAACCTAAATAACTATATATACTTTTTGGATTTGGACAAACCTGTGTCTATTTTTTTTTAAACAACAAGAAACAATTTTCGATGTCGCTTTTTAAAATTAGTGTATTTTATAAAAAACTAGAGACCCGTCCCGGTTTCACACGGGTGTACCTAACTGATACTAAATATGCTACAGAATTTTATATAATATATATAGAATCTGTTCCTTTACTATATTGTCTATGTATTATATATAAAAACCTTCCTCTCGAGTCACCTATACTATTCTATCTAAGCATACATAGGGACAGACAGGAGTAAACGACTTTTTTATATTATATCATGATTAAACGCGAACTTCACTAAACAAATACCAAACATAATCTTCAATCAAAATTTGGCTTACAATAAATTTCATAATGAATTTATTTTATTAGTTCTGTGCGTAAAAAAACTACAAAAACCAATGTTTTACGGTTCAATGCTTGGTTAAGCAACAAGTATATCTATGATTATGGTCTGTACTTTCAGGTCAAAACCAACTGGTAGTTCCTCAAAGGTAACTAGTAACTATATATGAGGAAGTTCTCGGTAAGTCGTGTCATGAGGACCGGACCCAAGTTGGCTTAGTTATTTGAGAAATAGCCCAGTGGTTAGAACGCGTGCACCTTAACCGACGATTGCGAGTTCAAGCCTCGGCCAGTATCAATGAAATTTCTTGCGCTTAATGAATGCTCGGCTCAAATCTGTGTCTAATCTTTATCTAATTCTGCCATATTTGTATCTAAAAACACACATTTTAGAATAAGTTCCAAATGTATTCGTTAAAGGCACATTTAAACCTTTTTTATTTATTTATTATTTGATATAGAATCCTCTTCTAATTGGATACATAAAATATATTTATTTATTTAATACAATTTCGGTGGTTGATGACCGTGGGTCAGAGATTAAAAAGCTATCATTTTTTAATATAATTTATAACTATTTATATTTATAAAACATTTATTCCTTTGTTTAATATCTTTGAACTACATTCTTATCTTATGTATAAGTATCAATAAATCTCTCACTATCCGGGTTTTCGATTATCGATAAACATAATATTTTCAAATTATCTATCAATCTTGTAAAATAAACGAGACCTAAATTTCCTTTATCTAATATGGACAAGTATAATCATTTCTACAATGGTTCAATTGAGGTGACTGACACTATATCGCGCATTCTTGTAACTTGACATTCTGTACTAATTACAAAATTTTATCTTGATTATTATGAGTAAACGTCTCCTATGAATCAAAATGGCTATGAAATTTCATTAATTAAAAATGACTAGGTACATAAAAATATATGTTTATCTTGTATGCTTGTCCTAAATGCGATCTCAAACCTTATGCAAATTGTGATGAAACTTTAGTGAGTTCTGCGAAAAGGTTTATGAAAAAAATTGTATATTTGTTCAACATTAATAACAGACACTAAATCTACCCATGCAAAGCCGGGATGTGGAGCTATGTAATAAATAAAAATTGTAATAATTGTTAAAATATACGCATTTTATAGGAAACATATATGTACCTATATGTTTTTTATTGAATAATGCAAAACTGCTTACAACACAACACAGAGCAATATTAAATGAATACCGTAATAGGTCATACCATAAATAATACTATTATCTATGTTCTATTATATTACTAATAAATTATAAGACGTATAACGCTTATAAAAACAATTATTTAATTATATTTTTTTATTATACTCATTATTTTTGATTCAAAGCCTGAATGAAGTTATATGGATTTGAAATTCGAATGCGAAATAAGTCTCTTGAATTAGCTATAGGTTTTATTTTTATTTATTTATAAAACTCTACTGCTTAGCTATTCGACAACGTGGGTGTGGTGCAAACGAAACTAAATTTGAAGCTTGTCAATTTATGCAGAACCGCCGACGTCAATTCGCGGAAATCTTCAACGTTCAAGGTAGAAAAAATAACGTCTTGGAAGATACCCTGAGTATAATTTGATCTAGTACCACATACATACATTATGTGTTATATTAATAATAATAATAGGGTAATCGAAAATAATTATTTTTGTTAACTAAATTGGATTAATGTTTTAGGTGTATATATATGTATAAATAAATGTTTTAATTCGTTTTTAGTAGCACTTACCCCTCAATTCATTTTAATAAATAATAATTATTCTTACTATAAGTATTCAATTAGAGTCCAACAATGATAGGATTGTTACACTTAATAAGTGATAAATTATGGCAAATATCATTTATAACATCTTATATTATCGAAATTTTAGGGCAATGAAGATTATACCATTAAAGTATTATAAGTAGACTAAGACAAAACCTCTCAGTACCATCATCATATTTTAATGTGTTGTGTTTAATGAGCTATGTTTACCATACTTTTCGATAGAGAATACGATCGAATTTCGATTGATAAACGTATGATAGTAATTGACTGAAATGTTTCAAATTAATATTGAATATGACAACATCCTTCGACAATGTATTCGTCATATACAACATGTAAGGCGATGCGACGTGTCTTCGGCATTACGTGACTTATGTAATGCTTACATGAGGAAATGGGGACAAAGTCAAGGTCTAAATTTCACTCAGACATGCGGCCTGTGGGGAAACCCTGCCGAGGCTGTTGACTAATTAATTGATTATATGACACTTTATTAACATTCAAGGTTGTATATAGTGTTTGAGATATGTAGAAATGTATATTTATGTTTTTGTATTTACAACATACATACATTTTTGACTTTATTTTTAAACCGTAAATCTATAACGCGCATGTTATATATATATGTATACATTTGTATTTGTTGAAACAGTTGACTGTGTTTTTTTTTTGTTCAATTTCATTCCAAGAACTGCATTGAAGAATGTTTGTTCTTTATTTAAGAATTAATATAAGATAATTTACTTCAAACAATATAGCTATCAAGATTGTCGAAGAGGAGATGAATGCTATAAACATCAGTTACATGGTGTAACGACGTTACCAACGCGTTAATAAAATACTACCGACCACTAAATCAAGAGCGAAAGCAAAAAGTGACCACGGTACATGACCAGTGACGTCTAAATAAGGCGATGAATGTACTTGAAAAAAGGTTCAGACATGAAGGTTTTTGTTGTTTGTTATTTGGTTCAGTATAAATTCAATTATCAGAATAAATTTGTTCTCTTGTATTGTCGATAGCTCTCTTTTTCTCGATTTAGAGCTCTTTGTGTGCTAACGCTGAATAAATAAAAGACGCGCTGTGCTGAACTGATTAAGTTTTTATACAATCAACTTGAATACATTTTTATTCAACTTTACGTGCTTTATATAAATAATTAAATTTAATATATTATTATCGAAAATTTATAACAGAACATTTCTATACTTAAATAAAATCAGATATTTTAGCAAAGAGTAAAGGGATCATCTGATGGTGAGTACTCCCCTTATACATATATGAAGTATCAGACATTTTATACCACCACTCTCAGATTTTGACTGATGTGACATGAACCAGTAATACAATTTTCTTTTTAAACCAGAATACAGTTTAATAAAAGCCCATTCCAATGGACCTGCAAAAAGTTAGTCAAAATTATTATTCTTTAACTTTTTTATTATTAATATTCTTTAATTTGTTTATTGAGCTGTAGCATTTATCGTAAGTTAAAATTGTGTTTAAGACCATTGTCTCGATAGAAAATTTACGTAGACAATTAAAAATTATCGAAATGTTACATCATTCTATTTGAAATAATAAAAAAAAAATCTTTATTTGAAGCCACACCTCTCTGGCCGTACCGGTTTTGACGCAGACGTTATTTCGTTGCGAGAATCGGCGCCAATTAATTTGCCGCCATTAAGTTGAATAAAGTTTTTTTTTTTTATTTAACCTTAGTTAATGAAATTCGAATAACAGGACATATATTGTACTCAGAAGTTGTAATAGTGAAACATGATTGGATAAATTAATTAGAACTTAGTTTTAAAGTTAACAAGAACGGAAGACCTACGAGCAACTTTCTTTACTTGTACTGTAAATACGTAACTTTGTTTGGCTGTTACATATAAACACTGAAAATATTTTAATGACTTTTGCTATGAATGAATCCTGAAGAGGCAAGTAGAGAATCAGTCTTTCTAGAAAGTTCCACCATATAAAAAAATGCATACTTTTCTTTTATTAAAATCAAGAAATAAGTCACTGTTTAATGGTAGTACTCATTCAAATCTTGATTCTATTCATGAGGATTTAGTAATAAAATATGAGTGAGACATGCATTATTTGCACAATGTGAGTATTGTTAAAGTGAATGATTTGCTTCTTTTATTGGGAACATTTAATACATTGCCTACGTAGCTTTATTAGATAAGATCTATGCCACGTAGTACGCAATGGACGGGAGGCTATTATTAAGGTTTGGAATAAGAATTGAGTTAGTAACAAAGAATGGGAGGGGGAATAACGAAGATTTACAAAAAAAATCTGATGGAAAACCTTTTCTACCATTACTAGTCCATTTTTAGTATTTTATGTACCTAATTTTTTTAATCAAATCGTTTAATGCCAATTAAAATACAAATAAATTTATTTAATAGATTGATCGATAAATTTACTTGTATTAGTAATGAATTGTTGTTTTTTTAGCTATTATATCCTTTTTCGTTTTTCTTTGCGTATTTAAATAGAATGACGCAGATGATGAAATCAGATTTGGGCGAGCAGAGGTAGGCTAGAAACGTGACGCGGGCCATCATTATCATATATCTAGCTAGCGCTTATTATATACGTATGAAATTTTTAATATATTTTTAACGATTAATCATAACACCTATTATTATGTTCTAAATAACTTTATGCAAAATGTGAGTTGCAAAATTCTCCGTCTGCTTGAACAATGTTGCTATACAACTTCTGCGCTTATTGCGAATGCAATTTAGTTGGTAATTGTTAAGGATAAATATAGTCAAGTAGGGACCAGTTTGCATTAAACGAGATAGCCCTTGCTTCAATAAATCATTTACATGAGCTCGCTTTGCATAGGATAATTTTAGTTCGTGATTATATTGTTTATATAAGTCGACAGCTTAATAATATGGATAACCTATTAAATAGCCTTGTCCATCTAAAAATTAGAGTTCCGTGACTAATGGTGCTAGTAGTAACTACACTAGAGCGACCCATTTTTGGCACGTAGTAACTTTATGACTTTCGTTTGCAAAGACAGCTAGTGATTTTCATATTTCTTACATGAATACCGTATGAGCCAGTTTAGTCATATTGTATCTTTACATTAACAGTTTATTTTGCGCATTTTAAAATCTTACATAATATCATTCAGTGTAGTAAAAAATTGTAATTCCTAATTTTACATATGTTTCCAATATTTGACAAAGTTCAATTGAACAATAACATCCAAGCATTCATTCAAGAAAGCTTCATTAATTGTAATAAATACCAAGGAGACTTTCTTATAATTTCTACAAACAATAATAATAAAATAATGAATAATTGTAGTCTAGAAAAAAAAGTGGTTGAAAGGAATAAGGTTCAATTAGATTTACATTTATCACATACCCATGCTTTAAAACAGGTAATATAAAATGCATATTTATAAAAAATTAAACACAAAGATTGTTATATTTTAAATTGCTTGAATATAACACAGGTATTTTTCTCTTTTACGTCATTTAATTTAGAATTATTCATTCGTTTCTTATCATAAGATTTTCTTATAAGTAAATAAGTCGTAAAATATTATCTACATTGATGCATAATAATACGTTACTATAAATACACTATGATCAAAACAATAAGATTAAAAATATATTTACATATCAACTATAAGATATTAATCCGTTCCATTTTTTAGTATGTTGACATTTTCCCAATATAATGAAGGGTTCTGTATTCTATGGTTCCGTGGTGGAATTGTTAAGACAACACATCCTTGAATTTTAAACTTCTTTTATTTCATATATATACTTTTGATTGATGAGCTTCGGGACGTCAATGGTTATGAGAGTTGTTTATTAAAAAATAATCTTGTCTAGACGCAGTATTATTACAGAACCCGTGTAGTGTAAAGTCAGTTCGTACGTAATCGATTTACTTTTTTTTTTCCTTGGATTTTTCTTTTTTACCGCGCACTGGGTGAGGCAGACTTGCGGGCGTTACGGACAGCAAACCTGTTTTGTAAAGAATAAGCAAAGTTTTGCCGCCTCGACCACCGATATACACATATATACACATACGTAAATTTATTTTTTACGATGTGCAATGAGTTCGCGTGTTTAGAATTTTAAAAACGTGAGCATTTAACATCGATTTTCATTCGTCTCTAATATAATATGTGCCCACAAAAACTACTACTTTAATCTTCAAATTAAATTGCTTGTTAAACTTAAGGACTTTATATACATAAAACCTTTCTAATGAATTAAATATTCAAATATTCAAAATATATTTCAGAGGTTTATGAATATTTCACGTCACCTCAGAGGTTACAAAAGACTCTAAAACTGGTGTGATATTCAATCCATTGCGGCTGATTAATATCAATCCTTAATTTTAAATGAAGAGGGCACTAAAAAGTTTATGACTAAGATATGCATTCGTATTTCCAAGATACAATCGGCCATCTTCTAAGAAAATTATTACTGACGTTAAGTATGATCTTTTTTAAGGCTAATTCATGGTTCAGAAAAAACGTGACTAGCGTGCCATTACGTAATAAATAAGTATATGTAATTTTATATGCAATATCGAGGTGTATGCGAAGTATTAGTTATGCATTGCGATTATATTGCATGACCGATTTATTTCTCAGTTCATAGGTGATTGATCCAGTTAATACATAACGCTTATAACTTGCTGATATAATATACTTACATTTATTTGTTTTAATGGAAATTTTACATACTAATGACCGTCTGTTTCTAAAATTACATTAAAAAAATTAATTTGGCTTAACGTTAATTGGACAATGACACCTATAGATCTATAGACGACCAATGAGCGTTTAGTATTTAGTCGGATTATAAATCTTACTTTGATCAGAGCTATGGAACCAAGTGGGTTAGTATTTGTTCACAACCAAAAAATTAGATTCAAAAATCGTATAAAAACATTAACGAAAACAAAATACCAAATTTAAAACGTCCTAAAAGCATAAAACATAAATATATAATTGTTGTGTGATATTCCAATGACGAATTTTTCAATATTTATCAAACTTTATTTAGCTCACAGTGATGTTGAGAAAAATCCATGGTCATATTGCCTTAATGACCATTTACTCTATTATAAACTATCGTAGAACTATTAAAATGTATTGTTAAGTTATTCAAGTATTATTAATAGCAAGCACTTTTTTTCAAATTTCATAATAATTTTCGCTTCGAAAAGAAAACGCAGTATATGTATTAAGCGCAGATGTGATATTTGACAAAATGCATACATAGTATGAAAATAATTAATGATTCTCGTGTGGAAATTGAAATCATTTCTAACCTAATTTCATCCACAGTTGCCCCTGATTAGCTAACGCACGAGACATTATTTTGCACAAATGCGTGCGAAACAACAGGTACATATATGTAGAAATTAATTATCTGTAAAATATAAAACATTTATCTGTTTTTGTTGTTTTTAAAGAGTAACTGAGTGCCGTAGCAGGTTTCTCGGTAGAGTTGACATTTCAAACCGACGGTAGCGTTTAATTCAATATTTATATTTGTTTCCGTTAGATCTAAACCCATAATTAGACCGCAGCTTTTTTAATAACAGTATAGGTATACCTTTTCTGAAAACCGATACATCTTATCTCTATGTATGGTAGATTAATTCAATTACCTAAGTATTAAAAAAAAAAAACGTTTCCTGCTTTATTAGTATTTAAATAAGTTCATGTGAGTATGAAAACAAAAGCCATCTAGATGTGGAACATTGTATGTCCATCACGCTCTCGGCCGGTTTCATATTATTATTGTTTCCTATTTGCTTATAAGAATCGTACGCGGTCATAAAGTTGTTTGGACTTCCTTATCCCAACGTTGGTATTCGCTTTGCAAACTTGATACACAAGGAAACATTTACTGCGATCAAGGTATGCAACACATACTATAAAACGGCTTATTTATTTCTTTCTAATCTCCCGTCTTGTTTACTTTTTATGGAAAGTTGTCAAATATATATCTATAAAATCATTTACATCGTAAATGATTAATAAAAAAATCAGCATGTAAATAAACAGGGTATTTAATACAATTATTTTATATACATTTGTAGCTAATATTATTATAGAAAAATTAATAGGTAAAGTAATATTAATAAAGACTCTAATAAATTGATTGTAAGCTCGATACTTAAAGCGTTATTTAACAACCAAAGGAAACAAAAGAAATACGACATAAAATTAAAAGTTTCCTCTTTCTCGCGGCTCCAGTCTGAGTAGATTTTGTCTTGCTTCACTTCACGAGATTCATTATAATGCTCAATAATTATTATTATATGAAAGATGTATAAAAACAGTTGTCTGTGGTTTAAGTAAAGTAATGAAAATATATTGTTTTATACAGGGAATCACGTCTTTTTTTTAAATCAAAATCAAAATAAACTTTATTCAAGTGGGCTTTTACAAGCACTTTTGAATCGTCATTTAACAATTAGAGTGAAGCTACCACCGGTTCGGAAAGAAGATTCTACCAAGAAGAACCGGCAAGAAACGCAGTAGTTACTCTTTTTCAACGTTTAAAAAATACAATCATATTAGTTAAACACAACATATGTATGTAATGTATCCTGCCTGGAAGTCAACGAGTATTAAACGAGAAACGTCGGGATGTTTTAAAAATAATTAATATACGCGATTCATCCGTTATAAATAGTTTTATTTAAACGAGTATTAATTCCAAGCTTTTTATCGTCTACAAAATCTTTTTTATAAACGATTTGAATTTACGAAACGGCAAAGTTAAAAATGTCTGCGGAATTTTATTATAGAAACGGATATTTATACATGGCAATAAATTGTATGTCAATTATTTTCACTGAAATCCATATTCAGACTATACTTCAGTTCAAATGAAAGAGCAAATTAAGAATTAATCGTTTTAATCCATTCCCGCAACCTGAATAACGTATCATCTGAATGAAATCTACTCAAACAAACAATAGCAAATAGCTTATTAATTAACAGATTGAACACTTCCTTAATAGTTAAGTCATATAAAGGCACAGTTTTTCCTGCGTATCGAATAAATTAGCATTACACGTGTATGTACTATCGTTCATTTAAATAATTATTTGTTTTGTAGGTCCAAGTCGAACCCTCCATTTATGTAATGAAACATTTGGAATATTTGCTGAACTGATTTCAAATTTAGAACGTTTTTAAATTTTTATAAGGTGCAACACAATACAGATAAAATCTATTTTTATTTTATTTGATAAACCATAGGTTAGTAACCTACTAAAAAATCATCGAAAGCATTTATAAATCTTGGCGTTATAATACAATTATGATTTTTTTATTCGGCAATCATTGGATTTAAGTGATATAACCCTTGCGACTGTAATTACGCTGGTTCACTCACCCTTCATTACCAGGGCGCAACTACAACGCACTGCTGTATAAATAATCTATAATGAACTTTACCACCAATGAATCGAACGAACATTGGTGTCATTATAAATGAAATATGAGTGTAGGATAATATTATGTGGAAACAACAAGTGTCAAATACGAATTTATTTATGGACAGTTGCTAGAATTATTATGTTTTTAAAAACAAAAATACCACTATTTACAAACATACATCGTTACGTATAAAATACTAACACTGTTCTAAATTCAAAAATGGTAAACTTACACGTATGTAAGTGTAATATATATCAAAGTCACATCACTTGGTTGTTAATAAATAGAGAGATAGAATGTCCAGTTGGATATACTGAGGAAAACGACTAATACAGAGAAGTAAGTATTGAATTGTAACTTGGTATTTAGAACAGCATGCAATAGGCTGCACAAACTACCATGTGACTAAAATAATCTGATATATGCACAGGATGATACTTTGTTAAACTCTTTCATAGCTCTTGTCGACCATATAGTAGTAGTTATTCAAATGACGGTAGAAACTAATTTGTAAGTTAACGAAAAGACTTTCCTCGTTTTATCCATTCTCAGGCCTTTTAAATCTGTGATACTTTTTTGTGATTATTCAATATAACATGTCTGTAAATCCACTACCAATGAGTGTAGTATCTAGCTGCGTATTTTACATTTATTTACGGATTAATTATTTTTTTATACGAATGTACTCAGTATCAAGAATAAACTACTATCATTTTTGCACAAGAAACAAGGAAGTAGCTAAAACATACATAATATATGAATCTGTTATGATTAAGCTTCAAGGATGTGACTCGTCATTTAATCGAGTGATTTCTCGTCACGGTTTTATTAACATTTTAATTCATGTTCTCCGTGCATTTATATTATTTCATAAATTATATTTCAAATATTAAGCGAAGCGCTGTAATTGAAAAAAATATTATTATAATAAAAATATATTTTACAAAAATAACAATATAAGATGACTTTGAATGTAAATTTAATATAAAAAAAAGATTTTGTTTGTTTCTTAAGAAGTCAAATTAAATCAAATCAAGTCAAAATACCCTTTATTGTACACCAATAAATAAATAATTTAGACATGATTGAGAAGTCTTTAGAACTTTAAGAAACAGAAGTGGAGTGTGTTTCATTTCTATTGCTCAAAACTTATAACTTTTATATTATTTCTTAAAATTAAATATTTTAATATTCAATGACATTACTTTCTCTCTAAACCAGACAGAGATTATACGTTGGTAATGTATTGTCTGGAGAATAATATGTCGTTAGAACAACAATGGATTTAATCGTGAGTCATGTCATGCACTTCATTGTAATTGTAAAAAACACGCGATATATTAGTGTCTCGACAGTCCCTAATTAAAACTTGTTACAATTTAAACGAGGAACAGCAAATCCGGCGTAATTGTTAATCAAAGACAACGTCAGCATTTTTTTTATAGTATAGGTTGGCGGACGAGCATATGGGTCACCTGATGATGGTAAGTGGTCACCATCACCCATAGACATTGACGCTGTAAGAAATATTAACTATTCCTTACATCGTCAATGTGCCACCAACCTTGGGAACTAAGATGTTATGTTCCTTATGTCTGCAGTTACACTGACACACTCACCCTTCAAACCGGAACACAACAATACTGAGTACTGTTATTTGGCGGTAGAATAACTGATGAGTGGGTGGTACTTACCCAGACGGGCTTGCACAAAGCCCTACCACCAAGTAAAACCACAATAAGACTTTTAATAAGAAAATATTTCCACCGTCAGATGTGCTGGACTTAGACCTTATCACTTCTTAATGCCAACCACGTATAACATATGTAAATGTCAGTCAATATTTATACAAACGTCTATGCTGATACGATTATATCTCTTTTAGATTAATAGTCGTTAACACCGTGTGAGCAATCAACATGAAAGTTAGCACACAATAAAAATGTTTTTTTTTTTTTTTATAAAGCACAAGTCAACTATGCTTAATATATACGCTTCCAGGGTTCCAGGGCGACGTCTACCGAATTTAGCTAACAGTATAAACATAATTTTTTTATTGTATTGTATGTTCCTAAGCCATACACGCGATTGAGGTGACTTTGTTCAGCTGTTTACACCACTTGGGTAAAGTTTTCTGACATAGTACCATTGCACAGAATAGTTGTTATAAAATTTGTAGAAACATCGCAGGGTCGAGATGTAACTAGTGATATATAATAATAAAATGTATGTTACATTAGTCACGTGGTACATTTAATAAAATATTCAATTCGCGAGACCTCATTATATTTTTAAATTACTATAGCTATAACATGTTTGAAATTTACATGTGAATTTACGTGGGTATAAAATAAGAGATGAAGATCAGACGTGATTGAGTATAAAATTGCCATTAAAGTTTTAGTTTTAAGGAATGAGAGTCGAAATGGCCCAGTGGTTAGAACGCGTGCATCTTAACCGATGATTGCGTGTTCAAACCCAGGCAAGCACCGCTAATTTTCAAGTGCTTAATTTTTCTTTATAATTCATCTCGTGCTCAGCGGTGAAGGAAAACATCGTGAGGAAACCTGCATGTGACAAATTTCATAGAAATTCTGCCACGTGTGTATTCCACCAACCCGCATTGGAACAGCGTGGTGGAATGTGTTCCAAACCTTCTCCTCAAAGGAAGAGGAGGCCTTTAGCCCAGCAGTGGGAATTTACAGGATGTTCTTGTTGTCTTGTTGTTTAAGGAATATTCGGTATTTTGTAGTTACTTATATATTGTATTTCTTAATGTATATAATCAATTATTAGGTATGTATTGAAGGTACCCCCCACCAGGTCTGTCGGTATATATTATGATCGTGTTAACGAAAAACACAGTGAGGATTTACTTCCTGTTTTTCATCATCAGACAAACTGACTCATCATAAATAATACATACCTAGTTATTTAATTATATTGTTTCGAATATTCATATATTTTTTTATAAAGCTTTTTTTATATTACTTCGTTTCCATTATGTTCGCTGTTGATGAGTTCCTTCGTCTGAAGTCAATTCTGTTCAAACCCAAACGAGCGCCACAGAATATTCATGTGCTTAATTTATGTTTATAATCCATCAACGATGAGAGAAAACATCGCGAGGAAAATTGCATGTATCTAATTTTATTGAAATCCTGCCTGCTATACATTTGTATTCCACCAACCTGCTTTGGAACAGCGTGGTTGAATATGTTCCAAACCTTCTCCCCAAAGTGAGAGGAGGTCATAGAAGCTCATAAAAAATAGGTTACGGTCTCATTTTGAAGAGCTCTAGCTAACTATAGTGCAGAAAAATAAAGAGGAATCTTCATAGTAATTGACTTTATTTTACTTTATACTTTACTACGACCATACAGAGAAAATAAATAAATACAACATGGATCCAACCAAAATAATGAGGCGTACAATTTTCTAAATTGATGCGATTTAACAAAGATTTAATATTAGAGAGCGGAAAAACTGGCCGGTTAGAGAGCGGTACTACGGCTGTATAAGAAGAAAAAAAGAAAAACGTTAACAAAATTAAAGAAAATTGATATCGACAAACCAATTCATTCGATTAAACGCGTAGTTTCGCTTGAGGCACACTAGTCTTGAATTATGACTGCATTGTCAACTAAACTAATACGAAAACGACGCCATGGGATTAGAGGATGTGGTTTTAATTCAGCTTACAATTTTAGCTTGTAAATAGACATTTTTATAACATTTATTACTCAAATAAAGATACTTCTACTCGTATATATATGGAAATCCGCTTTTTGTATGCTGAGTACATAATCTATATTAATATTATAAATGGGAAAGTAATTCTATCTCTCTGTCTGTCTGTTACTCATTCGCCACCAAACCATCGAGCTGATTTCGTGAAATTCGGTGCGGTGCAAGCTTGAACTTAAAAGGACAAAGCAAAGAGCGAGCGAAACCGCGTGTGAGAACTAGTACTATAATATATAACTATCTACAAAGTGTGACCCATGGGAAGCCTTTAAAAAAGTATTTATATTATTTATAAAGTCAGAAGAACCTTTTTTTTATTCTATAGAAAATAAAAAAGTTGTGAGCCATTATTAAAACAGTAACAACCGTAACATTACGATACCCGGGTAAATATTTACAATTAGTTAGTTTCTTTCATATTACGAACTCAATTTATATTATACAATGTAACCTAATGAGATTGACTCGGAAACCTAATTCTATCTTGATGATAAAAAAAGGATGATAATATCTACGTTAAGAATCGTAAAGATTTAATAACTGTCTCAAAAACATTTGAATTTCTGGTTTATCTATAGTAGGATTAATTAATTTTTGTTATTAAAATATATTACTTAGGTAAAGTTTGTCCATTAGCAGTTTTTATTTTGTTGCCATAAAAATGATAATTGGTTGTTATTTGAATACAAAAATATGTTGCGTATTTAATTTGTTTACAAACATCGAATACCATTTTTTTTTTAATTCTGACAATGTTTGTGTGAGCATGAGACCGGCTGTAAATCACCTGTCATATTTAAAGAATACCAGTTCCATTGGCATACCAAATAATATAGTATAAGATGCTTATCTTATGTTATTGTTTTTAATTTTTAAAGAACTTACTCATATACCTAAATAATAAATATATTATACGTAAAAAATTATGTATTATTTATGTAGCTTAAAAATAAACGCAGTTAGCGGAACGCAAAGAATTAATCTCAATACAAGCTACCGACTTGTGTAATAAAACTCAAGTTTTTATTTTTAAGAAACAAAAATTTTGTTATTATAAACGCAACAGCCAATGAAGAAACTTCGTGTTTTGGTTAATTTAAACAAAAAAAAAAAAACATTTTTTATTAATTCCAAATTTAAATTGTAAAGTTGTCAACCAATCAACTAGAACGTGACCTGTTTTTTGTTTATCGTACGAATTTTCGAGTCATCAAAGAGCAGTGGTTCGATAATAATTTGCAACTTTACTTCCTGCTCTGTATCGGGAACGAAGCTAATGTGACGTCATCAAGCACATTCTCTTTTCAAACTAGCTTAAATACATAACGTATGACGTATCTACGTGTATGCGAAAAGTTTTGTATATGTGGGTGTTTATCAATGTAAGCTTCTGGACACAAGAGTGCTGTATCGATTGGTATTACACTGTTAAATATGTAATGGAATAATAGTAATACGTTAAGGAAATAGTTGATATTTTAGGAAGAGATATCGTATCTCGTATACTTAATTTATTTGCGACTAGCTGTGCCTGAGAATTCGTACACATTTGAATTTAATAAAAAAGTTATTTTTGTACTCCTTATTAAGTACATTATCTATCTGTCATTGAAAGTCCCGTCAAAATTAGTCCAGCCGTTCCAGACATGAGCCGAAAGAATCAGACATACTAAATTATAAATAATATTGTTTTGGTAAATAAGCATTTACTAAAAAGCGAGTATTTTAATATCACAGACACTCGTATTTTGTTATACGTATAGATATGAGATTCTAAGTTTAACTTTACAAGTTCTATTATTATTGACAATCTATGGTTCTCTTAGGGGTAGATAAGCGTTAAATAGCTTTATTGATTAGTATTATGTTGCTTTATTAGTATACCTAGTAAAAAGGTGTTATAAACGGTTTTTTTCAATATATAAATTAAAATACATAAATATTACACGATTAAGGAACTACTGCAATAGTTTTTAATTTAGATTATTATTTAGTCCAATGTTACGTTGCTTAGCATAAGGTACTAATAAAAAAGCGTATATTTATTGTAATTCGAAACGAAAATGTAGGAGCTCAGTCAAAGTTATTTTTACTTGACTTTATTACGAATAACATCCGACACCCCACACCTCGTTAAATACATTGTATATATAAATATTCCGAATCCTTTGTTCGAATATCATTCGAAAGTTAATTTCCCTTTAATGACCCAACCTTCTTTGTTTGATTTTAATATACCGAGAAGTGACATGATTACTCATTAATTCATTATAAAATCATTAGTGTTAGCGGACATTTGAGACAAAGCTGAGGTTCACAATAGATTAGTAAGTGAAGCTGGTATGGGCTGTTTTGTCTACAGTGTGTCAGTGCCACTTCGGTAGATTCCTAGTTAGTCGACTACAGTACAGATTACTCGAGTCTCAGTCCCAACCTTGAAAGTTAAATCGCAAGAAGCCGATAAACAAGCCCGGCTCGAGTTCCAGTACTGTGTTTATGTTAATTTATTTCATTATACGATTAACATATCTACAGTAAAGAACTAATTGGCAATTGTAAGAGCGAATATTCATTTAATACATATACATGGTATACTTCTTATGTATTATAAGTGGACGTGTTTTTCCTAGATGATTACAGAGAATGCTCGTTAAATAGACAAGAATGTCTCAGACAACTTTGCTTTACTTATTTCTTATGCAATGAGGAAACTGATTGTACATTTTTAATATACATGACTGTATTGACTCGTCGTGCAATTGAACTTTAAGCTGCTATATTAACCGCCTTTAAAATTACTGTGAATGTCGTCCATATATTGATCGTGCTGTCGTCTCAATTGTTACTAACATTTGCAGTCTCCTCGAATCAGTTCTTTTAATCTGTGATATTTAATACAGTATACCAATACTCGTCCAACGTTTTATCATTAAAATAATACTTCTTAAAAACTATTTATTATGATTTTATTGTGTTTTAAATAATCTTGCAGTACTGCCCTTATTACTTGGTACTTGCAGCTACTGAGTGCAGCGGGGTATAGTCGCTATAAAAACAGCGGGAAATCGCTCTGCATATAGAAGACAAAATAGAATATCTAGAAAATGCTGCCATGACAATATCTTCTTCCTACTAACAACACTAACCATGGACAAACTACTACTAGTTCCATAATTTTATGATATTAAATTTGTAAATAGGCACAGATCCGTCATATTCTATTTCAAAACTATGCCGAATATAATCTACATTAATTATATAAGTTAAAAACGAATTAACTGAATACATAATATATTTTATTAACAAAACAAATTCAGATACATAATTTTTGAACGTAATATTAATAGCACGATATCTTAAAATTCGAATTTCAAAATGTTTTCTGACTTAAAAAGGTGAGAATTAATTTCAGGGGCTGATTTGAATCGGAATGATGTATGCTGTCGCAAGTGCCTAATTCGGTGAGAGGCGGTTACTCAACTGCCAGTTGCCAACGAGGAAGTGATGGTGTGGGGCAACTGGTAACTGACCTTGGTGAGCTTGCGTACCGCTTGCTCACTTGGTGACGCTCCGAATAGTTTTGCTTGCTCATCTGACCCGTTTAGATTTTAATAAATCATAGTTATATATTACTACAACTGAATGGATAATCAAATCAAATAATTGGCGAACCTTATAAATATCATAAAATAATTTATTTATTCATTCGAAATAATATTAGTTACTATAAGAAGAGGTGAATTACGCCTATATATAACCATAGTTATTAATATATTGTGTCAACATTGCAAATAATGCACGGAAAACATTTACGTATGTTTTGTGAAATTTCATAAGAGATAGTTACTACGAACGATGTGAACTTAATTATATTCAGTAGGTTAACTAATATATAACATACTAATGTTAGAAAATTTACTAAATAGGGTTATGGTTATGATAATGTAATGTTAAATAAAAAACCGGTAATTTTATATGAAATGGAGGACGATGTCGCCATCTTGTGATTTATTATATGTATACATATATTTCGAAATTAATACTAACATTTACCTATATTAATTTCTCAGTTAACTCTAGTAGAGTACTATGAGGTACTCTATGCTTTTATAACTTACCTTACAATGATTAATCAAATCTTAAATTTGTTTTTATAAATTTAACACTCAAACCACTGCCAAATTCGCAAATAACTCAATGTAGTATCGTATATACAATGGTTATAATGTACAAGTTAAATATTAGCTTTAAAATCACGTAGTGTGGAACGGAGTGACTTCACATTTTTGCAATACTCTGTGAATACTATGAAATTAATGTAACACGGCCGTTACGAATTTGAAATTTAGAACAGACTTATACGGTTGCGTCGGCGCTGAATAATTTCAACTGTCATTTATAAATGTCAATACTGATTTTCATATTCAGTTTGAGGAACCATAAAAATATCGACACCTTTACACTTACTACAGTAAAAACAATCTTTTAAACATGACGCTTAGACTATTCGGTTGCGATATAGTTCAATAGAATAGGCAGAGTTTTTATAATAAAATAAAGTTTACAAATACATATACCACATCAATATGTATGTACTTATTTACTATCTTTATTTTTATTCGTCTCACGCACACTAAGACATATAGTAAGTACATACGAGCGTTACTCACTCTTACTAATGCATGTCGCTAGTAATTTAATGTGGAGGGGCACGCCTTCTTGAGTGGATAAACCTAAAGAAATAAAGCTTATTTAAAAAAATTGTAATGTAATTGTTACTTTTCTTTATAGAGTATATAGTTTCGAATAATTGAAACACTTTTTTTGTAATCGGCACTATATTTCAGAATTTACTTTGCAATACATTTCTCTACTACGATTTTGCATAATACTGTTGCAACTGAATAAATTTCCAGAGATACGATCGATGTGTAGATAGCCACTTTGGAAAGCCGTATGCTATCATTTATGTGAAGAAAAACACGCTGCGCTTGATTTGAAAATTGTATACAATTTAGTGGCCTAACGAGACTACACAATAGTGCCGATTGTTGCTTTAGGCTATCTCTGTAATGTCGTATCTTAAATGATCGGAGTACAACTTGTTCTGCAGCAGTGCATGTAAGGGAAGACTCGTATCGACAAAACTCATCGGGCTTAATTAAAAACAGCATTTTATTTAATGTATTGCAATACATACATATGAGTAAATTATAATTATATGTTTATGTGTTTTCATTTACATACATCAATTGAATTAATTCAAGCGATTAATTTGTACTAGACAACTTTTATGCTGTTCGAGAGTTAATTTATTACTGTTTATATATATTTTAAAGTATTATTATTTTTACTTCAAAAAAACAACAGCCTGTAAATTCCCACTGCTGGGCTAAAGGCTTCCTCTACCTTAGAGTAGAAGATTTGGAACATACTTTACCACACTGTTCCAATGCGGGTTGGTGGAAATGGTATTTTTACTTATTTGTTCAATATGTCATCAAATCATCTATCATGTTTTTTTTACTATTTTGTATCGAAGTATTTCCGATTTATATTTGTGTTGATTTTATCAATGTCCTTAAATAAACTTTAAAGTGAGCCTTATCAAGTTATCGTCGTCAACTCGACACATTAAGCGTTCAGTATTTGCCTTGTGTGCTGATAAGCATGCGGGCTCAGGTAATCAATATTTCTTACCAGGCTATGTTTACACCGTAAAGTCACATAAAACCCACTGCGACTTAAATAAAACCAATATTTTATTTATGTCGAATAATGTATGACATATATTCTAACCTGTGTATAGGTAAACATTATTACATTAAAATTCATTATTTTTATAATTTAAAAGCAAATAAACAATTTAACGTAACTACTAAATTAAAAATAAATATTCAATATTCATATTATATAACGTAGTTTTTTGTCATTATATAACTATAAACATCATTTAATCATAATTCACATGATTAATATATTGGATTTTTTTTATTTTATCTTTCAAAATTATTTCTAATTACGGAACCCTAAATTTGATGGACAATAATATCAATTGACAATTCAATGCATTACAGTTTGTTGTGTCAACAGTCAAGAGAGCACAGATAAGTAAAATATCTATATTAGACCCTCCCGAAGCGAACAATCGTCACAAATATTGGTATTAAATTAAAAAAATAACTTTTAGAAAATTTATAAAATTTAGTTCGCCTATTTTTGCTTCAGTTTTTAACATCAGTTATTGGTAAATGCGCCACTAGTATGTGAGGGTAAATAGTAAATTTTTCACCAGTTATTGCGATTCAACAGCGAAATGCTAACATTCTTGCCTCCATTCCATACAATCATTATTTTACTGAAGCTATTTTTAATTTTGATTTGTATTTATTTAAAGACTGTGAATATCGTCTTTATTTAAATGTCATAGTCTCTATAAAAAGCATATATATTGCTTCAATCTAGCAACCTGTTTAAATTTTAAGCATGTTGTACAAAAGATACAAAATAAAAACATTTTTACGTTATAAGTGTACACATTCACATTATAATCTCTGATTATAAAGACTTACTCACATTAAAAATAAGTTAAATTTAAAAAATAGAAATAGTAATGTTAAAAGCAATAACGTTACGACATTTTGTTACCAGCGCTAGGAGATCCATAACGGTCATACTAAGCCCGCATAAAAGGGTAAAATGTATTTATTTATACTCAAATAATTATACAGAAAATATGTGATTGCATTTTTATTTCACAAACATTTTTCAATTGCTTTTAAAGTTGTATCAAAATAATAACTGTTATCTAAACAAACGTCATAATAATATTATTTAAGTAGATAATAATTGTCCTTTGAACTTTCAAAAATGGATCACTTGTAAAAAAGATTGTAAAAGATTTATAAAATAACTCGAACAAAATATATTTGTTTATTATTACTATATTATAATCGAATAAATTTCCAAATACATTCAAAACTATATTCAAATTATTAGATAAAAGTACATAACTATTAATAGCATCTATGAGTTTGCAACTGTTCGTTAAATATTAAAATATTCTAAGGTTTCCAACTAATTTATTGTTGAAGGTTCAAGCTTCATACCTTCACTTATTGTCAAGGTAAACCCTTAGGAATACTAGAACTGAGAATTGATGGAATATTTCGTATTAATATTATTTGTGAATCAAAATTAAGCCCGCTATTCATGTCGATTGCAATGACATTTGAGCTCCTATCACTGACCCAAGATGACTAAGCGGTTATAAGAAAACTTGTTTAACTAAAGATGTTACAGAGTAAGAAGAAGACGCTTATATATGATTCATGATATGGGAAAGGGAGATAGTCTACTTTTGGTAGATCCCTCCTCTTTTTATTGGGTAGTGAGGGCAGAGCGCTCGAATTGAAAGTAAAAGTGAACGTTTTTCTGTTTTTAAATTTGTTAGAATCTTACAGACCTTGATTTCCTTTATCGGACTATAGATTATTGTGACCATAATTTATGGAAACCGGATAGTAGTTGTATATTAATAAACCAATATAAACGAGCCCATAATACTGCGTGATTTAAACGAAAAGTACGCTTGATAACTTAATACATTTATAACATGGGATAAATTCCTCTTGGGCTTAGTGTCCTGAGGTGTCCGGGGCCCACAACTCGATCGATCTAAAAAGTTCTCAGGTTATAATAGGTTGGGGAAAAAGTTTCTTCGTATTTTATATGAAAATTCAAAAAGTTTTTTTTATAGTTTATTTACATTTGACTAAAGTATGTAGGTGCCATTTTGTTCCATAATTTTTTACCATCTTGTTGGTAGTGAAATGATCCCATTGCTGTAAAAATTTTGGGGCTTCTGATCGAAAAACTGCGACAAGTGGTTTTGGTAGTCCTCTCGTGATGTTAACCTGACACTGCCTAAGGAATACTGCAGAGACCGAAACAGATGAAAATCTGAAGGTGCTATACGGCGGATGCATTAATACCTCCCAGCCAATCTCTCGTAATTTTTGTTGAGTGGCTAAAGATGTGTGAGGTCTAGCGTTGTCATGGTGAAAAACCACCAAAACCCTTCTGTTGATCAATTCTGGCCGCTTTCTCTCAATTTCTTGCTTCAATCTCATCAATTGTTCGCAATACAGTTCTGAATCGATGGTCCTGCCGGGCGGTAACAGCTCATAATGAATGATGCCCTTCCAATGCCACCATACACACAGCATTACCTTGTTGCGAGTTAATCCGGGTTTTGCCACAGTCTTTGAAGCTTGACCGGCCTTTGACCACGATCTTTTTCGCACGTTCTTGTCGTATGTGATCCACTTTTCATCACCAGTTATCAGCTTCTTCAAAAATGGTTCGGTTTCATTACGTCGTAATAAAGAATCACAAATGAGTACACGGTTCATTAGGTTTCTTTCAGTGAGTTCATGAGGCACCCATATATCGAGCTTTTTTGTGTACCCAGCTTTATTCAAATGAGTCAAAACCGTTTTGTGGTCAATTGCCAGTTCTTCAGCTACATCGTAACTACTAATATACCGATCTTGCTCCACTTTTTCAAAAATGGCATCAATTTTGTCCGTAACAGGGCGACCAGAGCGAGATGCAACTTTGATATCAAAATTTCCGGCTTGAAAACACTTAAACCAAACTTGCGCTACTCTCACAGATACTGCATTAGGTCCATAACATCACAAATTTTTTTCGCGGCTTGACTTGCATTTTTACCTTTTTTATAGTAAAATTTTAAAATGTATGGAATTCCTCCTTTAGATTCACTCATTTGAACAACAACAAAAACAAATGAAAATCACACAAATTCCTAATTTGAATTTGGAAGTCCCTTCTTTAAAATTAAAACTTTTTAATGATACCAAAACCAGCCAGATACAAATGGTATAGCCAAAGATATTTTATTACAAGTTCATACATACTATATGCGAAAAGACTTTTTCCCCAACCTAATATTATCATGAAATATTCAGTGGTAGCTCCGAGTTTGGTCGGTAGTGTTCACATTTATTTGCTATGTCCAATGGTAATGCACTCGATTTTTATTTCATTTGTTTTGGATTGCACAATATGTTCACAACAGTTGGCTTATTTCCCTTAAGAAAGATTAGAAGAAATATCGTCACTATATTTTTTAAGCTGTCAAAAGCAAGAATGTTGAGATCAACCACAGATATCTATTTTTTGTATAAAACCTGTATCTTTCGTTACATAATGAAATACGATCATGGAACGTGCGAAACTCTTATAACCCGATACCCCATTTAATATGTATTTTTTTGTGGAATTAGCTTAAGAGAAACCAGTTTCATAATTATCGCCAATAGCATATCCTTACGTTTACTGTTTAAAAACACACACATAGACAGTTATTGCGTTAAAACGAAATGACATAACGATATTGTACATGTGTGTATTTTACAATAAAGCAGCAATTATTTGCTATTGAAGTAACACATCGTAATTATAAAATCAAATATTTAAATATTTAGCATAAAAGTAAATTTCACATAAGCTTGGCACCATCATAAATTTAAATTTCGATTAAATACCTAATAAATAAGAGACGTCACAGCCTGTAAATGTGGCCATTGCTTGGGTAGGGTCAGCAGCTTCTTTGAGAAGAAGACTTTGTGTTTGTTTCACGTTGCTGAAATGCGGAAGAGTATACGTTCTTGGCAAGATTTTCTCCCAAGTCTCCACACAAAGAATTTCTTTAATAGCAAGAAAATTCCTCGGTGTTAGATGGCTTTTGAACCCAGAACTGGATCAGATTCATGAGTCATATTCTGGCCCTCTCGGCTCTACAATGATTAATTAAACATAGCATTATATATATATTTTTTTTATTAATGCAGACCACTTCTTATAAAGTATAATTAATAAGGTTTTTATGTGTATCGTGTATTTTATTTATAATACGTGATAGCGATCACGAGTGCGGCGTGAAGGAAATGTCTTCGCAATAACATATAACGCTGAAGTCATGATGAATCATTACAATTAAGATTATCTTGATTTTTTCATACTCCATTCATACCTCTTACATTATAACCAGTGACTATAAAAGTTAATTTATTAAAAATAATATTAACCTACTAAATATAAATAGAGCTGAGATGGCCCAGTGGTTAGAACGCGTGCATCTTAACCGATGATTGCGGGTTCAAACCCAGGCAAGCACCACTATATATATGTGCTTAATTGTGTTTATAATTCATCTCGTGCTCGGCGGTGAAGGAAAACATCGTGAGGAAACCTGCATGTTTCTAATTTCATCGAAATTCTGTCACATGTGCATTCCACCAACCCGCATTGGAACAGCGTGGTGGAATATGTTCCAATCTCTCTCCTTAATGGAAGAGAAGGCCTTATCTCAGCAGTGGGAAATTTACAGGCTGTTACTTTACTTTACTTTACTTTACTTTAAATATAATTATGATTATAATGTTATTGTTATGTAAAACAAGGTATAGTATTATATTACACGTTTTTGTGCTCCTGTTGTTTGCTCACAAGAACTCCTTAGATTTTTTTTAAGGTTCTTAGAAGCACCCGGGTGTGCCGACGCAAACAACGTTAGCGCGGCTCATATCAACAATCGTGAGTTTGTCATTTGGGCTTTCAACCCAACGGTTCACTCCTTATCGTCAGATAGCCTCGACCTCTTCCCCTGCTACCAATTGCCTGCGATTGCATTTTGAACCTTACCCCTATAAAAATAAGTAATATCCGAACCATGCTAGTTATATACCCTTATGAAATGTGTACATATATGATATCAACGATACATACGACAAGGAAGCTCAAACAGTGGATATGATAGTATACGTTGAAAGACGAATTTATAAAATATTTTATATGACTGTTAAGTAAGGTTTTATCAAAAGGATTAATAAAATATGGATATGAATATATATGAAAAAATTATAAATAGAAATGCTATTTATCATCTGTTAGTTATTTTCAAATATATATGTGTATTAATTTGATTATCTTAATTAAATAAATTTAAAATATAAAAACTTGTCTTACATAAAATGATTTTTCATAAAAGATAGAGCGAGAAAACAGCGGTAGTTGTTACATATATTTAATATGGAAATGTTATCAAAATCGATCATTTTATCCTTGATTGCGTATTGTAATCGGTGCTTAGGTATTTGGTTGGGAGTGGCAACCAGAAGTGCAAATTTATCGCGACACCCGCCTCACTACGCCTTCATGTTATAAACTGTCTCTGGTACAACCCTAGCAACTGTGATTTAAAATCAATCGAATAATTTATGCTCTACAATTAAACAAGTCGCTTACAAAGAGTCGGAAAGATCAATTTAGTCGAGGACCTTTGCATTAATTCAGTATTGGTCTATGTTTAACGTTGATAGCATTTCGTGTTCGATATTTCCGCTTTGAATTGCGGAAACGATCACATTTATTATTGATTTATTATTTTTATCTTATAACGCAAAAATGTTTATTACCTATAATCAAAATTGTATTTTGTTTAATGTTAAAACGGACAATTTTATCGTGATGCCGGAACAACAAAATATAAACACTATTTTTATCAATTAAGGTTGTGTCGTATAAACATTTTGAAGGATTATTTATATAACAAAAAAAAGTCTTATAATCTTTTTCAGCTTGGGATTTTAAGACGGGTTAGACTTTATGATTAGCGTACGCTTTGTAACTAAATAAGTCAATATTAAACAAACCTATTGATTCAGTTTTAGTTTACCATTTCACCGTTTTAAGGTACACTTGGACTCATTAATTTTTGTATTGGTTTACAAAATACATTCCTGTATATTCTGGTACCAAAAAGTTTTTATAAACATAAAAGTTTAAACATAAATATTACATAGTAATAAAAACAAAGTTATAGATACTCGAAAGAAATACAAAATAGGCAGATATAAAATGTTGTTTTTTTTTTTTAATATAAACAATCAATAATATTGTCTTAAGCTGATCTACCCTGTTCCGTGTATCGAGTTAGACGTTAGTTATCCTACAAGCACCAGAATGAGAATATATAAGATTTTGTTTTTCAGCTTATTGACGATTCACAAAATAGTTCTAATTTTTAACAGTACCGCTTTTTGTGGTTGATGGGTCATGGAATTTTGTCTAGTAGTTCAAATTCTCGTATGCATTGTTTCGATTATTATGAAATATTCTATTGATCACAATTTGACAAAAAAGAAATTACAAAATTGCGTAAGTGTGTCCATTTTTTATTTTATAGATATTTAATTTCGAAATTGCGAATTTAAAGTATGTATATCATTGTGAGTTACCGCATCCGTATTGCTGAATTCTATATCATAACTCGACAGAGTGTTGCACGGCGAAGTTATCGCTTGCCTACACAAACACTCGGTCCCTTCAAACTGCTTTGTTGTTGCGACTTCATCGTACCACTAATAACTCCTCATCACACAATTTCATACACACTGATACCATTGCTCCATACATAAATATATACTATAGCCTCAAATGACTAACTAATTTTCGCAAACCGAATTTGTAAAAGGTCAACTTATAAGTTGCTAAAATTAATAAAACCGTGAATATTACTTAAATATTTTAAGATAGCAGAAATAATAAGCCTTTGTCTTAGTCAAGCATCTTTAATATATTGGTAAAACAAATTAGAACTTTGACTTTAATACTGTATGTGAAACGCTACAAAATCAACGAGCAGTTATTATAAAAATACATTTTATAAGCATTGTTTTAACCGTGAGGCAATTTGTACAAACAATAATTATTATTTACGCTAGAAATTCAGTCAGTAAATGCAGTGAAGCAAGATTATTTTCGCTCAAAGGGACGAGCTAAAAGTAGTCTCAAGAGTTCTCAGAAAGCTCGGCGGTGGTCGCCGCGGGCCTTTTGTTTTTAAACGTGACTCGCGATTTAGACGCACGCGAATTAACTAAATTTGGCTCAACTCGCCCGAACTGAAGGTTCCCTTTTGACGCGATCACATTTAATGTTCTTGGTTCAGTTTTTGACTATTGACTTTGATGTTCCATTATAAACTGGTACTCCAAAAGTACTGAAGAAAATTGCATTGTTTAATTTTGTTTTCCGAAAAAAATAAAAGCAGTTTCAATCTGTTATTTTGAGGATTAAATCTGTCTTTAAATGAAATATAAATTTGACTCTATTAAATAATTTTCGAGATAACATAATTTTTATTAAAAATAATGTGACGTCTTATTAAAACTAGAATGTAAATTAAACGAATTGATTATAAACGTCACATCCTGTCAACATAATATTGCGTATATTTTAATTTGGTCTAAATTGTTTCATTGAAGAGATTAATACGTAGATATTATACGTTTCAACTTAAGTGGCTATAGTCATTTTAATTATCATATAATAGTCATACATTGTGATCGTGTTGATCCATTTTAGAGTACACCCTTCTGCTTTAAATAGCTCCTTTGAAGGGGAAAACTAGATTGGCACACCGCCATAAGTTTCATGCGGGTAGTTCACATTCCCCGCACTTCCCCACTCGCTGTTTTTATTAAGTGACGGTTGGCGGTCGCCCGCTCAACATTATTAATATAGTGATTTCACATTGATAAGCAAAGACTTATTAATGACAAAATACATACTTATAGTTTTAATCTCGTTCGTTCTGCGTTGCAATTTTTTGTGCGTGTATAAAAAGTATGTTAGGAAATATTTTATAATTATTTAATTTCTTAATAACGATATTGTTACTTGAAGTATTATAATGAGTATACTAGTTTTGCCTCAGGTTCTGGCGTGTATCACTGGGATATCCTAATTAGTACGTCTGTTTTAGATCTTACTCGTACTTCACTAGAGTAGACTTTAGTTTGAAGTTTTATTAACTTCCTCAATACATTGTACTGCTATGTACTACCAATATTGTCAAATCATTCTAATGTTTCCTGAGAATTAGGATTCAAAAATATCTTGTATCTTTATTATACTGTTATAGATTAATAAAAACATAGAATAAACATTTTATACTAAATATCCACTTAAAAATAAGCTAAGTGTTCGTGCCTATAAATTGAATGTTAAGGAGTTTGTTCGTTTGAAGCCAATCCGTGGTATAGAATCAAGTCATGATTAACAAAAAAAATGTGTTCCCATTGGATCTGAATAAGCATGTAAAATAATGTGTAAATTGTAACTGGTTAGACTGAAGAGTTCCTTTAACCAAGATTGTAAGTTAAACAAAAACATGTAAAAACCATTACACATATTTCATTTTCACAAACCGAATGTCATATTCAAATAATCGAGACAAGTATGTTATAGTTAATTATGTATCTTGAAGACAATTTTTATTAGTAATATGAATGTTTAGGTGAATATTTGTAAGAAACAAAACGACTAGCGTGAGAATTAAGTTGGCGTGATGAGGGCGTGTGGTACTAAAGCAATAAAAGATAGTTAACTGAATTTGTCATATGTTATATTTGGCTCTTGACTACGGTTTAGGGGCAGGTTACCGTGCGTAACGAAATCTGAGGGGTAAATTCATGCGGGTTCTATTAAGCTTTAACATATTTTTAACACTATACCCCGAAAACAAAGCATATCCAACTCTATTATGTTTGGAATAAGGTTTCAAATGATGAATTGAAAAAAATTGCAATCTGCTATTAACGGGGAAATCAAAACAGTGAAGATTGATGCCATGGGAACGTGACGTGGGATTCTGATAGCTTTATAATTATTATTAGTAATTTATTATTGCTTTCTGAAAAAATAAGTAATCAAGGAATGATTTGATGGAAGTCGAAAAAAATGATTGCGCTTTTTGTTATTATAATAATTATATTTTTATGGTTTGTTTTATTTATAACTCAAGAGGATTCTGTATTCTAACACGAACGACTGGGAAAACCACCCGGAAATTAGAATTACATTACAAATATTAATTATTTTAATCGTAATTTTTTTGAAAATTTATTAGAGGAACAATTCATATACCGAAAAAGTTAATACACATTACTTAATTTTGTACGAAATGATTGAAAAAGTATCTAATGAAACTTCGAAAAAATAATAGCTTTGGTAATTTTCTAATCTATGATATTATATTATAACTGATACTGCGATAGTGATGCGATAAAATTTCGTAATATAAATGAAAAATGAGAAATTGTTTTTCAATACTATTTTGTCACCTTCTATTTAATACTAGATTACTCGTATGACATATGGCATTGTGCATACTAAAAATGTACGTAATCTTAGCGCTTTATATATTTCTCAAACATGAGACATATTTCTAATAAAAAATAGCTCATTAAAGTTATGAACAAAGGCTACCTCTCCCCTTAAGCAGAACGTTTAGAGCTGATAGCACAATGCCACTTCAATATAGCTTAGTGGATACGAATGCATCAGAACTTCGTTAGATATCCTTACGACGATTTCCTTCACCGCCGAGTGTGATGAATTACTTATACAAATGAAGCATACGAGTAGTAAACAGTCCTCACCGTGTTCTAAATGTTACTTGCCCCAAGGGGCAGACCAATAACTGTACCTCTTACCGCAACCCCTTGTAGACACAATTGGTGGGTAAGGCTCTCCTTTTAGCAGAAGGTTTAGCTCCAATGCGAGTTAATGGATACACGGTGACGAGAGTTTCGTCGAAATTAAACAATTGCAGGTTTCCACACAATTATTTCCTTCACTGCCAAGCATGAGATGGACCATATATACTAACAAAGCATATTGAAGTAAATATTTGAATGTAAAACATAGTAATATAGTTTAGGTTTTTTTTAGATATCATACAAACTAATCTGTCTATCTGTGATATCTATATTGTATATGATCAGTTCGACTTACGAGCCGTGTTACCTCAACTAATGTTCAGAAAAAAAATTATGTATTCAGAAAAAATAATTCCTATTAAAATATTATTTTAGTTTTACTATTAGTATACGTTTATAAAGGCAGGTCAAATGTTTTGTCCACTGTTATGGGAATGTGAATTTTAATTTGAATTAATAAGAATTATTTTTATCGTACATCCTATTATACAAATTATGATAATTTTAAGGTTATTTTTAAATATTTGTTGATGCAAAGTTTTTTTTAGTCATATTTTTCTTAAGTTTTTATAATGTTGGGTATTTAAGCATTCGTGTTGATTGTATTTTATATTCATTAACAAAAACAATGTTTGTAGCATTTTTCTTTTTTTTCTTATGAATTATATATATTAAGTATTTACATAATGACTGTTTCGTTAGTTTGATCAGATCGGATGCCGAGGTCGTGGGTTCAAATCCCTGGTTGGGCCGAAAAAAAAGTTGGGATTTTCCGTCGAAAAAATCACATTAATAGGTCGGAGTCTTGAAGATTAAAGTTTTTACACGTGCCTCGGAAAGCATGTGAAATGTACTGCAACCTACTTGGTTCTATCGGATATACCGTATCATTGGATTATGATATTGCATCTGTATTTGCACACTTTTGCACTATATGACTATATATATGTATATATGCTGCATAGTTAGCTAGCATCCCTGATAATTCGAAAATTTAATTTTTTCAGTCGCTAACATAATAAAAAATTGAATTAAGAAAAAAAACAAAATAATCAATTATAATACTATATTTAGAAACATGTAACTTAATTAGTTACGTATAGACGGTGTGTATACATTACGTTTATTGTAACGGTCACGCTTTCGCCCCCGGGCTAAAGGTTAACGTATTCACTTATCAACTAGGGGTTGGATCAAAACCGTTATAGTTAAATTATACTTCGAATCTATAACCAGTGACAGTGATGCGACGTTGCGTTCATTAACGATTTACCGGTAACGCGTTTTGTTTTTGATATATTTTAACTTATAGGTATTTAAATTAAGAACACAATTTAAAAAACAAAACTTTTTTTTAAATATTCCATTAAACCTTTTTACTTGATATATCTTTATAAGGTATTTTCCTTCTGAACCGCAATTAAAGTTTTAGAATGAGAGTGCTAATTTTATACTTATGTCTTAAATAAAAGATTTAATTCTGTGTTATAAAGATTTTTTTTAATCATTTTAATTATATACTTCAAGAAGCCATGAATTCTTAATGACAGATGAAGTTACTAATAGGATCCGGTTCGAAATATCAACCGGTGTACTCTTCGTAAAACATACCAGCTCATTATGTAAATCTGTTTATATTCGTGGCAGAGCCTTGATCTTTCACACCTTCCCTCGTATTGCGTTGCTCACCCCTTCTTTATTTAATAAAACATATTGCCGTTTATTTAAATAGCTCATCACGTAGTTTATGCGTGTTTCGAGTGCCGGTTAAAGCTTTTTATACTTTAAATTTGCGTAGTATGGGGGACACGCGCGATGCACGCGACCCGCATGCCGGTCTAGATGGGGTGCGTTTTTTTAAAAGAACAATTGGCAAACGCCTGGTATTGGACACACTTCGGTGTAATAAAAGGGACAGCGCCAATAAAAGTTTTATATCGCCGCGGTTTCCAAGTCCAGAAACGCGGTTAAACTTTAGACGACAGCGAATACCACTTCGCTCAATGCTGTGTGGTTATAATACGTCCAGTATTTTAAAACATTCCCTCCGTTATAAAACTGATGAGACCTTCACATTCACTCGTTACTTTTAAATGCTTTGTTCCTTTTACGAATGTGACGTACTTGCATGTTTAATGTGTACCGTGGACGGTGCGTAAACTGCCTGCGAGTCTTTTGTGCTCAGAAGTCGTGAGTCACCGCGTCGGCTTCGAGATAAAACCTCAACAAGTAAATAGTTTGTCATTAGACACTAACATTGTCTTAGTTTATTAACAAACATGACAATATAACACTGGCGTGATAAACGTACGATATATTATATCGTTCATCGACCCGCAGCCGGAGGCCGATCATTAAACTGACTATCGATTTCGTAAAACATTAAAACATGGAGGCCTTAGTCGTACATGAATGTATGAGATGAAGTGGGTAGGTATGTAAATTTTGCTTTATATTCATAAGCTCTTTAACACATCGATACCTTGATTCGCTGTTATTGTTGTATCCGAGAACTGATAAATATTAATCTGTCACATAAACACGTTGTCCTTTAACCGATACAACGGTAGACACATCTACAACGATATTAGTGGAAAAGTTTTCATTTATATTTTCCGAATTCACTATTTTACAATAGATTTAAAAGACATTTCTACTTTAATATTATCTTAATAGACCAGATAGGCAATGATTGCGGTATCAAATACCGGCCAGCACCACTAAAATGTCATGCGATTAATTCTATTTCGTATTCAGTGGTAATAAAAACGTGTGGAAGCCGGAATAGGTCGGATGACCTATCACATACACATGTAGTAAGTTTCATTCCAACTGACTTCGTTTGGTCCTGGAATAAGCCTCAAGTGTACTCGTAGAAAAAAGTGGAGACTAGCCTAACAATGACCCTTTTACGGATTGTTAATTTTTCTGTTTATCATTTCCTCATATCTTACATTGTAATGCATTTTGCGTCTCTGTTATCGTTGTAAATTATTATGACAATTAAAAATGAATATCAATTAAGTGAATATAACTTTACTTTTTCCTGTCTATCATTAACGATTTCCGCTTAATCTTTATAAAGTTTTGAATATAGAAATCTAAATATTTTATTTACCTGATCGTTTAAAAATGTTTTTTCTGAAATTATTTTGTCGCGTGATATTCTATTAAAACCCTAAGTATAATAAACTTTAAGACAAGAAACGCCTTGATTCTTATATTAAGTAACTAATAGTGGTGTATATATTTTCGCTATTTCCACACAATTTTAATGATGATGTCCTCTTGACCGATATCAGCTATAACGGCTATTGTCAGAGGTTTTAGCGAAACACAAGATGTTCACGTGTATCTTATAAATTACATGTCTTTCTCACTCTCTTAATCCAAAGGGATGACTCCATCTTTAAACAAAGTATGAGAGAGATGTATAAGTATATATAGAGTATATAAGTCTAAATCCAAGTTTCTCTTAAAAATATTCTAGAGAGCATAGAATAGTTAAAAGAGTCGAGATGGCCCAGTGGTTAGAACGCGTGCATCTTAACCGATGATTGCGGGTTCAAACCCAGGCAAGCACCGCTGATTCATGTGCTTAATTTGTCTTTATAATTAGAAAACATCGTGAGGAAACCTGCATGTGACAAATTTCATAGAAATTCTGCCACATGTGTATTCCACCAACCCGCATTGGAACAGCGTGGTGGAATATGTTCCAAACCTTCTCCTTAAAAGGAGTGGAGGCCTTTAGCCCAGCAGTGGGAATTCACAGGCTGTTGTTGTTGTTGTTGTATAGAATAGTTTAGAATTTCCTAAGGCTCCTAAAGAACTCAAAACTAAGATCCTTTAAAACCCTATGAGCAATATAACTGTCTTCAATTGTTATTCTATCGTGCCACAAATAAAATATTATTTTCAAAACATTTATATTTGAAATAACAATAAATAAAGAGCACTAAATAACGATTGACGCGCTCAGAATCGTCTACCTGGGCATCGTTGGGTTCTTTCCATACTAAATAATTATGTTCAACTTGATCATCAAAATCACAGTCACGTCCGTCTGAACTTAAATAGTTAAATTGCCTTCATCGGTATTTCGTGACAAATAATGTATGGCTTTGGAATAAGAAATCAACATCTCGATGACACTAAATAAAAATATGTCTTGATTTACATAATGTGACAATAGCCATATGTGATTTTAGGTACATACGTATCACATACATACATAACAATAAATATTTAAGAAATCGCAACGTTCATTGAATCCTATTGTTTGAGATATTTTTTATCGTATTAATATTGATCAATCTCAAATTGTCAAAATAATTTCTTATGTATAACAATTGTACCAACGCTACTATATAGAGCGTGTTTTAATTAAATACTTGTCATATTAATTACTAACGTAAAGGTTTTTATGTCTTTTTATTTTTATTCTTATATTTATAGGCAACCTATATGTTGGCCCTATCTTTACACACTATATTAAATCAAAAATAGTTAAAAAAATTAATCAGATCTATGAGAATTACTAATAGAATTAAAAGCAGCAATATTTAAAAATAAATTAGATCATATTTAAGTGTTTTTCTTAAACTGTGGTTACGGACGAGTCAATAACAAGTGTGAAATATTTTCTATTACACCATATACTTGACAATTGGGAGTGTCACTTTTCCTCATTAGACATTAACTTTGCCTAGTGGCATGTGTCCAAGTCTAAATGATATAACTTACTTATATTAATGTTACTATTTTCCACGGTATACGAAGAGGCTGCGTTTTTTTATCGATTGCTGTAATGAATGACAAAACTGAACTAATCTTTCTCTGGAGGAAGAAAGTAATGATCGAATGGAAAATTATAGTTTTATCCAACACTAATAGATACGATTAAATTTATATGAGTATAGAATACGAACCGGATACATCTATGAAAAGGTTAAAAAGTATAAAATAAATCTAATAGAAATAGCAAAAGGTGCGAAAAGATTGATATTAAAATCTATTACCAAAATGATATATTACCTTAAATTGGATTAAAGCACTCCACGTTTTGTGTTCATGACTACCCATGCGAAAACCACTTTAAATTTTCTCTAGGTTACATCACAATTTCACAACAACCACCCATCATTAAGTATATAGAACTATCAAATGACTAAATTTATTTACATCGAATTAGATAACATGAAATTACTATAATTTTTTTTCCACTTAGGATTTCCAATAATCTACTCCACGCCACCTTATGATAAGTGATGTATTGTCCAAACGCGAAATCGTTCAGTACATTTAGGCAGAATGAACTGAACTAGCAATCCTCGTCATAAACCTCGATAAGAACCCAAGTTCGAAAAGGAGGAGAACATGTATGCTGGCAGAAAATTAAATATTTTACAAAGAAAAGAGTTGCCAAATGTCTATAAACATCCGTAAACCAATAGTTCAACACGTTAGAAAAGGAAATTTGAAATTGAAACAGGTATTTTTGCAAAATATTTTTAATTTGCCAAATAAAATTTTAATTTGGTAACAGGATTTTTTTGGAAAAAATGTCGAATATAAAATGAATATTCGACCCATCTATCGTATAACTTACTTATCAAATAACATTTAAAATTTGTGGTAAGAATAATGCAGTTTGTCTTTAAATAGATAAGCTCAAGAAATCAGCCCTAATGGGAAAAGTGTTCTATCTGTATGTATAAGTTACTTAATACAGAAAAAATAATAATATAATTCTATCTTTGTATCATAACACACTATCAAAAACTCTAATAATATCTATCAATGTTTATTAATAATTTGTTTGAAATAACTAATTACACTCGTCAACTACTACGCAACTTATAGAAGGTTTTATAAACAAAAATAAACCACGTCTAAATCTTAATTGACACAACTATAATTACATATTTTTTCATAAGTATGTTACGAATTGTTCACAATACCGACGTAATTTTTTCGCTTGCAAAGATCAAGGTTGCCTTTCGTAGATAAAAGTTTTTACTGACGTTCGTGACCAGTCTTTAAGACAGTAAAAAAAGTGCGTGCTAAATCTTAAATGGATATCAATAAGGCGTTACCATAGAATAGCAATATACATCGAAACATACCGGCGGAAATAATTTTTAATATCCAAGATTTAGTGGAGATTTAATCAACTCTAAACCTAGTCCCATTAAATTCGTATTCTTTGTTTGACATGTCATGTGTATGAGGTGCACGTACGTTAAATAGTATTATTACATCGGGTATGTATATATTCTACTTCGATGTTCAAGATACGGAAAGAATTAACTTACTGAACGAGCAAAAAGCCAAGGTCGCTTGCTACATGCGGATACGCCGAACTTAATATTCATTTGCTGTGTTACCAACCCACGAATAAACCTAACATCGTATTCAGTGTCTATCGCAATATATGTACGCCTTATTGCTCATCATATAAAAAACATAAAACTATATAAAAAATTGACAGCACCTATATAACATTAATAGCACGCTTTTACACTCCTATTAACATATATTTTCCATAAGCGTCTTGGCATATATTTACATATTGCATTATAGAAATGGAAGAATGATTCTGAATATATTATTAACAACAATTAGTGTTTTTTTATCTATTCGTAAAATGCAATCACTATGTTACAAAATGATCTACAAATTTTTACAACTAATTAAACGTAAATAAAATACTTTCATTCTTTATAATTATAATAATTTACGTGTGGATTTAAAACATAGATCAATGTTATGAGTATTTACAAACTAAATATTTACAATATTTACATGGAATTGTTATCTCATACCAGAATAACCTATTTTATATCTTTATAATAAATTTATGTTTAGTTTAATTTACTACTGAAGCGCATATAATATGCAGAGTAATATAAAATGATTATCTTTTGGTACCAAAATATGATCCATGAACAACCACATTGCGCATACTGATAATTGTACAATAATACCTCTGAAGACAACTTTATCGTGTTTTGCCTCCCAATAATAAATTGAAGGAACGTCTTAAAAATATACAAATATATATTAATTTACTACCGAAAGAAGCAATCATGTTAAATTGTAATCATAACAATTAAAAACTTTATTAGTTAATCTATTATTTAATCTACTCATTTTTTTAACTCGTTATGCATCGCCAACCTCAGTTTGGTAGCATTTTTAATAAATTTGGTCGGTTTAAATCAAGTCGACAAGAGATCATTATCTCCCAACTGTGGTCACTCAGATGTAAGCACGTATTACACAAAAACTAAGATAGAAATCGTAATTTAATAGCATTCCATAGAAACTCTATTGTCATCTTAATAAATTTCATTTTAAATTGTTTACAATACATTAAATAAATTAACGCTTTGCATGTATTAAATAATTATATAGGTTATATTATGTTGTCTTTCAATACTTTTTATGTTGGCACATACTTATTATCGTTACTTAACATTCCGTTTTCCAAGTAGTAATTAATTTACACACTTATTATTTTTTAAAGTATTTAAAAATATAAAAGATATGATTATATATTTAATAAAGAGAAATTTCCTTAGAAATAGTTTTTGACGCATAGCAAAAAAATATATATTTTATGAAATTCCTTCTTGACTTATATTTTGGAGGTTAATTTTCTTTCTCCCAAAAAATAATCTTCCAATTTGTTTCAAACTATATGTCTATGATTAAACTGCCTACCGGATTTAAATAATTTTTACTTTTTACTTTCGGGGAAAAGTGTTTTTATACAGAATAATAAATTTATCAAGTTTTGCATATAACAATACATAAATAACCTGATTCCAATGCTATTAATTTTTGGAATTTCTGTCGAATATTCCTCAAATGACGTAATTTTCAATAGTATACAAATATTAAATCTACATAATATATACATACATATGTATGTAACGAAACAATATTATTTATAAACGATGAATCTACTCTAAAAACTTAATGTAGGTATATAATGAGCAAGAACATATCATTAGACGACTTCCTATTGTGTATGTAAGTGTGTAAGTAAGGCAGTGGCGTGGTACGAGTGCTATTATCTAACAGTGAAAGTGTGAGTGTGTGCGCTGTGACGTAACGGCCGGGCTTGCGCGGGCGCACCACTCCACTCTCACTGATGCTGATTTTCAAGCAAACAACTAGGAAGTTCCAGGCGTACTAGATATATTATTATTGTTCCGTAATTTAAAAGTTATTTAATAACACTATTAGATATACGCCATTATGGAATGATAAATTCGGCCAAATTAGCACGTATTTGAATAACACAGGATTTTTTTATTTGTTTTATTTGAGAATTATTTATTTTATAGCATTTTTTGTAACGAACTTAAAACTTTGGATTTAGAATGAGATAGTTTTATTTTTGCTTCAAAATACAAACCAGAATATTCTGAAATTGAATATAAATGTATTTAGATTGTATTTGTAACAATAAGCAGTAAATTATTGAATAATCTACTTCTTGTTTCGTAAGTGGTTGTCGACGTTAATGAGTGTAGTTGTCGGTAATTGTTCCAATTTGTATTAATATATTGCCACAGAGATTATTTATTATGAATAATTGTTCACAATTTAAATATTTTGATACAATTTTACGTATGACACTTAAAGTAAGAGAGCAATGGAAATAAAGTTACCAAATTATTTTTATTGTTTTGCAATGAATTTTATTATCACATTGATCACATTAATTTGTCATTACTATTAATGCCATTGTAAGATTTGTGTAGAGAGAATTATTAAAAACACATTTACACAGAAGATTAAGTGCTTTAGTGAAGTGGTATTACACAGTCTAAATCATTATTATCATCCACTGCGGTGTTCAAACAATCATATTATAAAATAAGTGAAGTCAAAGCGTGACGCATTAGATCTTTCGGATCGATGGTCGAGATGGGTTGGGGATGTGACTCGATAAACTCCTGCGCAGTGGCGTGGAGCATGCGCTGACCGATTCGAACCGCCACGCTCCATCGATCTAAATTACTTTGACTTTTTACTTGAAGGACCATTACTTGATGGTTATTTCTTTCTTATTTCGTTTATATTCTTATCTCACCAAGATGAAATGTATTTGATATATTTATTGCATTTCACATTAATATATCATTGCCTCTCTGTAACCGTTTTGTAAACATACAATATATTGTGGTTTATTGTTTTAATATCGACTTATATGTTAATAAATTCGAAACAATAAAACAGATCACGCTTTTATTAAGGAAGCCTGCCAGGCTTACATAGATATATTTATATTAAGTATAAATTTATCTCTACTTATAAAATATTTTTGTCCTGACTGTGTCGGAAAGCACATTAAAACTACTCAGTACAGACAGCGGTGTACCAAAGGTAAATTTAAAAACTAAACAACGTCTAATATGTATATTAATTTCTTTTTTAAATTTCAACTTTTAAATGATGGAAATGTGAGGGATCACTTTACATGAATTTTACCGATTCAAAGTCGAGAAACAAGTCTATGTTTGAAATAGATCACTGTTATTGCTTAAAAGTCCAAAATATACGAAAATAAAGCACCATCCATTACATTACTGATTCATATTCAGTTGCAGAGGTCAGATTGCAATCACTTTATGTAAAAAATGGTTACACGTGTAGGGCGATGATCATATCTCAGTTATGGGAGAATGGCACTTCCAAGAAATATAAACCTAATCCTTATGTTATATAATCGCAAAGCGTAATAAATGTAATGCAACAATGACGCAGTGATTATTTAAATTCATTTTATTAAAGAATTCACGATATAAAAATATGCATTAATGCTAAATTCGATTTTAAGATAAAGTTCCTATCAAAACTTTGACTGTCATTGTCCCTTTGATGTCGCGATGAAAAGTATATCTTAATATTGCAACGCGAACTTCCAATATAACACCTAGTTGAAGTAGTTTTGATAAAATTTAGTGGTTTAATTTCCGCTATGCAAAGATAAACTGACGATATAAATTTATCATACATTTGGTCTATTCATATTTTTATTTTTAATTTGCAGTGTTATTATGTTCGTCTTTTATCCGCCATTTTTAAACGCACATTTTTTATCTGTGCCTTAATTAAAGAAAAAGTTTCTATACCTTAAAAAGCTTATATCACAAATATTATTAGATTTTAATTGTTTTAATTAATCAAAAGCTTCAAAATAAATACATTACATTTGTATATCTATATGATGTATGAATTCATGATTAGTAATCATTATATTAAGAATCTTTGAAATATATATACATATAAACATGAATAACTTACTTAATAATTTATGTCACAATTAATTCATGAATACTGGCTAAAAGAATTTTAAATTAAAATCATTAAAGTCACATTCTAAAATGTATGTTTAGTTAATTATAATTATATAGTACAACATTGTCGTTCATATTTGAAATTCAATCACAAAATATGAAACAGGAACATGTAGTCGGATAATATTTATATTAGCTAATCTACTTTCGAAGGCGAGGAAACAGATTGGTGTCACTTACGTCACAATACTCGAAGCGGTTATTATCGTTTTAGCATATTCATCCGACCTTTCAGTGCTTTGTTATTCAATCCTAAATAACTTTCGCTTCATAGCTTACAAGATGCAAAGAGTACGAATATAATATATAACTATAACGGCTTTAAATATTTCGACGATACTTGTTATAAGGAGATTTTAAACTGAACATTTTATGAAGATATAGTAGGTTTAGTATATTTGTCTACATGTTTATTGATGACAAATATTCCTTAAACAAACTAAATCATATTGGTGCTTTTTTATTGCTGCGTATTTGTGATTGGTTATTAAAAATTATTAAAATATACCTACCAGTCACCTTTTTATGAGGGTCACTAAGCAAACCTGGAATAAGGGACTTTATTATTACACAATCAATACCTCTTACCTCAATTTTTGGTTGATATTGAATGTTTCAATATATTTAAACACATACTTTTTTTAGCAATGTTTTGATCATTTATTTACGGACAATTCTTAATTTGTTATTATTGCCTTTGATTTCTGTTTGAATTGAATTAAAGTTTATGAAAAAGGTTTACCTGACCTACTTAAACATTAATTATCAGGCTTTTATCAAACATAATACATCTATTAAAAACGTGTTCATTTTGTAAAACGTAAATGTCATTGCATGAATTATTACTTAAATATTACAATACGTGGTTAAAAAATGTATTAAATAACAGTACGTAACGAACTGCAACAGACAGTTGGTCGCACAAATGCGCTGCATCGAGCAAATTTAAAAGGCTTATTGCTTGTAATTGCATACATGACTTTGAAAGATGATATAACTGCTTAGTTGCTTCGAGTATTACCGATGTAATAACACATAGTCTAGGCACATAGGCAGCAATGTGAGTGATAAGTGTGACTTTTGTTACAATGTAAATAGTTGTGTGTAAAAGTTTCCTCCGATAAAACGCTCAAAAGAAAATGTCATAAAATTATATTTCATTTATCATAACATCAAGTCAATAATAACAAAATACAATAATAGGCCCATTAAATACATTTTAGGTAAATATGTTACCTAAATATCTTTTTATTATATTTTTTTCCTATCTGCAGCTTGCATTGCGTATCTTCAAACATATTACACGTAACATAAGTTAGTAATTTCGCGCCTCGTAATAAGCTCACAATGTAACAGTAGGAAGTTAACAAAAATTTCATTTGTTTATAGCAAAAAAATGCCAACTCGCCCAACTATTGTTATATAGTCGTGGACCATAACAAACCATTGCATTGTCGATTTACTTATACTTCTATAAGTTTTTTGATTCAAACTATGTTAAATTGGGACGTGTTTCATTTATACTTCCTCTCATTTAGATTCAGTTATGTATTTTAGATAACATGCTTATCACGCTAGCTGTAACGTAGTTTTCAAATGTGGGGTCAAGCGATAACCGGGTTATTTTGTCAACGGTTTTAAAAAATCAATTTATGTGTAATATATACGAAAAATTAAAACATCGACATCGAAATGCAAATAATGTCATCGAAAAGTCCAAAATAATGTTATGCAATATGTTGTCATATTGTGTCGTTGACGCAACTCTTGCTTTGGGTCGTTGTAAGTGTGTCGGCCATTTCGGTCAGCCGATGGCCCACTGCGCCGTGTGACATAACTTTGCTTCCGCCGTTCGCTCAGTGAAAGGCACTATGAGCAAGCTGTTTCTAACGAAGTTTGGTCTTTTCCGAACATTTTGCATACTTGCACAACGACTTGATTTAACAAATATATTTCCAGTATCAATGTCGTACTAATAAAAATAATTTACTTCATAAAAGACACTCCTATTTATTATGAAGTTATTTGAATTATTCAAACCGCTATACGATAATATTTCAGCGATCAATATTTTTGTTAAAATAGATTAATTGTTCGATATAAATCGAAAATTCGATTGTGTAAACTATGCCTAAAATTGAATATTAAATTCACTCAAACTGGAGTAGTTGAACTGGAAATTGGAAATAAATGAATGTCACTTAGTGTATTGTAGTTGGTGTTTTGCAATAATAACAAGTCTAGCTGGCACTTTTACTGACTCTACCGGTCATTTAACTAGCAATATAGCTTGTGCCCCATAAAACGTACTCATTCTTTAAATACAGTTTTTTTCGTAAAGTATACTTTTCCCTGCGTATCTGAGTCTTTTAATTTGTTACATAGAAATTTATTAGTTTAACTTATGGTTAGAAAAGTACATTACATTCAATTCAAGATACGAGTGGTAATGTTATAAAAAAGCCATTAATAATTTTATAGCCATTCCTTGTCTATAAAATTCGTTTGACTTTATTACCGTCGAAATTAAGTTTATTATTTAGGTTAGGAAATAAATTATTTATTTTAATTTTATTTGAGTTTTTTTTATTATGTAAATAAATAAATTTCATTAAGATTTATTTGTCTTAAGCCAAACATTTGTGTAGCAGCTAGTACCAACTTAATGAGTTATATTTATACGGCGTTGGTTAAGGCAATTTTGCACTTCCGTGTTCGTAACAAAAAGCTACGCCTGTGAGTTTAACGTTGTAATTCAGCTCGTTATTTTTTTTTATAACGAAATCAATAGCAACGTTACTCAACATTTTGTAACGTAATGATGTTTATTTTTTCACAATGTGTAAGTAGAATAATGCTATAATGAAAATAACTCAAGCTTATACATTCTTTAGACACTTTTGCGATTAAAAATAAACAAGTATTAAAAGTAACAATATTTTAATAGCTGTTTTTAGAGTACAACTTTAAAAAAATATAGTCATGCAACTAATTTCTCTAGGAAAAAATGCTTTACCGATTCGAGTAAAAAATATTTTATAAAGGCTGACAAAGGAGGGCAATACCGAATCAACCGCGTGTTAAATTAAGTTCAAGTTTGACTCTGAGAAATAAAAAGTTTACCTACATAACCACTACGAGAACAATCACGTAATAAACATAAGCGGTTACCGCATATAATCATTTTTGATGAGTATTATGAAATAATATTCTTGAAATTGGTAATAAAAAAGGTCAAAATATTTATAGTAAATGTCTTTCCACAACGCGTGAACCTGAAACGAAGTTATCGAAGTGAAATTCCATTAAAGTATTACTTGAAAAATGAATTTAAAATATGTTTTAATGCAATGTGTACTACACCAACGTGTGTTCAAACTCGGAAGATCATGTCAAGAAAATCTCAGTAACATTCCAAAACATGGAAGTAGATAGTGTTAATACTACCGTGCCTCGGAAAGCACTCAAACTTGCTCCTGCGGTTAAACCTCTCCGGTCGGGTTGATTTGCTGTCCCATCGGATTATGATTGATGGAATAGAGAGTGTTTGGGCACACACTCGATCACTACAGTATACATATCTGGGTTGTTGGCTATACTTTAAAAATAGTCCTTTTAGCCGAATTCGAATGAGAACTTCATCACCATCAAGTCGCCAAAGTTTTATTCTGATCTTATATTAATGCGAACTAACGTCTTTTTATGATATCGACGTTCCGACCTCGCGCAATAAAGAACATTGTATGTAGAAGAGTCTGTGACCGAATTAAGAGACCAATCAATTTCAATTACTGTTTGTTAAAATGGGCTATTCATAATATTGATGGAAGTCGTATAAGACGAAGTATTGGATTCAAACATTGGATCCACTTTGATACGAGAACACCAAATTGTTGAACGTAAAATATGACGATATATTGAAATTTCAATTAAGAAAGCTGCTTTTTGGTCCATCTTTATTGGTCATTGCGATACTTGCAAAACATTTGTCCGGACACTGGACCTCTTCGTCTCAAAATCTGAAATTTGAAATGGTATGTGCTACTTTGTATGAAATTTATTAGTACGAATTCAGGACGGTTAGCTGCTAATCTATATAACAGCCAAGGTCTTGCACTATGGCAACATGAGCACGTGACATTGGCGGATGGCGCCAAGCCGGGCAGAAGGGTCAATTGGCGGCTAATTGTGTATTCTACTTATTGTGGCACGCGTGTCGTTGGCCTAAAGTATTTTTAGTTCACTATTTATAGCTTAATAGTGCTTTAACTAGCTTCTACTTTCTTTCCTAGATTTATTTTCAGTCATTTGTATACGATTCGATACTGTATATCTGTAAGAATTGTGAAAATAAATTCTACTATTATATTATTTATAGTAGTCGCCCTCGGCTTTTAGGGTGTTGGTTGTCATGTTTTAGGCAAAAAAGGTAGTTGGAGTTCAAATTTGCCTCATACCAAAATTCATTAAATTCGTTTCATCGGTTTGGTCGTAAAAAAGCGACAGACAGACAGACAGAGCTATTTTCACATTTATAATATTAATATATATTATATTGTATTTGTAACGGTTACGATAAGTTCCCGTTTCTAAACCGATTCAACTACGATTGAACCGCAACTGGTATTGCGTTAGTACAATAGCAAAACAACAACAACGTTTCGATTCGATTGCTTTAGAATAACAATTTGTCAGCTGAATTGGCTCCGGTAACGACGTCAAGCACATTTAAGTTGCAATAATACGGAAGATCGAAACAAACTGACGGAACGATAGACGATGTATTTAATAATCGTATGTAACGTATTACTGCTTTTATCGTATGATATGTGATTGATTTATAGCTTATTATATAAAAATACAAATTGTTCAACAACAACAAACAACAACAACAACAGCAGCCTGTAAATTCCTACTGCTGGGCTAAAGGCCTCCTCACCCTTTGAGGAGAACGTTTGGAATATATTCCACCACGCTGTTCCAATGCGGGTTGGTGGAATACACATGTGGCAGAATTTCTATGAAATCCGAAACATGCAGGTTTCCTCACGATGTTTTCCTTCACCGCTGAGCACGAGATGAATTGTAAACACAAATTAAGCACATGAATCAGCGGTGCTTGCCTGGGTTTGAACCCGCAAACATCGGTTAAGATGCACGCGTTCTAACCACTTTTTTTTTTTTTTTTTTTTTTTTTTTTATTACGCTGGAAAAACGCTTTGCGCGCTTCCCCCACGTGATGGAAAGTGGGGGGGTGTGTGGGACTCCCCGGAGCCCTGAACGCCGAGTGCCCCCAAGCACACCGGGTTTACCCACTAAAAAACCAGCGGTACCCTCTCCGTCTTTCGGCGGACGCCACGGGATCGCTTACGCATGCTACCGTGACGCCCTGACGGTCGGCCCGCTTATACGGGCCTTCAACAGCTAGGGGGGATTCCCAGGGTACTGGGACCCCCCCTGGTCCCTACGGCGCCTATTGAGGCGGAGGGAGAAGATGCGCGTAGCGCCTTTTCCTTCTCCCCGGTCGTCTTCTGCGGAGCGAGTCAGCGGCGGCATTTTTTTCCCGCTCCCGCTCCGCTGCTTCCTTCTGCGACATGACACTTTCGCAGAAGGAGCGCATCTCTGACCAGCACACCTCGCTACCGAGCATGGTGTTGATAACGCTCGGTAGCGAGAGGTCTCCGCCCATAGTCGCCGCAAGTATGTGCCTCTGGGGCCCCCACGCAGCACACTCGTACAGGGTGTGGTACGCCGTGTCCACTGGCGCACCACACTCGTGACAGGATGGTGACTCCTCCCGCCGCGCTATCCCGTGCAGGTACTTACCGAAGCATCCGTGTCCGGTAAGTACCTGCGTCATTCTATACGACAGTGTGCCGTGCTTCCTCTCGACCCAGCGACTCAAGTGGGGACGGATCGCCTCCACTGTCGCTAGGCCCGCCGTGGGAGTCCCCAGATCCTCCTGCCGTCGGGCGACGCGTTCTAACCACTGGGCAATCTCGACTCACAAATTATTCGATTGACTCGAATTACACAAATACCAACATTAGGAAATTAATAGTGTTGCACTGTTTAGATATTGTTTAATTATAATAATACTATGATATCTATCTTATATCGAATCAAATCAAATCGAATGTTAATTGTTCGACAGTAAACGCTAAAGAATGCAATATTAAGCAATAGTATCAGTGGTTTGATAGAAAGATAATTGAACAAAATGTTCGGTAATTACTAAAAAATGTCTTCCTAGTAAACTAAAATCACAGGGATATATTTTAAGAGGGTATATCAAAATTACTGTTTCTGAAATTTCTAGACTTTTTGTAGCCTTTGTAATTGCTTAAATGTTGTGTAGTGCTAAAAAATGTATAGTGTTTTTTATATTATTATATATTAATCGAATATTAAAACTACTAAAAATGTACACAATTAAAATGGATTGCATATCTTTCTAAATAATTTGATTAAATAATCGACGATTTCAAGTGTTATAATAATAAATGTCTATTTTCGTAACAATTTTGGCAATCTAAAAACAAGAAATTAAATGTAGGTACTGATGCTTATAGTCACGTATATTTGTGCGAAAAAGTATATTATAAATCTAAAATAAAACATAAAAATACAATTTTAAAAATCAAATAAATATGTATCTTTAAATTATAAATAGATATAATGACAATTAATAAATAGTACTTGTACAATATCGCTTATTTGAACTACAATAGCAAAATAAAACAAGCGTGGCGGCTACGATACGTCCTTTTCCGTGAAGGCTCGGCTGGTAGTGAATTGCATTTTTAATTAAATTTAGTTCTTTCATCATCATCATCATCATCAGCCTATTTTTGTCAACTGCTGGACATAGGCCTCTCCCAGTGCAGGCCACTGTGGTCTTTCTCCGGCTTCTCGCATCCAGCTCCTGCCTGCCGCCTTGCGTATATCGTCACTCCACCGTGCCTGAGGACGTCCACTACTACTATTTACACTACGTTTGCTGAGATGCGGTCTCCACTCTAGAACACGTTTTCCCCAACGGTTGTCGGTTCTACGGTTGTTTAGTTCTTTATTCTTTTTAAATTTTAAATGAAATACATAATGCCATATATAGCTATCGAAACTTTTTAACTAGATTTTAAATTTATTTTTAAATAAAAGGATGAGTCTGCGTATGTATTAAGTTTTCTTCTCTGTTTAAATAAGTAAATATGACGATTAGTTTCCAAAGTGTTAAAACTAGTGTTGCAACGTATAATAACCAAATTGGGTCAGTCAAATCAGCTGATTGGCAATGCATACATATATTCATTAAGAAAAATACGTTTACGTTATACGTTTTTATATTGGGTCGAATAGTGAACACAGATTCGGAATACGAATACTCAATATTTTTTCTTTATTGAAGAAACAATGAAATGAACAAATATATTACCTATTTCTATTAATATTACCTATATGAATATATATTTTTAGTAAAAATTTTCGATTCACTTTTTTATTATTTACTATGAAGGTTACAAACCGTTTAATCTGCATTTATGTTTATGAAATACCTACACCCAACACACTTAGCCACTACATGAATATAATTAATAATTGCGTAGTATCAAGTACAAGTTGGGTGGTAAATTAGTAGAAATCTGATAACATAATTGAATGCTTGTGAATCCCAATAGTTGATAAATCCCATTGAATATAGAATAAATAGTTTTACTATTAATAAAATAAATTTGCGCTAAAATATTTAGGTTAAGGTCATTATTGATAACGTTCTCTTATTTAAAACATATTGCATTATATACACACAAGTGTTATATATAGCATTTTTCCAATTGTATATAATACGCCTATATAGAATACGCCTTCTCGAACTCCTATTTGATAATGTTATCTAATAACACAACAATAATTATCACTAAAGCTAAATATTTCTTCATCTATTCTACAATAACCGATAAGAATTAGAACAATTAACTAACTGATTAGAAACATTTAGGATACTTGAGAATTGTCATAAATCCTTTTTTGACATTTTTTTTTGTTACAACACTAATTTAGTTTTCCTACAACTTTCTTATCACAAGCTAGGTATATTTTTAAAAATAGAACGCTATGAGAGCAGTAATTCAATAACATTTTTTAATAATAAGTTTATTCAAATTCAGTTTTAATAGAATTAGCCCATTTGAAATAAAGTGAGGAATTTTAAGGAAACTTTTTTTTTTAATCTGGCAATCAATAAAAAAGGGTAATATTTTAATTGATTTGAGATTTTAACGTTGACTTCAAATAGAGGTTCGCACGTGGAATGCATAAATACACATAGACAAAATAACCTTCAACTATTTCTACATAATTATATATGTAAATATATTGACTTCAGCTTCAAAGCTGATTTTAGCAAGAATTTAATTACTGTGGATTGAAGTAATCTTATATTTATTAGTTTCTTAGTTGCTAGAAATACTAATTAGTATTTACTAGATACCCACGCACGTGCTTACTGTTTTAATTAACTTCTTAACCCTCAAGCTTGATCTTACAAGCGCGATTGAGTTTATAGTAATACATGTTATAATTATTATGCACACAACACGCTATTCATTTATTTATACAAATTTAATATTAAATCTAGATTTTTACTGAATAAAGGGATACACAATGTTACAAAAATACCACAAGTATGTATGAAAATATTTTATGATTGCTGATGTTAATATTTGTGCTTTATTAAATATTTGTGTCAGATAATTCGGCAAAAACAAGTTTCTTCGGTTACTCGGAAATAAAAAATTAAATAATTAAAACTGATATATTCTAATCGAGGACATCGTCAACGGCTAGTTATAATTTAAGCACATAAGGCCATTACATGTTATCGACGGACAATGTGGGGTCGACGGGTGATAACGGGCTATCGGCGGGACCTCGACGCGTTTCAATTATTTGCAATATATTTTGTGCCATAACACTCATGCTGCAGTACACTCTCGCTTTCATAGCGTTGCCTTTTTAGATATGTTTCGTAACATCGACGTCCGCCTACGTATTACCTTCGTTTTCCTAAATTATATTTATTTCGTAATTTTTCATTTTATACGTTATATGCTTATCAAAAGGATTGATGGAGACAGTTGATTACGCAATTAAAGGTAAATAAAAGTTTATTTAACCAGGTATGTATTTGTGAACTCCATTTTAATATATAATTATTTCCAAAAGTTGCAAAAATCCCCACATTTGCTACGGAACTAGAAACGGACTATTTAATAAAAACCTGAATAAACATCATCAAAACGATTTTGGATGTACACACAGACGCGCTTCAATCACTGCTGTTATGTTGTTTTTTATGAAATAATATTCGATACACATCCGGGTTAAGCCAACGGAAATATAAATAATAAAAATACACTATCAGAAGTGCAACCTACTTTTGGACGATAAGAGTAATTAATAAATAGTGTCGATGATAAGCTCTCTATTGATCCCTCGTATTATTGTTTATCACTACGAAAGTAAAGATAAATAGTACGAAGTATGTAAATATAAACTGTTCTTGGAAAAGTACGATACAATAAGTTTTGAATGAACTTTTGAAACTAAATCCGAATGAATTTCATTACAATAGTTAACTAACCATTCTTGTGAATAATGAAATGCTCATAAACAAAAGAAATAATTATGTAATTGTTATAAATATAGATTATCTCATAAATCTTTGCCTTATCAGTAAAGCCGACGAGAAAACAGCTTTTATTGAGTAACTAAGAAATATATTAATTCGCATTGCAGAGATATTTCTAAAGACAATTGTTAAAGTTTCGTCTGCGATTCTGAGATTGCATAGAATGTTTGGGTCGCCTCACGATTATGCAATAGCCGTTGGCCGACTATTCCGCGAAAAAAAATCAAAAACACATTTGGCTTGTTCTAGGTTGAGCATCCACTAACTTCAATGCTATAAAAATAGCATCTTTTTCGAACAGAATGTGAGCTGAATTAGAATTGTATAAGCCCGGCTTTTGCCAAATACTTTAGGATACTATTAAATTATAAAGCGATTCCTTACTAAGAATTGGTGTGCGATAAGGCTTATTGTTTCCACTCCCGCACGCGATTTATGTGACGGCTTGAATAGCCTACTACGGGTTTAACTTTACGAACATAACTTGTAGACGTTTTATTTTAAGACCATTCTGCGGGCACACTTTTTTGAGAGACCCTTTTGTTCTTAAATTATGTAACTTCGCATTTTGGGCGACTTGACAAAAAATTACTAGCAGTGATGATTGATAGTTTGTTTTGTTTTACGGGGTCGGGGTCCTATTATAGAAAAAGGTTTGCTTTATAAATAATACTATATATATTTTTATGGGTTAGTATTGATAATATATTGTCGAGGTTTATATATTTATTTTAAAATATGCACATGTGAAGTCTATCAGTCATATTGAAAAGTAAAATTACGAAATAATGATGACGGCTTTTGCAATACTAATGTATGTTAAAGAATTTAGATAAAAATGAAATTTATTTAAGCTCTCGACATGTTGTACCTGCATGTACCGTCGTGATAGAAGGTTTAACATCTCGTTTATGTCCCAGCATCCCTAGTCGTAAACTATTTACGTCGTAACCCGCATGTGTATATCATTGACAATCAAATGACATACTCGTATATTTCGAAATTGTTTCATTTACAACATACCACACAGGTAATAAATAGTTTTTTACAATCTACCCTCTTGGCATAAATAACCAAATCACTAAAAAGAAAGAGAAAGAACTAATTTCATATTATAAAGACGAAAAAAATATAACATACCCATTCCTTCAATAGGTATATGATCAAACCCAGTTGTTTCAATATTCGTATACAGAGGTATTTAATATAATTTTAGAAACTGCTCCAACACTGAAATCTTTAAAAAATTAAAAAACAATTAATTGTTTTTGATGATAAGAATTTGTACCTTTAATTTCTTTATTATTTTGTATCTTATTGCATAATAAGATTAAACGTTCAAATAGACCATAATTATGACTGTAATGTAAGTCTGCCTTACTCATTTGTATTCCACACATAACTAGTACGTCGAAGTCAGTTGGATTAAAGTTGTAAAATTCTTTGTTTGTTTAAAACAATTGATGAAAAAAAAGCTTTTAAATAATCGACTCCAAATTATGCCAGCTACGTTTTTAAGATGCGATATGTTTAAAGATTTTGTTTGGGCTCGGTTTCGATACAAGAAAATAACGATGATAAGATTAATCTTTAAAGAAGTCTAATAAGTAGGTAAGTCTAACATTAAGTTACTTACAATTCTGGTAATATTTTAATTCACCTAGTTTCGTAATTTTTTGTTAGCGTTAGCAAAAGTTAAACCCTATTGAAAGATGCGTTGGTCATTGCAACTGGCTTCGGGTTTCCTGTAGGTACTAGATATTTGTATAGTTAGATCATATTCGAGTTTATCACAGTCTAGGTAGTACTTGTCTTACTGTTAAGGTCAATAACCTTTGGCACAGGGTATTTTTTTCCTTGACATTAATGTGTCATGTAATTATTTATATAATTAATTAATACGCAACAGTCATCGTCGTGTATGCGTACATACAAAATCTGCATAATATTTTTCAGTAATATGAGAATAAATTATTACTTGTTTTTATTTTCTTTTTCTCTGTGGGAATTAGATTTAATCATGAATCAGAGATACGTAAAATAATTGTCCGATCGTAACTGTTAGCTGTAAATGGTATGTATTAAATGATATCTAGATTATACATAGGTATTATATTACGTCATTGCTACGTTGTAGGTAGGAAGGGGCTATTACAGACATGCGTGCACGTTTGGCGACACGACGTCGGTTGTAAGAAACCGGTTACCGGTTTCCTCATGTGATCAACGTTATTGGAACTATTAGTGATTAGAGAACATACTATTTATTGTAAACAACGGAGCAAGAGGTTTTATTGTCCTTTCTTCTTCTTTACCATATATTGTTTATAAGATAGAAGAGGACAACTAAATGTAACTGGCTATAGATATAGAGATGGAGCTAAAACCTGTGTCTCAAACGCTAATCGACTTGGTATATGCAGATTATCGATATAGACAGATGCGTGAAGTGGAAAATTCTAGTATAATTAACATGCGGTAAAGTGGTGTCTCTTGATGTAACGAGACGCTCTTTATTCAACATATACAATCCTATATAGTCATTGATATATAGCAAATGATTAATTGAAGACTGCTGATTAATAAAAATAGCTTTTATGTGATATAGTTCGGCTATTATTTTTGAAAAATTTACAACATCATTAAAAATTACCTTACATCAATTTAATCGTGTATGGACACTTTATTAATTACAATTTATTTAACTTATAAAAAAAAACTTAAGTAAATGAATACTTAACTATATAAATATACTCATTGCTTTTTTTACATTTCTTTTGATCCTTTTAGAATACGTGAGAGAGAGAAAGAGTGACAAATATATTTTTGTCTCATGAAATAGGTACCACGTTTCTGTCGACAAAATATTTTCAGTTACAACTTTTCATAATTATGTATAGCCGGAATAAGTAACAAAGTGAAAAACACAGACGATATGGTATTAATCGCAGTTTTATCACAAATGTTATTAACAAATTCACTTCCTTTTAGGATATCGTTTCAGAAACATTCTTAATTACATCCGATTCGATAACGCAGAAAAATAGGTTAATGAGTAGTACTTTAATCGCTTGTTTACAAAGGAAAACCGCGAACTAGTAATGAATAAAAATACTCTAAGTATTTTTTCCTTAAAGCGCTTTGGAGGCGCTTATTAGTTCTTAGTATTTTTTATATGTAAAATAAAATTTAATCCTTTATTCGATTCGTAATGAATAATTCGGATATTTTTTTTCTGCAAACAAAATATGTTTGAATGGGTTATTGAGTAGGAAGTAGGATGTAAGATCTACATCATTACATACATCATACTGCGAAAATGATCATATTTACTTTTTTTCTAAGGAAATAAAATATTGTAAATTAAACGTTTTAAAAAATCTTACTAAGCTAACGTACTTGATTTGAGTATGAGTTATAAGGTCACTTCCGTAGTATGATAGCTATGACAGTGACGAATGACTCTTTAATATAATTTTAATTGTTGGTGAGTGAAACTGTTTAATTATCGGTTAAATTGTGTACAACAAAATTAAATTTTATTTCATATTTTAATAATAATTCATCAACTGAACTAAAATATTGTTAACAATTGCTTCTTATATGATATTCTTCTGACCGATTTCGGCCTGGGTGGCATGGCAGACTATAGCTGACTACGCAGAACAAATCATTGAGTACAAACGAGTGCACAAATACAGATTCACTCCAATGCATGATAGTCCGATGAGCAAATCCGACGAGAACGGAAGCAGTTCTTTCCTATTTTCAACTTTTACGGTGGTAAAAGTTCGAGATTATTGCGACACTTAAACCCAATAGTACTATTCAACGCCCCAGCCTTATCATAATTTTGACAAAATATATAAGATACTGTTGGTGAATTTGAAAAGTAAATACCCAGGAGATATATTAGTACATTTGAATTTTATGCGAAATAACACTTAGGCTGTCTCTGTCTTATGGCTGTCCTCCGGCTCCTCAAACTGGTGATAGTTTGAGGTGCCGGAGGACAGCCATTATTCCTAATTCCGGAGTGAACCTTCTAAAAAATTTTTGAAACAAAATCTTATCAACACAGAACCTCGAAATATACTACTCTCTACTACTATTATAGCTTTATAGACTACACCTCATAAGCCAGGTAATATATTTTATGAAACAAGTGAGAAGAATAAGTAAAAATTTAAAATACTAACGATCTTCCAGTTAAAATATCATTGGCAAATAATATTATATACCTACATTATGTTATCTGAGTAAAATGACAAAGATAACGCGAGCCTTATTATAAATTCTATAATAGATTCAATAAATATATATATATATATGTGTGTGTATATATATCAATCCTATGGAATCAGTTAAATAAAAAATGTTGATTTAGTTCTGTAATGACGAAACGATTACGACTGTCTATGCGTGCACGGGTAATTATATTCGGACACGTAAACCTTTGTTTTTACAGTGGTCTTATCACGCCTCTATTGCATTACGACTATATACTAGCAAAAATAAATAAAAATCAAATTTAGGGTTCACTCGTCATAAAATATAACTTAAAAAACCCTGAATATACTAACAAATATGAATTTCTTATTCATTGACAACAACATTTGAAACAATTATTAAGTACGTTATTTTGTCTTAATCGTAAATACTACGAAAAACTGATTTATATTAAAATCTATAGTATGGAACCATTACAATACTTGATTAGACCCGTAATTCTGTCCGTATTACGCGATAACAATTGCTATGTCGAAAATGTGTTTACAGGTCAATAATCAAGTATCTGTTTCAACGAACTTAGCACCGAAATTTAATTTTTTGTATGGATATTACGATGTTTCGTTTCAAGCAACATTCATTTTAACTTCTTGAGTAACGTAAAATTATCGAAAGGCATTTCATTGGATGTATATAATAGGACTTTTTAATAATGTAGTTACTATTATGGGAGTATTTTTTTTTATTTAAGTCATCATATATATTGAACTGGTGTGTCTTTTACTTTTTAAACGGATAGTACATTTAAGGCAAGGTCTCTTAATAACTAGAATATTCCTCGTAGTTTAAAACACTAGACCGTTTTACTGCATGCTAGCACGTTTACTTACTGTTCCTAGAATTTCCAACACATAGTTGTTACGATATTATGTTTTCAAAAGCATGAATTTGTAATTAAAGTTCACAATGATAATTAAAAAAAAGCTTTAAATATAAGCAAATGGGACTTAACAAGGACATCACCATGTTGTTTTTATTTTATAATTTTAATTAAGGCGACTTTCCATTATTGTGGTTTTTGTTCATCACAAGTACACAAGAAGTTTCTATCAAGAATTAATTGAACCATAATAAATCTTTGTGTGTCCCACATTTGATCTAAAGCCTCTTGTCCTCTCATGAAGTAGGACTTCATTCCAAAATGGCGCTCCAATTGGTTAATATATGAGCGGAAGAATTTCATCCGCCAAATGCAAGATTTCTCACGATTACGTTAAGAATTCTTTCACCGCTGAACATAGATGTATTACCTGGATTAAACTCGCAAATTTCGGTTAAGATTAATGTAACGATAAGGCTATCGTTACAACTCGATTGCATTAATGTAAAAGTAAATTAATCGATAAAAATCAGATTGAAAATCGTACTTCAGATATTTGTTATTTATGTACAGAGACGGCCTCTATTTTAAATGTGTATGGTTGTAACAAGAGTCATTCACATTCACGTGTTTACTGTCAGAACCCGGCAGTGTTTCGAGGTGATCGTTGTTCAGCATAAAGGGTACCGACGCGGAATTAAAAGTGCTCTTCTGATTTTCTGCCCTTTATCGAGTTAATGTTAAACAACAAATATCACAAACAAGTATATGATACCAAGTCGGTAATAATTATTTCATTTGTTGTTGTGAAAAAACATTATTCAACTCATAAAACACGGTTAGATATAATTCTAAAGCGAAGGGATTTTTTAAAACTAAATGCATTACAACTTATCATAATAAATCGTGAATCTTATCGCGAAAGAATATAAAACCTCTTTTTTGTATTTCATCATGGAATACAATAAAATATCCGGTTCAAAAGTCCCAATTTCTTGCATTCCTCATGCAATTTCAGCTTAAGCCGAATTAATTTTATATCAATTTTATGAACTATATTACGAAAAATAATAAAAGTACATGAGGCTATTTTTACGACCTATTTGTTGCTACATATTTTTTTCTTATTTTATCTTTATAAAATTACTTATAATTAAAAAATGAGAACTGTATATTATATAGGTGACAATAATATATTAAATTACGTAAACTATATTTGTATTGCAATTATAAGGCCTGGCTTGTGTTTTTATTTTATATCTATAAATATATACCTACTGAAGCAGCCGAACGTCGAATAAATTTACTAAAAAGGTAGTTTTTTTTTAATCAATAATAAATCTATAACTCATTGTGTAACTTAATTGAAACAATAAAAAATAATAAGGAGTTTATATTTATAATTATTGTGAATTTGTTCCAATTTGTATTTGTTTTAAACAGAAAACATTCGCAAATTCCACCAAATAAGCTCTCTGTTATATTAGTTCTATTTCAGTCATGGTACAGAACACTAATTTCACGAGATCTCGCAACATGACCGAATTAATTTATATTATTAAATGTAGTCTTCGTAATGAAATGTTGTAACTTTGTAGTGCTAATCTGTTATGTAGGTAAATAAACTATTAAGCAATTGCCTCTAACTTCCTTAAATAATAGTCTAAATTCTCCATTACGTTTGAAAGATATAAGTAATTATCTGTATTCTAATTAAAAATAAGTTCGCCATTTACATTTGCACGTTAAAAAAACTGCCTAGCCACTGTATAATAAATAATGTAAATTACGTTTATCAAATATAATCACACATTTTTGAAAATGAATGACGTGAGTATTATTGTATATACATATACGTGAATATAAAAAAATACAGATATACGAGATATATACGAGAATACTAAGACGAAAAAAATTGTCATTATATATTTTATGACGTATACCTACTACGTAAATTAACTTGAACATAATGACTGTTCATAATCTTCTTTCACTTTGTTCTGAAGATTATTTCACGACATATTATCTATTCAGAATCGTGCTAAACCGGGGCAAATTTTTCGTTTGTATAGGTAGCAAATAAAGTAATATTTATTTCTTATTTTCTAAGTATACAGAAAACGTATACAAAAAGGTAATGTCTACAGTTTTTTAAGCGATTGGAATAATGATATTTAATTATTAGCCTTTCATAACGATTAGTGATCAGGCGTTTTTCGTGAAATAATGTCGTAATAGGTTTACGATATATTTTATGAATGGCAGTTACATTATGAGCGGGTTTCAACTGTATGGCTTCGCGACTGTTTTAGCTTCATTACATAAGTATTTGGAACAGTAAAAATCGTTTATCGCGTAACACATTGAGTTACATTCTGCAAAGCGCTCGTGATAAGCAACGTCCGCGCCCGCATTCGCGCCAAACACGGCTAATAATTTAAATGAGAGACTAATTTTATCAAACAGACTTACTAGTCATTACAAAAATATTAAACTTATTCGTACATATTCATTTTATATAATTGAAGGATTGAAATATAAATAAATTTTGTAAGGCCGTGAAATCAACATACTAAAGTACATAACCTTGCATAGGATTAAGGCTTACAGCAATTATTGTTTAGTATATTAGCTACTTCAAGTGAGACAATGCAATCAATACATATTAGGTATTTGTCAGAAATAACACATTGCTAAAATTGTTTGCATTAAAAAAGCTTATTGTTAACGAATCAATTGAAACAAAAACTACCTTTTGTTGGTATAATGTACATAGGAATCAAATGTTAAATTTTATTAAATGAAACCATATATTTGATATTTTAATGGATCCTTAATCTAGTGAAAGATTTAAAGTTTCGTTAGAAATTTTACTTCACATTCAGAGACGTTAAGATATAATTCTTTTAACGAAGTCGTAAACGAAATTTTGATTTGACTTACATTGAACTATCTTATGGTACAACATTATGGTATTTTAAGCTTAGCAGGAATCAGCGTAAACTGTAGACTGATTTGAATAAATTTTGAATTTATTCACACTTATTCATCAGTACGACATTTAGATAATAGAAAACATGCATCGAATCGTCTTATTCGGCTTTTCATTTTTTTTTCTGAATTAAATTATTCTCTTACTGTTATAGTAGCAAAAAAATGATCATCTACACTATTTCACGCCAATTGCTTTTTTTATTTGTTACTTTGATGACTTATCATATTATATTCGGTGGTAATGTGAAATTCTATTACTGAAAATACTCTATCTAATTTGTAACAACTAAATAATTCTCGAGGGTATTATTGAATCATGAACTTCAAATATAAATAGACCACATGTATTAGCAAGTCACAAAGCAAGTTAAATTGTAGGTAGTCTACGAGAATTGAAATTCATCCTTTTTTACAAAATATATCTTACTAAATATATAATAGTCTTAAGTCAGACACTACGACCATAATCTTTGTATAGGTTTATAATGTAAACTTCTAAGATAAAGAAAGCGCGAGTGTTCCAAACAGCCCTTGCACCGACTTATGCAATCAAGTGACTCGCGAAGTCTGTCCGAAGCACAAGGAAACAAGGATTCGACGTCAAATAAATAGATCAAGACAATTTAATTTTTTTACAGTTATTAATTACGGGATATTTACCATGTTTTTTAATTTTATTCGGTGGAGCTCGATATCTACCCGCAACTTCAGTCTCGTGCAAAAGACATTCGTAGGTAATATCGAAATATCGGGCTCCACCGAATGAAAATAGAAAATATAGTAAATATCCCTTAATTAATAACTGTAATAATAAATATAACCACGTTAATTTAAAATTTATTTTAAAATTTGTAAATTAATTGTCTTTAAATTGAGCCTTCCACAATGGTTACTTACAATGTTTATACAAGTTAAACTACGGAAATACTACAGTCTACTATCTACGTAGTGGCATGTTCACTTAAAATGGATATAAAATTTAACTACACATTAACATAGGTCGTATTATTGCAAACGTGCGCACCAATGTCACCTTTGTTGTCCTTCTATGTGTGTTATTAAAAACAACATATAATATTGAAAGTATCAAAGGCAACAATGTTATGTATAACTTTATTAAGTAGGTATGTGTTTTTTTATAATATGTAGATCCGGGTACGCAGTAGACTCTATTTAGAATACATTATTAATCGTATCTAAATATTTTAATACAATACACTAGTATAATTATCCTCTCGTAATAATTATAGTTATTATTATTATATTTATATTTGTTTTCATTCATATATAATTACATTTTTAAATATAAATACGAACATAAAATATATTTAAAAATATAAAATACAGAGGCCAACCAGTGGCGGGAACAGGGTCCAAGCCACCGGTGGTCAGGGCTCCAGCGAGAGGAACTTCCTCACAATACGCGCCGTGCCGAGGAGTACTGCCTTCTGCATCAGGCCCTTGACCCAGCTACCTAACGAGAGCCTCTTAAGGTGTTGGTCGAGGCTCTTGGCCATTAGGCCATTCGCTGAAACAACTATCGGCACAATAACTGCTGTATCCACATCCCACATGTCGACAACCTCGTGAGCTAAGTCAAGATATTTTATTTGTTTATCTTTCTCAGCCTTCACGAGATTCTCGTCATGAGGGATGGTGATGTCAACAATTATCGTGCAGCGCTCTGACCGGTCTATCACCACTATATCAGGCTTGTTGGCGACAACAGTCCTGTCAGTGATTATAGATCGGTCCCAGTACAGCGTGATATGACCATTCTCGAGAACTGGGTCGGGCACATACCTGTAGTATGGTACCTCTGATACCACAAGACCGTATCGAAGTGCAAGTTGTTGATGGATAATCTTGGCCACTTGATTATGTCTGTGCAAATACTCTCCGTTAGCAAGACGAGAACAACCGGAAATAATATGTCTAAGGGATTCGCCCGGAGTGTGACACGCCCGACATATGTCCACCGTGCCATCCCTCACAACATACTTCCGGTAGTTGTTCGTCATGATAACTTCGTCCATAATCGCATAGACAAAACCTTCGGTTTCACCAAATAGGTTGCCGAACCGTAGCCAAGATACGGACGCCATAAAATCCACATCGGGTCCATGAAGGGCCCGATAGAAGCGTCCGTGTAACTCCTTGCTCTTCCATACTTCCTTGCGGTTCTCAGTACTTAGTACTACAGGTTTGCGCCAGTTCTCTTTGCCTAAGGAGAGCGGAGTTAGTCCCTTGTCTATTGTAACTACATCTCGGTGCATATCCAAGTCAGTGTGGAGAAAATACTCCCTGAGTTTGTACACCTCACGGTTATGTAGGGTCTTGGCATTTAAAAAGCCACGGCCACCACATCTCCGTGGGATGTACAATCTCATCACCGAAGACCGAGGATGATGCATTCGATATGTAGTCAGCAGGACACGGACTCTCCTATCCAATGCGTCTAGTTCTTTTTGAGTCCACTTGAGTATGCCGAAAGAGTACATCAAGACCGGCATGACCCAACCATTGAAGGCGCGAACCTTATTGCCACCTGATAAAAGACTTTTGAGTACCTTTTTCAGGCGACCAAAGAAACGCTCCTGCAATGATTGTTTCATGTCGGTCACATTGATGCCTAACGCTTCCGACATACCCAAGTATTTGTATGATTCGTTTGCGGACAGTGACTTAAAGTTTATGGAATCTGAAAGTTGTAATCCGTCAGATTCCACAATCTCTCCTCGCTTTACATGCATAACCGCACATTTGTCAACTCCAAATTCCATTCTAATAGAATTACTAAAAGTTTCTGTTACCTTTAGTAACTCTACCAGTTGTGAATCTGAAGGTGCAAAGAGCTTAAGGTCATCCATGTAAAGTAGGTGGGATATTACTTTACCTCCTCTCCGCAAACGATAGCCCAGCCTTGAGCTCTCCAACAGAGTACTTAGAGGGTTCAAGGCTAAACAAAACCACAATGGACTCAAACTATCGCCCTGGAATATTCCCCGCTCAATCCTTATCGGTTCGTCATTACTATGAATCGTTCGACATCCTGGATAGCGAAGGACTGTCCGCCATTGTCCCATACATGATCTCAAGAAACTGCATAGAGTTGTATCTAATTTATACAACTCCAGCACCCTCAAGAGCCATGTATGCGGCACGGAATCATAGGCCTTCTTGTAATCTATCCAGCATGTCGACAGACTCTTTCGAGAACGACGAACCTGTTGGCTAATGGTCATATCAATGAGGAGTAGCTCCTTAGTGCCTCGTGATCCACCCCTACATCCATTCTGAGAGACGGACAAAATACTATTATTTTCTATGTGACTATTAATCTTATCTCTCAGAATGGAGGTAAGGAGCTTATAGACCGTCGGTAAACAAGTAATCGGTCTATAATTTTTAGGATCTGTTGCACTACCTGATTTATGGAGCAGGTGGGTGACTCCGGTGGTAAGGAACTGTGGTAGCGACCCAGACTCTAGAGCTGACTGGAACTGAGATGCCAAGCATTCATGCGAGCTGCGCAGCCATTTTAGCCAAAAGCTATGAAGCCCGTCCGGTCCTGGAGACTTCCAGTTTGGAACGGACCGAACTGCAGCGGCTACATCTTCAGAAGCGATGGAAATTTCTCCCATCGCTTCCAAAGGCTCGCACGCTTGCCTGACTTCCCGCATCCAGTCACCTTCTATGTGGTCGACGGGTACCGACCAGATGTTGCGCCAAAATGTATTCGTGGCATCATCATCCGGGCGACACCCATCGCTCACACCCTCGTCGAGTCGCTCCCACGTTCTGTACACCCACCTTTGATCGCTCTGGAACATGCGATTCAAGTAATAACGGTCCACTCGCCGCCTGTACCGACGGATGCGGCTTGCCCATGCATAAACTTTTTGTTTTAGGAAGTCAATACGCTCCACGACATGGGACGGATATTCTTGCGGACTGATACCAGTCCCCAAGAACGCCCGCCCCACGAAACGCATTACACGTGGACGCGTATTCCCTTCCTTAAAACAACATAGTTTTCCAATGAGCACTCTGGTCTCATTAATACGTTTCTCAATCCTGCTCTGCCAGGCCGGTGCAACAGTCTTTGGTCGTGTAGCTCGTTCGGTGTCTTCAAATGTAACACCAGCTACACGACATGCTGCAACAGCCGCACAAAACAGAATTGAGTGCGTATCTTCGAGATTTTCACTGCTCTCGAAATAATCTGCGAGCAGTGAATCCAGAGTGCACACTAGGTCCCTATTCCGTTTAGTCATGGGTAAACGTGGCAACCGTGGCCTAAGCTCAGCGGGAATGTCACGATACTCCCGAATCGCATCCTCCAGTGCGCTCCTCAGTTGATCACTGTACTTACTTGTTGTAATAGCCATGTCACCCTCGCCCTCATCATCATGATCATGACATGGGCCCTGTGGTATTGCAGGAAGTGGTCCCTGTACCACGGGTTGTGACGGAGCGGAAGTGACACCGCCATTACACTGTTCTGAGCGAATTCGATCAAGCACGGTGTCACTCAGCCTGTTGTTACGCAGAATGACCCGCACCTGATCCGACAGTCGTTGAGCCGAGACGTTGATAGTTGGTTCAAGTGCCTGAAACATAGAGAGCATCCTAACACGGTACGCCGTGAGGTTAGTTCCCCCCTCTGTAGCCCCATAGTATGCGCGCATGACATTTTCATTAATGGATTGTGTCCATCGCATGCGCTGCACACCACCACCGGAAGCGGGGACCCCGTTTGAGACCGGTTGGCCTCTGGATCCCAAGCCCGTCGGTGGCCGGCGTCTCCCCGCTCGACGTACAGGTGTTGGCGACGTCGGCGGGGAGAAGTACTCGTCGCTCGAGCTCAACGCAGCTGCAGACATCAGATTATTTCCCTGTGCGGGGTCCTGTGCCTGTGAGGCGGAGCTGAGCGGCGGGTCCGGAGATGGATTGTTGTGCGCTCGTTGTCTGGCTCTTGTCAACATGTTCTTAGATTTTATACATTATTTATTGTGTGTTGACACTGTCACTTTCATTTTCTGTATACTGTTGTTATATGTATGAACAAAATATTGGTATATACGCATATTTTATTACTGTTGTATTTTATATACTGGTATTTTACTTTTTTATGTTTTAAAAGCAGATTTAGACTATTTTAATATATTTATATTTATATTATCGTTATTATTAGTAATTGTTTTGTATGTTTTTATTTTCCATCGTATTTTTATTTTATTATATTTTATGGTCTCAAACGTAAACAACGTTCCAAAAATAAGTCATAAAAAACAGATTTGAAACTCGGCACACTATAGTTTTTAAAAATATATATTTAAATAATAATTTACTTTTGTTCGTATGTCAATAGTCTTTTGAAAAATACTGGCTATTGTCTCTGCGTGCCTTAAGAGCTCATGCCGTATACTAAACCAAAGAAAGGATCCTGTTTTCTATTACCTGACCATTTTTACGGTCTTAGTATTATTATTTTTACATTTTTCGTTTCTAGATAATTTTAATAACCTTTCATTATGTATTCAAGGTTTCAAAGTGGTAAAACTATAGTAAAATAGGAATTACAAAATAATCACAATCATAACGAATTCTATGAGATATTCGATGATTAACGAGATACAAAGAAATTGACGAATTAATAAGAGGATATAGTTGAAAATATTAATAATATCAGTGTTACATTACATTTTCTAACTACCATATTGTTAGTAAAAAGTCAAGAATTCATAATGGTAATAACCTAAAATAAAAATCGATATGTACTTTCAATTTGTCAATACAGAAATTGAATGGCATATTAATTGAGTCGCAGTAGCCGAAGTCAATGTTTGGGCTTTCGAGTCAAATAGGATGAATTACTCAAGGACTTGCTCTGTCTGGATGCAATGCGATATTTTAAACCTTGGTCCAGGACACAAAATTAGTCATGTGGTAATTAACTAAGTGACCATTTATTTCTCACCACAATTATCACGCGATCGCTACTAAGGTAATCTGGTATGGACTGTCTTATTGTTCATTATTTGGAACCCATAATGTTACCACTAAGAACCTATGCATTACCAATTATTAGTTAAAAATTCAATGACTTTCTCTTTGCTTCATTTTATAAATTATGAATAACTGAAATGTTAAGTCAGCCAAACCACTTTCCGAAATTTGTGCGACTAAAGAGTTACTCCTGCATTTTCCCCTATAAGTCGATGTTTTCAATAACCTTTTCTTATTGTATGCTTACATTATAAAATGTACAAGAGTGCAAAAATTTCTATTCACTACGGTCCTTAGCTTGGCTGTTCATTGCTTGTTAGAACAAAATATTTTATTCCAGATTCTTTTTCATAGTATTCTTTGAATTGATTGTTATTTTAACTTCCTTTCATTTTGCTATTTTATTAGTAATCAGTATTTTGAACACAATGTGTAATATAACCAAGCGTCAGTATAGGAGTAAGCACTACGTGACCGTTATTTGACACTGGCTTAGGATATAAATAACGTTGCGTAAACCTTAAATATCTAAGTGATTCCGCATAAATATGTTATATCGTGATTTACATTATAAATATATTATCTCCTTATACATTCTGCTATTCATTTATATCTCTAAGTTAAGAACCTCCGAGATTTTTCATTAAATCTATTTTCAAGAACTCATTTTAGTTCTGAGTTTCACGGCTGTGTCATTATCAAATATTTCAAATGTATCTTTCAAAATAAACTGCTTCAAAGGAGAGAGCTCAGATCCGGGCACGTACCGCTTGGTTTTCAATTCGAACTTGTGTTCATAATTTATCTCATATCAGAGATCAAAAGAAACAATTTGAGGGAAATTCTGTCACATGTTCGCAAAGGTATATCTAATATACTGCCGAGGAGCAAACCCTTTACTTAAGATACAGCGTAGCTTTTCAACGAATGTAAACGTTGTTATCTTAGCTAAATCTGTATGAAATTATGTGGATTAAGTAATTTAACTAATAATAAACGTTATTGTAATCTTATAATGCAAGCCCTAATACCTTTCTCAAAATATAATTAGTACTACCCTTGCAAATTAGCCTTCATCTGATGATAATCCGTAATGGAGACCAGATGGGTGAAGATTGAGTATGCCACAAAGGTACTTCATTATTTGATTTAATATATTTTTTTAGTCATTCTTAACGAAAATAATATTAACAAAGGGCAAATCAAACTGATAACTTTTTGTAACGTTGGGACAAAAAACAACATGATATCATCCGTTCGCAGATAATATGCTTATACTTTTCGTTTGATACTTGTCAAATATTATTTACCTATCCAGTTTTTGTGCATCATGAAATTTATCATAATTACGTTTTCTTTTAAACTATTAAAAATTGTCGTTACACATGTAATCGTTTCGATATTTTTAAAGCGATCAATTTTAATTCAATTAAAAAAATTTCATGTATTTAAATATAGATGAGGATCTCTAAAATTCCCTACAGTTTATATTTCAACTCGCGTTTCAGAATATTTCCCATGAGATGACATCGGAGTCGCTGACAATTTAGCTAAATAATAAGAAATACTATATTTTCTATTACGTAAATTAAATATAGCTACGTATTATTATTACAATCATGTATACGTTAAAATTATTTACAATAATACAATAAATGCCCTAAGAATTTAAGAAACTTTGAAACTATAAAAACTCTTGAACAAGACCATGACATGCCTATAAAAGTAATGATTCAACATGTCTTCATGAAACAAGATGCTTTTTTGGATTCTTAAATTGTTCACAGTTTTCAAGTATATTGCATTTTTTTTTTATTTTCTTGGAATGTTGCCATTAACAAGTAAAATTTTATCAATAGCCAGCCAAAAATTGTAGATTTTAAGCATTGCATAGAATTATATCTAAATAATAAAGTATAAAATTTACTCGTGTATTTTAATGTAGCTATTATTATTGATATAATCATTTTATTTCAATAAATATATAAAAATACGTATCTATTTTAAGTTTAGGTAGGTATCTAAAACAAAAAAAAAAAGGTGATTGTCTATGAATTTTAAAACCACCTACGTAACAAAAAAGTAGGTACATAACTGTTTTGTGTTGTCGTAACGAAATGAAGGTCCAATGCAATATTATATCGCTCGTAATAAAACAACCTTTGTATTCTTAGGCAAAGATCGAGTAAAGATAGAACCATCAGCTTACTCCTGAATAGAACCTAGTTCCCGTAAACTTGCTGCAATATAGCGCATTACAATCGAACAACCGTCGAACGGGTTTGCAAACAACGAATGCCATAATAAAAAGTTGCTCGAGGGACGCGGCGAGCGATGTTTGTGCACTTAGTCATAAACGAAGCGGGAATTAAATCCATAGATTATAAACTACATATAAAATAAAAATTATTTATTAATTGCAGGTATAGACATAAATATTTATTTTATATTATAAATGTAAAATATGAATTGGCAGTTCTATACTAAAATTGTATGTTGAATGCGTTTAAAGCAGAACAGAAAAACTAAACCTATAATTTGAATATACTGTAATGTAATATAAAGTGTAATTAAAATTTATACCTAAGGTTAAGCTAATTGATAGAAAAATATTTCGTGCTTATATAAATGTTGCTTTTCTTTTCTTTTTCAGCGTTTGTAAAAATTACTATTATGATATTTACTTATGTAATTCTCATTTTAGAGTCTATTCAAATTTTTAAATTTAAATATACAGTTACCTAACATAATAATTAAGTTGGGACTACTAGTTTGGAAGCAGTACTAAAAAACATTAAGAAACCTAAGATGATCTATATATTTTAATTGGTAAAATGGCCACCAGAAGATACAGTCTTATTATATACAGTCTTATTATTACACTGTTTACCAGAGACAAATAATTTATAATACAAATAATTAAAAATACATAATATTTAATACGCTTCTTCTTTGTTTACAATTACTACCTTAGACAAGCGCGGGCGGAGGATACTCGATTGGTCGAACCAGCTCTAAAATTACAAGTTTTTGCGTTTGTGCACCGTTCTGGCCGTTTATTTTTTAGCACTTCCTCACCAAATTGTATAAATGTGTCTATATAAGTTGGTATAAACTAGCTGGTTTAACTTGTGGTATAAGTTCTGTTATTAATATCCCTTTAATTACATACATTTGCCTAGAAAAAGATATAAAGGTATTTTTACACTTAAGACATTTATCTTCTGCAACCGTTAATGCAAACTACGTAGGTACATACATATAATGCTCAATATTATAGTCTTTAGGCGTGCAATTGATACCTATATATTTACGAGAAGTTGAACGAGTAGATAACTAGTAGGTATTAATAGTTCATTAAGAATGTCGAAGTTGCGGCCAAGTGGCTAGTTTGCATGATAATTATGTAAATGTATATAAAATGTCCTTTTACTTGATTATGTACATTTTAATTAACAAAAAAAAATAACAACCAAAAGAAGACCAAGATGAGGGAGTTTTATCAGTTTTTATTATATGGCGGGCAGACAACAACAAAACAGATTACCGAATATTGCCGACATCAGCCGAGCGTACCCGAGTTGAAAACGAATCTCGCTTCAAAACGTGATCGTGCTGTTTGATTTGAAAACAAAATCCACCCGCCCGCTGCCGGCTCACGAGTCACGGGCGAACCGAATTGCAGGCTCAGTGCGCGAGCAAGCGTGATACGGAATGAACGTGTGGTGCGTTTTGCGCGGACGTTGACACTGCGATTCATTTTTAACTTGCGACTTATGCAGCCAGAATTATAGACGTTTTGGAGTATAAAGTTGGACAAATAAAAAGTTTTTATTGTCTAAAGTTTACTTCGATGCAGTTCGCGCAGAGTTTTGACCAATATTTGTGAATTTCCGTATAGACGCGAAAAAAGTGAAGACATTTCGAAACAAAGGACTGTTTTGTACATTTTCGCATTGCTTGCGAAATTGTGTTCAAAAATTTTATAACTGGCTCAATTGTGGATAAAAAAAACTTCGCCCTCAGCCAACTAGTTCGGAGTCAATCTGTGGTCACCGAACGAAAAAACAAAAACGCGTCGATTTAATAACATTTAAAACACCAGTAGTATTTACAACGGTTTTCTAAAAATTCTTGTTGATAATATCGTGAACTTTTCAAACTTGCTTAAATTATAGTGAGTCTGCCCTAAAATCGTGCATAAGTGAATTAATTGCACGTTACAAAACGTAAAACAAGCACTTAAAACCTGGATCTTAACTAGTGTCGAGTTGATTCTACATAATGTCTACTGCCATAATGCATCAGTCTGCGCTGTACGACTTTGGTGATCTGTTCTTGAAGGTAAGCATAGCTTATTTACTTAATTAATTCTCAAACCACCCACAAATATTATAGGAGTTGGTAGTCGTTATTTTACGACTAAAAATATTTTAAGGTTACTAACCTTCGTTGACATGCATGTATCCCTGAATGCATTTCGTAGATTTTTTTCTCCATGAAAATAATAAATATATTCAACTTAAATTTTAATTGAATGACGTATCTTATTGAACTGTTTAAAACTTATTTTAATCGTATTATCATGCTTCGATATTCGTCTATATTTTTTAGGTTATGATACATATCAACTCTCTATGAATTAATATATAAAAAATAAAATATATTATCTCACAAATTACACATCCATAATCCATTTATAATATGTTAATTTGGAATAAAAGACGTAAACAAGTATTCCATCTATTTGCCACATTAATTATTGCCTGCTATAAACAACATTGTTATCGCGAAATAAGTAAGTCTTATGGCATATGCTTCAGTTACGTTATATTACTTATTTTATATATTAAATTTCGTCAATTTCTAAGAATATGTCAAGCAACATTCAAATATTTATCTTTGAAGTGTATATGATTCAACGTACTGTATAAAAAGTTCATTTAGAAGTAGCTACTATTATTATTATTTTAATATTATCTGCTTTTATTTTTCAAATGAAATTTCGAGGAAGGCGTGTTTCCTTTTTATTCATACTAGTTGTCAATGCGCAGTATTATACCTACATAATAAGAATGTAAAACACAAAATTCGTTAATACATAATCTTTGACATTTGAGCTGGTAAAGTACGTATTCTACCTGCATTTATACTTACATATAATATTCAATATTTTCATATTATTTATAACATTCAAACTCAAATATAGAAACACTCATATGAGAACGCATTGAATAAAGTATATATTATTTAAAATAAAATAAATAGATAATATTTCCAAGAATTAATTATATATTATATCAAAATAATCATTTGCTTATTTATTTAACAAAACCTTTCGCATTAACGCGTATTTTTATCAAGTTGAATATTTAATTTGCGTTTGACCTTGAGATATTCAATAATACTATACATAACCTACTAATATTTTTATAATGTTACTTCGTTCTTTCGTGAGCGGTATCATCCCATTTTAATAAAATCTTGCTCTTTTTGACCAGCTTATGAAGACAAAATATATATTCTACTAGGCAAATTATATTAAAGTGACAGTTGTTTCGTGTTATGAAATTCAATAAAATATGTTAAAGACGATAAAAACACGTTTATTTCAGAATAAAATATTATTTTGTTTTCTGCTGCTATTACTCGGTTCTTAAAGTAATGGTATTTCGTACATATTATATTCTCTAACAGTACAGACAAGTAGTTATTTAAGAATATAATATGAGCGAAGCTGTACAAGGTAAGTTTCGCTCGTGCCTTTTACTGCAAAGGTAGTTCCTACCGCCATAATTACAGTATACATACGGAAAATTTGTTGAGTTGTTAGTACGTGGTGTGGTGTTCTGTTCCTGTACTTACTTGACTTGTCTTATCTCGTATACGAATGCAATAGCCGGATTGAGAATCTAACTGAACTGGATATATATTTTATAGGTGTGTTTTTTTCCTTGGAAATGTAAAAATCCTTTTTATTATACTGTTTTTAAGTTGCCTACATCATTAAAGCACAAAATACGAGTGTTTTTGTTGTATTTGGAGATAAATAATATTGAGCCGTTCTTTATATTTTTGTGGTTATATTTTTATACATAAAATTATAAATTATTGAAATAATCTATTTGATAGTTACATTGTTAGTATGAAATTTATTTAATTTATATTACTGTTGTTATTGTATTTAAAAACAAAGTTTATTTTACAAGTAGATGCAGGTAACGTATCGATCGATAAACGATCATATTGCTCTTAGTTAATAAATTAATCTTCCTATTTTTGTCTTAGCCTATCTCGTTGTTATTGCTTGACAAATCCTTTTCAAATCTCAGCAGGGGTAGAGAGCAGACGCGGTTAAGTGGTGTGACTGGTGTGGCTCCCATTATATTCTACAATGTTTCACAATACAGCTCTTATGCTGTTGGTTTTAAGATCGATATCGCTTGGCGAGCTCGTTTTCGACCCTATCCGTAGTGGCGAAGCAAAACCGGTTCTAATGACTAATTCACATGGTTATAAATCGTTTGCTCTTTTCTACGCTACCTGCTCGTGGGTTTTTGTGGTTTCTTTATATTGCGTATAAGCCACTTGTTGCTCGGGGCTGCCCTGTTTTGTATTCCGTTGAGCACATAGTGTAAGGGGTAGAGATGCAGGCCAACTTATGTATATAATATAGGCACATGTTTTGAATATTCGTAAACAAGTTTTTAAATGTACTCCCTACATCTCTATATAAGTTACTGACAAATATATAAAATAAAATATGATTACGTAGTATGGTTATTTTTATAAGTATTTTTTAAAATAAAATGTGTAAAAGTAAAAAAATGTTTACTGTTACTTTTATTACACAAGAAAACCACGATTTATTCGTAATTACGTAGTAGGCTTGGAGACCGTATCTGCGTCCGTATCAATTAGGTATTGTGATGCGAACACAAATGCAACATAGACTTACTTACGTTACCAAAGAAATCGCAGTGGGAATTTTGAAAGGTGCATCGTTATTCTTTTATTTTTCTTTTGAATAGCAAAAAATCTTTTAAACCGTTGGGCTCGTAAATACACCTACAACCATCATCTACCTGCAGCCTATTTACAAATACAACCGCTCAGCACTATAACCTTTTTTTTTTCTTTTTGGCACAAGATAAAGAAGCCTTTGTCCTACAATTCTCTTTTGTTCGAACAGGGTATTGTTAGTTTCCAAATTTTTTATAGGATGGGGAAAGTCGTTTGCAAGTGGGTATTTTGTGAATATGTCCTTTTTGTCTGAGACAGGACATATTCAGTACCCCAACAATATTACCCCACTTTTGCCTTTGAGCAGATTCATAAGAAAATCGTTAAATTAATAGAGTAATTACGACTAAACATGAATTTATTTGTTTTAGTGGCATACGCTACAATACCCCTAAACCTAACAATGTTCAAAATTGTTTTTGAATATTGTTTGTAGGTATAAAAGGAAATTTAAATTTCGTACATATTGGAATCATTTAATGTAATAATTTTGACACTATTTCAAGCTGTTATAGGCTTAGTTTCGTTTGTTGTTAGTTGGTCAGTAAGGCGTGTAATCATGTGCGGCGTCGAAGCGTACAATCGCGCCATGCTCGCACGCAAAACGCATTGTAGCCGTCCATACTCTATAGTACTTGATAATTATTTCGAGCCATGTTAGAAATAAATAATAGGAGGAAGTTAGGCGTATTATCAATGTTTTCGTCGAGATAAGTTTGTATTTTGCAATGTTTTAATAGCTGATAGTGCGTACGTATAACAAACGAGCATGTTTCCCGAATGAAACGTTCGAATTTGAAATTAAATAAGATTTCAATATGAGAACAACGTCAAGGAAAAGGGAAATACCTCCGGTTTTTATAAGTGAGTTGTGAGTTTGGTAAATAAATAATATTATCCGTGAGCTAATTGCGAAGGCGGTGTCGGCTATGATGGTCACGCGACGCAATTAACTCCACGTGTGTTCGATAAACTTTTGAAATCACTGCAGCTTCTACCGAAATTAATTAATAAACGTACTCTCAAATAAATAAATTTTAAAATAATTACCATTCACCGTTTTGTTATTATTAGTCAAGATGTCCAGTAGGTAATCCAGCGAACGCGTGTGCTAACTTGTTCTAGTGCTTGCATACACGTTACTTGACAATATCTGCATGCAAGTAAATATAAGCTTTCTAAACTTTTCGCAATCGAAACTCGAAAGGTTTCTCAAACAGCCTTTTCAGGCCTCAGTTGCCTACGTTTCTCAACACCTAGACGTTGCAGAAACCTTCGAGTGTAACGCAAACAATAAGTGTCGATCGTGGGAGCTGAGGTAGCAGTTAGTGTTGTATACAATAACTACTCAGATTATTTCCTCGTACGCTGTGCTAGCGAAATAAGATTCCGCGTGAGTCTTAGGCGCCATTCTCCATGACGATCGGATCCCATTCAGCTAAATTCACACATTTTTGATTCATTTTTTTTTTTTGCATATATGTATGTACGTATATTTTTTGTCAAAAAACAGAAGCGTTATGTATTTGATTTCAGACTACTCGGTTATCACGTTGTCTTTATCACGTTCACCTCTATTTAGTTACGAAATGAAGCCACTGTAGTGGAAATACTTCTAACCGATTACGAGCGCTCGACGTTGCTTGATTACTTGATTAACGCTTCGAAACTTCAAGCGTGTTTTACGTTAATAGTATGACTGATCAGGTAAACAGGCCATGCCTTGGAAGATAATCTTACACGAATGATTACTTGAACGAATTCACACATAATCTCTTTTATAATCTCTCTTCCCCGTCTCAAGATGTCAATCAACCCTCTATTCCCTTTAAACCTAATGCCCTTGCATGAGAACACCACTCGACCTACATACAAATATATGTAGGTCTTTATGGTCAACAGCAGTCAAGGCATTACGCTTTCCTAACACGAACATTTGTTTAGTTTTTTAATAACTAGCTTGCCTTGAGCATTGCTTAATTTAAAGATGGCATCTATACTTAGCCATTTAGCAATGAATCAAGAAATCGAGGTGCCGAACGGTAAGATAAGTAAGACACAGAAACTATAAAATGTCAAATCTTGGTTTAAATAAATACACTTAATCGTCCATGACCACGAGGCAATAAATGACCAATAACAATATATTTGTATTATTAAGAATAAATTATTAGAATTTAGATACTAATTACCTTAGTCGCACCGAGTAAAGCTTGAAAGTAATGTAGGTAAATACAAATTACATTGAAGTGTAGCTGCAGGTTAAACCTTGATTCTTAGCGTGAACTTATTCTGTTTAGACACGCATATCATTATGTTTATTCTATTTACATAAACGATTAACATTATTCGAATTACATTTGGGTTGAACTTCCTGTAGCAAATTAAATTAACCATGTTGCGAGAAATATATATTCATTGAATTAATCAATTATTTTTTAAATATTCATTTGATTTAATAAAACGACTCTTTTCCTAACAAGAAAATGTTCTATAATATCGAAACCATATTCTTTAAACATTTAAAATTTGTTTGAAGATTTAATGTCAATAGTTAAGTATAAGTAGTGTTAAATCTTGAAATTGTATCTGCTTTATTCATTTAATGGTTCGTGTTATTAAAAAGTTTTGTTTGATTCGCGACGCTCTGCTAATTGTTTCAGCAGAACAAATGCTAGGGTTCATTGCCGAGTAGGCGGTCGTCGCTATAGTCGTTGGTATCGAAACAAACGTCTTCTGATGTTCATCAATAATATATCTTAAAGCGAACGGAATAAGTATTGAAATTACTTGTATGATGTTTAAATTGTAAACTTATTCGATTGCCGAGTGAAACGTACTTATATGAATTGAAATCATTCTTGATAACAAGTCGTCACGTGTTGCCAATTATTATCGCAATTTATTTACAAGATTTAATCGAGCTTATTTAAAAAAAATCATATCAATAACACATATTCTTCCAAAAACGGTACGTTATTATGAATTTAAGCTATATGACGTACTCACTATCATCAGTAATGAGAGTCTCTCAAATATTGAAACAATAAAGTAAAGCATGTCGATACGAGAATAACCAAAAATTTTATTTATAAACAAGTAAATATTAAATACACATATGTAATAAGAATAACTGACATCTTTCAACTATTATTACTATCCAGCGGTTTATTTATCTTGAGCAAACTCTCACCACTCTACATACTTGAATGTTTATTTACTTTTAGATTAGAAGTCATATAATTAGTTGTTTCGTATGAGTAACCAAACAGTTAAATACATATATACCTACGTAGATAATGCCTATCTGAGGTCTTATGTTGAGTGTAGTGCATAAACAAAGGGTACCTACTCTATCTTATCGCCTGGAAACATTATTAGTGTTGTTATTGAAACAATGTGTTATTTACTACACTTTCTTTGATGCATATATACTCATACGTATAACGTTTTTTGTAAAGTTTTTACAGTCAGCAATTAAAATAATTTTCAAGGTTTAAAATAATTGAAACTGAAATAATATTTTTGATACAGATATAATAAGCGTCTGACTCGCTTAATTATGCTGTAATTGCCTTTTATCAAGCATAAATTTGACGAATCAACTATCATTAATAGGATTATATTCGAAATTCGGCATTAGGGTTACATAAACAGTTGAACTCGGACGTAACACATAGCCTGTTCAGCGTCGTAGTCGACGTTGTAGTTTTGCTGCAGTTTTGGCACACATTGCGGTTGCGTCATTGAATCGAGCACAAGCGGCGCCGTGTAACACTTTTACCATAACCGCTGCGCCCGCGCAACCTCTCCCCTTACCTGTATTAATCGCTTTACATAATTGCTTAAGAACATATCAACCTCACTTGCGCAATATAAGAAACATCGTTTCGTATTCGATTTCGGTTTCGAAGAGGGTACGTCGTATTGCGTTTTCTGTACTCTATATTTTACAATTTTAATGCATATTAATTTTTAAGGTATGGCAATATAAACTCTTATCATACGAATTAATCATACGTTTGTGACGTAATTATTGTGATGCCTTTTAATTGCCATTATAATTAATGATTATATTAAACGTTATTTAAGAAACATATATTACATGCCTCTGTTAAAGGGACATTGGTACAAAAAAATTTTCCAGATATGACAATTATTATATAATCAATAACATATTTAACAAAATATGTATTAGTGAATTTTGTAAATATCATAAAAAATTGAAAGAAATGATTACATCACAGTTGAGCGGTTAGTAGGGCGACTGGGATGTATTACAATTACAGCACAGCACCGCCACAGGCCGCAAGTAGTCGAGTAGAGCGACATTCTCTCAGCTGAAACGATTTTAACTTTCTTTTCTTGTTTCGTAATGATACGGCCGAACGGAGAGGAGCTGCGGCGTCAAAATCAGCGCCGGCGCCATTTCACAACCTCTGCCTTATTGATTTTTTAATCGACGATTACCTAAACCGTTTTAATAACTCAACCGCATTTCATGGCCACCAAGGGAAACCCGACTGAGTGTTATCTTACACACTTACAGAACGATAATTAATTTGCGTTGCAATAGAGACGTATCCGTTGACGCAAGATGAGTCTTGCAGTGGCAGCGCAGAATGCATCACACGTTGCGCACGATTCGCACGATTGCAGTTTGCATAAGAGTGTTGCACAAACATGAAGCTATTACACTGATTATAATCCGCGCGTGCTGCAGGAAACAAACTTTCCAACCCTTTACATATCTATACTAATCCATCATTTCAGCGAATATTAAAAAATTCTAATGAAATATATCGCTATACACGTTGTACCTCAAATGGCACAGTAACTTGTCTTTCATTTCCTTGAATTGTACTTCCTATACCTGCTCGTATTAGGATACACTAATTGTATATTTAAATAATACCATTGTTGAAAGTCCCCCTACCTGGCCCTCTTCAACCGAGCCCCAAACTAGCTATGCCTTTCACATAATAATAATTTCGATAGAATTTGCTTTTTGCGTCCTACTTGTGTATAAATGAAGTTATGTGAATAATTAAACAGAACAAGTTGCTCATTAAGGTGCCCCTTGTATGTACGTTTATGTAAATGGGGAGTTACCCCAATTTCAAACCAAGCTGCGCAATTGGGCACCTGTAGAACGACCTCGCGGGTGTTGAATGTGTCATATAACCCGGTACATTGTATTATAAATAACTAACATATGTTTATTTATGGATTCGGGTTCTTCAGACTTTACATCGTTTAGTCATTGTGAATACAATTTAAATGTCAAAAATCATTTTAACACCAAATTTCCTGTAATTGTATACTTCTTTTGAGGATCACTTATTCGAGTCTAATGTTTAAATTTTACTTATTATAAGTAATTTAAGCACATGTACATTGTGTCACTATTCGCTCGAACATTTTGCATTATTACAGTCGTGCTTATATCGTGTTAAATTGCCGGCAGTTTCTCATTGTTTAGATAGCTGTCAATTAATTGGGCGCAGTTGCATTTACGTTTATCACGTTGTTTATTACAATAGGCACTTAACAGTACACGACACTTATCGGCAACAATCCTCATTGTTGATCTACGTCACGTCCTACAAACTAATTGCCATATAATATTCCGCAACGTCCATTAAGCTATTGCATATTTTAAAATTGTGCATAATAAGACGATTTGAGATTACAATATCAACCTTTATAAGTTAATTAATATAAACTTTGAACTGGCAACGATGACTACAAGAAGATGTGTGTTTAATGCGAATGTTTTGATCAGTGAGCACGTTGCTACAAGCGCAATGGCCGCAGTGATAGTTCTCCGTTTATAGATAGTGTGTCAATAATGAAAGGAAAGTGGCACGCTGGCCGGTAGGTCAGTGTCGCGTTGCATAACCGCTGTCACACTCGACGTGCCAAATTGGGAACATATTTATCTGCACGTCCACTTCCTATTTAGTAGGACACCTGAACGATTATCGACGCTGCGGTCGCCATATTCATACTTATTATGTGCATTAGACAATCTATTCAATGACATTACATCTCAAGTGATTTTATGAAATTGATTAAATGTATTACATGACAGTCTACTCAAATCATTTGGTTAAATAATTTAAAACATCTTGCAAAGGTCGACTTTTTGTTTCGCCGTATCTATTGTTATTTTATACTAGGGCCAAAGCTCAGAGGACAGTTTTCTTCAAATGACGGAAGCGTAGACAGCGTGTAGGAAGAAGGCGTGGGTCTGTCATAAGACAGAGCCGTTGAACTCTGCAAGGTCTTAAGTCTTCCTGATACAAAGGTGCTTCCTTAATAGTTGAAATAATTTAGTTTATTAACTTATTTTCCTGTTAAATTGCTAGAGTAACATTTTTCAATTACTAATGTAAAAATTGAAAATTTTCTTAACAAAACGTGGTTATTCTCTCCGTCACCCGAGGCGTTGAACCTAACAAGTCTCACGATTACCTACTTCCTCCTTCGCAAACCGCGATATCGCTTCCCTGTGCAGATTACGTATGTGGTAACAAGTTAGTTTACAGAAAATATCATCCTAATTTCTAGTTGTAATTAAATTATATGTCTTTATAAAAATGACCGCTTGTACGTAGAACGTGGATAACATAACTTTATAAATATTATTACGTAATGCTGTTAGCCTGTTACTTCTCCGATTTTATTACAGAAGTTATCTAAGTATATATGCAACATACGTGATGGACGTAATGCAGACGTAATGTAACATTAATTTGTTGAATGGCTGAGTTACCATCAATCAATGTAATACTAATCATGATTACGCCTAACGTATGTTTTTGTATATAATATCCTTGGTCTAGCTCTCGGAAAAACTAAATTTAGCCATTATTTCAATAATTCATTTCATTTTTACTCACTGCATGCTGTTGCTCTACAAAAGGGCTATAGTCAATATTTTTTTTTAATAAGTGGGTCTTTATAAAAACTGTAATAAATGCGTTTTGAAATCGCGGTCCAGTGCATCGTGCATCGATGCGCACGAGTGGACCGACCTACGCACTCAAGGACCCGTGAAATGCATGAAACATGCATGAATTATTGCCATGCAATTATTATTTTTTTATTTTTGATTATTAACATTTCTCTTAAATCTAGAAAAAAAATTCTAAGGTCGTAAAAACAATAATTTTTGAGTCAATAATAAAAAGTATTACATTATCTCTACACGTTCTATTTTGGTAGTATTCAATACAAAGTGAAATACATGAAGAAGCGATTTGATTAATCCCAAGTAAAATAAATAGTATGTCGTACTTATCGTTCGTGTTACCTGTTACGAGGATCGTATACCCTTGCACATCGGTGAGTGAGGAATCATAACCGTAACAAGTAGGGTGGTCTATGGCTTGTAAAAAGCCATGCTTCGATGCCTTGTAACGATAACCGTGGAAAATTTTAACGGATTTCTCTATAAAATAGCGATAGAAAGGGAAATGTACGCTAAATAAAATAAATAATATAAAATTAAATCTTTTAAATGTTATCTGTAATATATGTACTAAAAAAATGGCTACCCCGTGACGCAAGTTGATAAGTTATCCGAAACTAGTTCAGTTCAGAAGTTATCGCAGTGACCTGAGGCCTAGCTCGATAGTTTCCTCGAGCACACGATCTGGTGCAGTTTGTTCAACTTATGTTTCGTCACAAGTTTATTTATAACTAACTACCTGCCCCGGCTTTGCGTGAATGTGGAATTTCCCAGTATATTAATCATTTTAATGTTGACTTACATTATACTATCATTACACTATGAAATGCCTAAATCGAGTAAAAAAACTATGGTTATTTACAAATCAAACAAAATTCATTACATTTTAGACCAAATAATCTAAAGGCATTCAATTAAATATTACAGTAACATTAATGATAATAATAATATGATAATAACATAATTTGTTCAATGAGATTCCATGGAATTTAAGTGTATATATATATATATCTAGATATATGTATGTATGTAATATGAAAACATTACAAATTCATTGCGCGCGCGGTGATATTGTACATAATATATATGCTATTGTATCGCCAAAATTAGCCATTGTTATTTCATACACACTAAGAGTATATTACAAGGATTGTTTGCGCATATTCCATTGTGTAGACTAGGCCAACCGAGATGCTTTAGTATCACTGCACTGCGATGACCCGCATGCGCTCGGGATGAAAGTGAAACTTATGATCGTGTGTTGTTGACTTGTTACTTTATTATATAATTTAGTTTATACATATGGAAATGATTTCTGTAGCGGTACTGATACCAACGTTTAAATATGTCATGCAAAATTTGAATTCAAGTTCAGAATAAAATTCAATAGCCTGTAATTTTTTTCTTCTTTTTTTGCAATTTGTTTATCGGAATATGTTAAGGTCTTAAGTCAGTAGGTCGAATAAGTGAAACATTTTTTGTGACATTTTTTTTATATATCAAAAACATACTATTATTAACAGACCAGATAAAAAAATAATTTTTTCATCAGTTTTTACGATTACGTTCAGTTATAAAAATCATTTGATTTCAAAAAGTCATACGTAAGAAAAACCAGTAATTTCATGTTAAATAAGTTAATTAAATTAAACAAAATCAAACTATTTTACTTTTTATGTTTCTCCTGCTTACAATTAAAATAGTACCTATTAAAATATATTTCGCTTATTTGCTAGGGTAATTTCTAATAAGTGTATAAAGATACCAGTCAGCGCAAAGATGAAGCATATCAATTTGCGTTAATTTTGCGCTAAAAAAAGACGGCGGGATGTGCGTTTAGAAACGGATGTTGCACATCTGTTGCTTTGGAGACATAATAACAAGTAATTAGCGAAGGAAGATGGCGTAGTGTAGACCGCTGGAGACGCGGGTTCGCACAATGTGTTCCGCACATTGAAACAACTTCCGGAGGTCTGCTTACCCTTTATGAACACTTCGATGAACTGATTAATTCCAAAATATGAAAAAAATTGCATCGCAATTTTATTTAGTGCACGTTAATGTCAACGACTTGTATTAAAGCAATTATTGTTCTCTACTGCATTACCTAGTTACGTTGAAGTATTTATTGATCAAGAATGGTTTGTGTCAAATTGCGATGTACGTTTTACGATCAAAATCATTTTAAATCACATATAGTAATATTGTTACAGCGTTTTAGAAATAAAATACTTCTAAATGTATTTGAAGATCTTTGTTATCAACGACCGTAAGCTAGTATCTTGCTAACTAGTAGTATCTAGATTCTAGTACCTACTAGGTACCAACTACGATGGAAAGATTTTTTTAAAATTATTTCTTTGAAATGAGATTTTTGATAATTGAAGCCAACAAGTCACAACATGCCATTTTGCGGGAACAATCTAAGGTAAAATATAAAGCTAGATAGATAACATATCTACCAATAAAAGATAACTTCGCACTATAGTTACGAAAAAGATGCGAGGGTTTTTGTAACGTAATTAATGCGAAAAAACCACAATCGTAATCATTGTGATGCAAGTAAACGCAGGTAGCTCATTATTTTGGTAATAATAATATGTGGTATAGCTATTAAGAGTGAGGTAATGATAAAAATAATGATAATTAAAGCTGATCATAAAATGCGTGGAGTATTTGTTGATGGGCCCATTCGCCTCCCGCGAAGGTCATCCGCTCGCTTGCTCACCTACGCGACTTGCTTGACGACCGCACAAAGACAACTACGTCATTATTTAACATTTTCTACCGCGGATTCCTCCATAGAGCTGTACAAAAACTTCAAATATATTTATAAATAAATACTGGTCTAGAAAAGCTCGTTTGTCGAAGTCGAGTGGACATAAAACTTAGTATCTAATATAAATTTAATTTACATAACATCAAGAAGTCGATGTCAAGTTTAAAAGATACGAATTATATAAACAGTTTCTTTGTCCAAAAGTCACCCATTCTGACTCTTGACCCTGTGAATGATATTGAATTCATCGCTAAATTATGACTGACTTCATTCGATATTCGTGTATCCTTAATCTGGTTTTTAATCGTACGGACTTGGATGTTTCGAAATTCAACAAATTAAATAAATGGTCATGAACGTATAAAGTATGTATGTGGTATTTAATTTCACGACCACTCGCTACGATGAATTAACCGCATTATATCTTGTATATTTTTTACTTGCTCATTAAACGCCTTTATCTACTCACGAAGTCTTAATGCTTCCTTATTGTATGACTTAAATAATGTACGCAGATATACATCCTGGTTCTTATTAAAGTCGAGACAGTTTTATTGACGTGTTTTCTTCATTTGAAGAATCGAGATTTATAACACTTTCTTGGTTCACTCGATAAGGAACTTTTACTTTTGTCAGAGGTCAGGTGTTTCGGGGGATGTTACTTTCACATGTAATATAAGTATATCTATACAATTACAGCCACATCGATGATTTGTGACGAATTTCAATTATAGTAAACTATTTGGTAACCTATCTGACATGAGTAACAAAATAATATTTGAATTTGTGGACAGTTTTTTGTTAAATTGAAATCCATAACTGTGTGGGCGTGTCGACTGCGTAGTCAATGTTGTTAATCCAGTATTTCAGTCTTGTTGCCACACTGTTGCAAAACCCAACTCTGCGTGTTACTCGATGCAACTGCGGCAACTTTACTATCCCCGCTTCGAGACAACCTTCGATTTCCCTCGTTATGACATACTAGCATTTGCTCGTCAAAACCAATTTCAACCTACGTATCAATATTTAAATACGCATTTTACTCAAGATTGACACTTGGTAGTAAACTTGCCACAGGTGTGTCAAACTACATAAAATCCATTACACGAACAACTCAGATTTTCAGTAACCTCAATAATAACTTGGATAGTTATTCTAATTCCAAAGTTAAACAACCCATAAAGCAATTTCAAAATGCAAACGTTACCTATTACATTCCGATTGCCGACTCAAGGATTGTGTTGACGAGCTTATTCAATTTTAAATGAATTAACTCATAGCGAACTGCAATAAATACGATATCAAATATTATTATCTAAAACATATTTATTTAGCATATGATCAAAAGTTTTAATAGAGTTTTAGCAGCCGGTTTAAACGAGTGGCAATTTGATGTAATGCAAAATAATTTATGTCTGCATAGCATCAACGTTATTATGTAGTGTTGTAACAGACGATACGTCATATTTCAATATTTTTTTACTTAATAGATTTATTTACGTAAGTGACATGATAAGTAATTTATGTGGTGTTTTGAAACAAACTTACGGAACGTTATAACAATGAGTAGTTATAAGAGTATGAATGTCCCGTGATCATAGTGCGAAACCAAGGCTCTTATGTAAACAATGCGCCAGAGCGGGGACACTTGGACAGTCCTGTTGCTGCGAATGTAAAATACCCTCGAGCTCGTGAGTAGAAACGCCTTCAATTCGGTGATTATGTGAGCTGTTCCAAAGACTGCGTTGGCGTATTATAACTTGTAGAACAGAGCATTGTTTCGTTGTAATACGTAACGCATGTGGGCTTAAACTGCAGCGGAGAAAGTGGCACAGCCAACGGCAAGGCCGTCTCGTCGCTCTTCGACCTTCAGCATCCATTTCCGGGATCCATTTATTCTTAAACATCTTTAAATAAACCTGATTATAAATAAACCTCTCAGCAATTAAGGTGCGTTCACGATGTCGGCCGTCTTAAGTAGGACGTTGGTCATCGACAAGCCCTTTCCTATTAATCTCGTTGCGTAAACGCAAACGTCACTACTTAACTGCTTATTACTCCAAACCAAATGATATTTTTTATACTTAACACTTAGATAACACAAACTTAAAGTGATCATTAAGATATCGTTTTTATTCAAGCGCTAGACTTTGAGTACTGTACAACATTAAATATTTTACTACAATGTTTGTTCTTTAGCTCTCGGCCACAACCTCTTGAAACATTTAACATCAAGGCGATACTTTCAAGGTAATACAGCAGGGTGAATCGCGTGACAAAGACAATATGTTGGTTGCGACATTGTGTGCAACAGTCGCTGTCGCGTGTATCATGCCGCAGCAATCTTACCGTAGATCCGTAAACATAATGTCTCTATGACAGATCCATTACTACAGGTTTACGAGATTGTGACTATTGATAATTAAAACATGCACACACGCACTTAACCTTTTCATAATCTTAAACATAAAATAAATCAGTCATTAATCCGCTCATCGAGTTCTTGATTGAAGTTAAATTAACACCAACATCCACCTTATACAGCTATGTGAATTCCGTTTCATTATTCTACTAATCAAGAGCATCATTAATTATTTATATATAACACGCTATGTTTTTGTCGATGTAAATGCCAAAACTGCTTCTGAGGTTCTCTTAATATAATATATTCGCGGCTGTCATGATCACGTTGATGCAAAAAGTTCATCTGAAGTTATTATTAATAATTTATTTAATTAAATTTTAATAATCACGAAGTAAATGGTTTTTCTTACATGTTAAATAATATGACTAAGTTCGCATTACATTTTAATTAAACCCACTGCTAATGCGTGTTTCTAAACAAAAAATCATAAATGTTGTGTATTTAAAATTTATTACATTTTGTTAAATATATGTAAAGGTAAAATAATAATAACAAACCAAAGTCAAATTTTATTTAAAAATTTGATTGAATTTATTGGGCGCTCATTCTTTTATTTTACCCAATTTACTTGAATTAATATTCATTAAAAATATAAAATATGATTATTAATGTTAGGCACTTTACATTTCACGCAGCTTGTGTTATTTAATAAAACACATTAAAGTAAATCATAAGAGGTAAACTCGTTATTAATTAGATTCATATTTAAATTAGACATTATATTGCAATGTTACATTTGAATACAAAGCTATATTTGTCTGTTATTAAATACCAACAACAAATAAACCTTATCCTCATTAATGTTTACCTCTCAATATGTATAGCTATTTATAGAATAGTAAGTATACTGTTTCATACAAGTAATAATGGGCCACTGAGATGGCTTTATTGAATCGCTCCATCATTTTCAATTCACAACGTCATATTGATCACTGATAGCTCCGAGGTCAATTGCGAAATTAATACATTTACATGGTTTCAAATATTGTATTCAGAGGTTTTTATCAACTTTTATTAGAATACAGTTTGAATAGACAACTAAGTGTCTAAAATTTTGAATAGGATATATAATGCGATATTTTCACGTCGTAGTAATATTGTCGACGTATTGTGTAACATAATTTTACTCGAAACGAATCTTTCACTTCAGCTTATTTGTGTATTAGTAAATGAAATTAAAAGATAAGTATGCATGTACAGTATAGCACTAAAATTATCCACGGTATGTGTTTGAAATGGCGTTAAAAATTCAAATCCATACGTAACGAATCGATACAAACAGTAGTTTTCCATATGCAGTGTTAACTATTTTTTATTTAGTGGCAATGTAAACATTGGCGATACGGCCGCTGAATTAATGTCCCCAATTCAATTGAAGTGTTTCATTAGCACAAGTGGCCCCGATTGCTTCGTTGATCGTGCTCGACAATCGGCGAGAGACTGACGACACTAATTTTATATTACACATGTTGACTACATGTAAGAATTTTTGATTTTTCTTAGGAAATAATTATAAGACAAATAAAACTCTCAGCCATTTCCTAAGGTTGAGTTTACTCGTTATAATTACAGCTAAAATATTCTCGTTAAATAAATGTCCACAAGCATGGTGATGTATTTTCAATGTTTTATCAGTATATAAGGCGTGTTTTCTGAACGCTGCAAAAAGAAAATAAATAAACTTATATAAATGTGCTGTGCTATACACGGATCAAATACTTATAAATTATTTATAAATAAAACCAGTTTTTTAATAGCGCTGTGCCGTGTTTATCTCGTTCATGCAGTGGCTTTAATTGCTATGTGTTTTCATATTTTTCGTATTATATGATCAATTTATACGCGTATTTCCCCAGTACATAAAATATCCTTTTCATTTGCTTTATAAAAAAGTTTTTGTTTTATATTAGTTGATAATTTATAAAAAAATAGTTTCAACATTGGTAATACATTATACATTACGTTTTGTGTAAATTATATTATCAATATATTATTTCCCTAGTGACGTAGGAACTATTCTTAGAAATGTAATGACCGGCAACGGTCGCATTACATAGTTACATAAGACAGTTATTACTTAAGTACCTGTACTAGATGATAAATTACGAACGAGGCATAGTTTTTCTTAAGTCATAAATATATCGGTAATCTTAAGCCTATTGTAATTAACCTACCCGACAGCTATAATACACAGTATATTTAATAAGACAAAAACAAGTTTTTCAATCTGAGGAAGATTTAGTTAAAATCCGAACCACAGAACAGAAGAATCTTAATATTTTCTTCATTATTTAATGCTGAATTACAAAGTCGACATTTTAAACTCTCAAAGTATCTCACATAAGGATAGGAACATTTAATGTTTGTAATACAATTTTATTATGTGTTTACTTACATATTAAACGATCTTTAACTAAATATATTAAATAAATTATAGTAAATCATTGATCCTGATTTTTATATTCAAATTGTATCTCATATGTACATAGTTAATAATTGGTCCTATATTTGATTAATATCGAGGGTTAAGCTACTATACTACTACCCATATATATATAAAGCTAGTAGCTGGTAAAATTCCGCCATTTATTTACGTCTTGTTTGGTAAAATAGCCAGTATTCACACGATTGTGTTTAGTCTCCGAGTCTGCAATAGGCTGATTAGCGAATTATATTCGCAATAAATCTCAATTTCAAGCTTCACTTCGTTCTAGTAGATACCTAGAACGCTCCATCAGATTTAGTCGGTGCAAATTAATTACGGCTGCCGTCTCCGAGTTTTCCAGCTAGCTGGCTACGGTTTTACTTTCTTGTAGGAAGTGCTATCGCTTTCGACGGAGACCGGTCGAGAGCCTACTCGCCGGCTATTCATTTTATTGAGGCTAGTTGGGAGCGCAACTACGTGAGGCTAACATTCCACTATCAGTGACAGCCATCGGATTGTGTGATTGTAAATGTAATGTTACAAGTTAGATATGTACATGTAATGTAATGTCATGTAATATACAGTAATCGAAAGCATGATTATATTTTATTTATTCCGTAAAAACCTTATCTGTAAATATATCTTATATTTCTTATTTATAAAATGCCCTGCAAGTTATGTATATAGTAGTATTTATTACCATTTCTAAGTTTTATATTTTCTTGTTTCAGGTGAGCCCCGACTATCTGGTTGATGATGGAGTATTGAACTCTGTAAGTTGAATGTATTGATTATGTCATATAATCATTTTTTTTGTAAAATGATGACATAGCATACAGCGACCTTAGGAAACAGTTCAACGTATTGTTTCCGTTACTTCTGCGTTTTATAATTGTTTAGTTTGCAAAAACATTCTCAAAGCATTGCCCGATCAGCATAGTAAAGGTTATATTGTATATGTCGAGTATTAAAATGTAATGGCCACAATATTTTTTAAGAAATGTTGACAGCTGCAAACTATTTTTATCAAGGTTAATAAGGTTAACATTCTGTAGCTAATTAAAATGTTTATTCTTTGGACTTTTGCTTGAGGTCAATGTACGAAAATATAAATCGAAACTTAATGGATAAAAAATATACATTATTTTGGAATATTTAAAAATATACTTGTATATCAATGATCTTTAGTACAGACTAATAATCTTTAATCTATTTTCTCGATATAACTCTACTTTCAAGATTAAATAACTAGAGTGATACTTTATTTTTAAAACAAAGTACGATAGTAATTTGTAACACTTTCTTTGACTCGCGTTCGTACAGTACTCACACTACAAATAATTCATGAAATAAAAGTAACTGCACGTTTTATCTTAATACGGAACCCTAAAAAAATCTTTATATAATCACCACGATGCAACTTCGTAATCGTAAAACTACTAACCGTTTCGAAACATTTAAATGTCGTGTTAATAACTTATATGTTTCGAGACTTTTGATAACTTTCTAAGTAACGATAATGATCCCTACTGTACTTAAACTGGTCGAGAAAACAATAAGGCTAAATGTGTATTAGTCATAGAAACGTTTTTCCTTTGTATATTATCTCTGTGTGAGTCACATCGCACAATTTGCGGGGAAAGCGTAGCCCGGTAGTGTGACGCAACAATAAAAATTGAACGGACAAAGGAATTGCTGCTACTTGATACTTAACTGACGTAAGGTCTAGTGTAGGTCGCCACTGAGCAAGCAGCGACAAGCAATTTCTGTTTTAAGAAGATCCTTACGATATAAATGTATCAGATAACATTATCGGTTCCGAGTTTAATCTATTTAGCTTACTTCAGTTTTAATTCAATAAAAAAGCAAAAGAAACTAAAATAAATGTTAACACGTGCTTAATGATAGCATGAAGACGGGTACAACATTTTGCTCTTATGAAGTAGATATAGGATATATATGTATATAAGAAGTTTATAATATACAGATATTTATATAGAAAAATATCACGTTGTGTACATATAAGATAAATGATTTCTTAACACGACGTACTCTTACTTATGCTTCTCGACTGTTACCAAGATCGTGAGTAACATTGTTTACTTGTTTGGTTCTGCAAATCAGCTTCGGGCGTTGGTGCATCTATAAATAAGGAGGTGCTAAAAGCGGCCCGGCCGGGGGACGTGCTTCCTCCGCTTTGAGCGACCGAGGGGTAAACACGCTCGAATGCTGGGCCCTTTGTTGACACTCGCTTTACGGTCGTTCTACCTCGCGAGGTTTATGACGTGCGCAATAAACTCGCTCGTACTCTGACGCCTGCGTTTGCGTCTATCCGCTTATGTTTCAACAAAGGTGAATGTCCATAACAATGTGCAATGTGCACCTATACCATGCCCAGGCATAATTCCACTTGAGACATTTGTGGTATTATATCTAACATTCGTATTTTTTTTTTATATAAAGATAAAGTGATATAGATACACTATACAGTAAGCTATATCATAACAATGCCTTCGGAAAATGACAACCATTACCTGCTGCAATAATAATCATAAATCTACTTCAACAGCGTTTACTTTTTATTATTGAATGTGTCAACGAACCTTATGTGCATTATGAGAGATCGTCATTAATGCTATGTTACAATATGAAGTCGTTAAATGACAACCATTTAACAATTCTCGAAACATCGCCCTCTACGTGATTTCCTGTTTGCTCAGCGTTTTGCCTGGGAGTCTTAAATACATGTTTCCATTGTTTCTTATAATAACAAGAAACAATTGATAGGTATTCAAATAGAGGTGAGCGATGGAATTTTTACCATACCCGTCGCGGTCTGGCATGGCGATCACGGAGCTGGCCCATCTGCATGCGCGCTGGCCGTCGCGCGTCCGGTTACTCATCTAACAGGCGCTCGCTTTATGATTTCTTTATCATGACTACACCTTTACCTCCCGATTTGTGTCCTATGGTATATTTTCTCATTGTCCTATAATATTGCTAAAACTTAAAATTTTAAAAAAACACTTTTGCGACTAAATTCTGCTAGATTAGTCGTCATTATCTAATTTTAATTACTCCCCTGCATATGTAATGAACAAATGTATCTCAATTTTTTTATGTCTGCTGTTCTCAGCGGGAGTACTCCATCTAAATCATTTTTTTTCATCTATTCCATTACTATTTAAATATATATATAAAAAAAAATTAATTAACATCCATATGTTAGCATGTTAAATTTTGTACTGGTTAAAGATAATTCGTTTCTGATGAGACTAGATATTGCTTTACGTAAAATGAAAGGCGACCTTAGAACTTAGTAGAAATTTTAGTACTATGAATGCTTGTGCAAATAATTTAATTTAAATACCTGATAAAATTTTGTCGCTAAAAATACATCAGTAGCAACATATGAATACATAATGGCCGCGTAGTATAACAATAGGCAAACAATGCGCGTGAGTCTACCGCAGCGTGTTATTCGTAGCTCGCGACATCCACCCTTTTATGCAAATCAAAATAAACAAAGACGTTTGTTTGAGACAAAGGGGCGAGAAAGATTGAAAGGTTAATGATTGCCATTATTGGGAGGTTGTTGGTAACATTGTGAGGGGGCCGCAGCATCTCGGCTTGTTATTTTCGCGCAATCATTCAATAAACTTGATGGAAGCAATCGACAAGACCCTCTGCTTGATCCTCAGAGAAATGGATCAATTTTGATAGCCGGTCACCAAGAGTACCGTTTAAGACAACGGTTTATTTAAAAAAAGTATCATTTTAAAAATAATGACTTTTTAAACAAGATTAAACATAGCGAGTCGTATAAGTTAACAAATTGAAACCAGATAAGGAGACTCAACATGAAAGAATTAAATGAGTGTACGGTGCGCTCTCTACTCTTAAACTCATAGTTATTACCTAATTAATATAGAAATATCTCTATTTGATACTGCCACGATGACCGAGTGTTTTAAGTCGTTAAAAGTTCATTTAAATATAGAACGCATTTGATTAGAGCCAATTAATCTTCAATTAAGCTACGAGTGTTCTCTTGTTTGACTCTGTCGCTGGATCAATTGTCGCGAGACAGTCTTCGTAATGGTTTGAGTTCATGCTCCTCGTATCGCGTTACAGGAAATAATGAATAAAAGACGGTACTAACCATAATAAAAATAACTTAAGAGAAATTAGTTAAAAAGGTTTTATTCGTATCACAGCCCACTATCACTTCACGCATCAATTTTTAAAAACAAAAAATGATCTATGACATATGACGTCGAAGCATCGATGTCCCTTTCTTTATTGTTTGATTGAACTGGAGATATATTTAGGTTAGCAGAATTATCCGCTTTATTCTAGTTACTCAAAGCACTCTTAAAATATCTTTGTTAAGTTTCTCTTATCTGAATATCTTATTAAAATCGTACGTTTAACCGTTTTAAATTTGTTGAAAACCAGAAACCTCAATTTATTTTCTTTGTTGTGGGGAGCCGTTGCCCTCTTAGGTTATCTGAAGAGATATATTTAGCAGAACTTCGTACGTATACAGCACTGACAACATTGAGGTGTAAATTTTACTGATTGCGAGAGCAAATATACGTGCTGTCATGGGAGTGTTTGAAAGTTCGATAACCTGTCTAAAATAGTTTTTCGTTTTCTAACCATGGAAACAATATTGAACGTTAGTTGTAACAAAGATTTTGCTTAAAGAAGACATTTCCTTACTAGTTGTTAATTGATATTACTGTTTATCAATAAATATTCTTGTAAACATTTCAAGAGATCTGGAGTCCATACATATGAGATTACGTCGTGCTGAGTTTTGACGTCTGATGCATACTAACAACATAACGTATCTTGTATGCAAGTTTCGATTGCACCAGGTTGTGAGTTGTTGCAAGACTGTGATCTAATCTTCAATACAAAAGATTATATAAGTAAATAATTTAAAACCAGAAACGAAAACCAGCTCTCGATAAATATCTGGCCTTAGATTGAGTCGTTGGCCTCTCTTCGAACAATTATCTTTATAGGTAATTAATACAGAATATTTATTTATTTATCGAATGTGTAATCAAACCCATAAACTGCCAAGATAAAGCATCGTGAAAAAATTATTCTTTAAAAGTTATTAGTCGTCTGGAATGACTTTGTAGCTTTATGGAACAGGTTGCACATAAAATCATGTTTAGGTTTTATGCAACCTTTCCAAAAAGAATAATAATAAAGAGAACCAACTAAACAAACGTCACTGGAGCAAGACGCGTGTTTACGTCGTTGACACAATCGCATGCTAATATACTGAGCACACACTTAACAGAGACGCAATCCGTACCCGGTTCTTCGAAAATTTTATACAACTCCCTTTAACAGGTCGATGGGTAGAAATATTTACAAAACATGAATGCTACTAGACGTTTACCCTTTAACGTGTAAATGGTGAACGTGCCGTCCGGCTAATGGATACATGTTATTATAATAAACTGTGGTAAATACGCCATGGCCGCTCACGTCTGATTGCCCTTAGTTTCGAACGCAATGACCGCGGTCGCTCGAAATCGACAGTGATTACAAATTTCCCTGGAGTTCGTTCGCGACGCAATGTCCGATGGAAAGCGCTTAACCAATGTTCCGCTCTGATAACTCTCTAATTACAACTTCGCTACTATTTTCCATCGTCACTTGGTGTTCGTAGATTTAACCCTTGATCTTTTCACTTGATGTTTCATCCGCGACTGAACTTCGATTGCCACACAATTATTTTCATGCTACACTTTCGCCTTTACTGATACTTGAACACAGAACTATTGACTTGACGATGATCGAATAGAGTAGTTTTTAGGAAAAGTTATGTTAAATTTGTATAATATGAATTTAATTTACTTCTTTTGCATTGAACTTAATCACTTTGGGCAAACTGCAAAAAATGTCTCATGAGTCGGCGACTTACAGGCAACAGAAAGATAAATTTATGTCTATGCAGTTAACACATTCTCGTTTATGTATTCAGTGCGTATTAGGTGCATAAACTTCAACTTGTTTACTGGGAATGATAAAAGGGATTCGATCAAAACTGTCGAGAACAACATCTGCGGCATCAGCTTAACAAATGTCGCGGTATAATTTGTCGTTGTATTCAAAAACACAAGTGTTTGCGTGTTTACGATCTACGGCCGAGGTACAGGCGTATAGAATATACAATGATATGTCATTCACATCGATTGAGGCCGCCGCATACAAGATGTGATCTATCATACATAATGTATAGAAGCTATGTTCCGCGTCGCGCGCTATGCTGACCTTCGCATCGCTCTCAGTTAACCAAGAAATTGTTAAAATTATTTCTAATAACTCCAAGCATTGATACTCTCCTCATATCAAATACACGTATGTTATGATTTACGTCATAAAACGGTGCACTTTTATTTAAATATTGAGTGTCTGTTTTTTTAACGTCAATATTTAAATATACATTATATGATGTATATTCTGTGTGATGTCTATTATCTGACAATGTACGTATATTGTTACATAACAAAAGAGTACAACAGGTTGTCAAGTGAGCTATAGATCACGGATCGATCACTGTGAAGAGTACTGTTACTTAACACGACACACGACCATTGCCCCTCGGCCGAGAGCTGGCGCGGCGACAATTATTCCTCATTGCGCCGACGCCACGAGGCGTCGCTTGCTGAACAATAGTGTACAATCACTGCGATTGTGCCGGCCGAGCGCTAGTGTCAACTACCTCTTGCATGAACACCACTATTGTTATGGTGATGTCTTGAAACCAAGTTAGACACCTCACAAACAAAAGATATTTAAACCATTAGCATTTTTAAACAACCACTGGAATTGGGAAACCGAACGCATAGAGGTCTGGAACATTTACCAGATTAAATTATCCTTCTGAGGAAACGACCCAGCTATTTAGTTAAACCTATTAAAAATTCGTTTCACTTTAAGACTGAGTGCCAGTTAAGGTTCAGTTAATTGGAAATATTAAACATTTAACCTTATAACTAAGGGCTGCTCAAGCAGGTAGACGAAGGCAAATCAATGTATGGGTTCCTTTTTTTTTGTTCTCTGTAGCAGGTATCCGACCGTTCAAGTTAGATTGTCGTCCCTTTTAGGGTAGAGAATATTGTATTTAAAGATTTTTTTCCATCTTATAACCTTTTTTACAATCACTTTTTCGAAAAAATTAATCATCAATTTATCATACCTTATAATAACAAACATAGCAGAATAATAATATACATATATGCAAAATATTAATTGATTTCTTATTTCTATTTCAGAACCAATCTCGCCCAGTGCAGACGATGAACGCTACACTGAGCAGCGCGCTCGGTCCCGTTGGCAACAACAATGCTTCTACCGTCGGTTGGGATCAGCATCCTGTACTTGCACGAGCTGCGTCAGTTCCAGCACAACGTGCTCTAGCTGGTTTGTTAACCAGTCTTGGTCATCGACGCCTTGAGCGTACGACAAGTGACCCAGCGCCCCCACCACCGGCTACTAGCAGATACAAGACGGAACTTTGTCGACCATTTGAAGAAGCGGGTGTTTGCAAGTATGGTGACAAATGCCAATTTGCTCATGGAGTGCGTGAACTTCGCAACCTTCAGCGTCATCCTAAATACAAGACAGAGCTTTGCCGCACGTTCCACTCCGTCGGATTTTGCCCATATGGACCTCGGTGCCACTTCGTCCACAACGCCGAAGAAGCGAGACGCCGTGAACCAACATCTCCTGGTGGATCCCTTGCATCATTGTCCTCCGGAGGATCGCTCGCGTCATACATGAGTGATGGATCCCGCTCTCCTAGATCACCCCACTCGCCGCTAACTCCACAGTCGCCATTGGCACCGCATTCGCCACCAGCAATGTCGCCGCCCGCGCACGCCACTTCCTTTGCTTTTCGCCGTGCGCACTCACCCGATCCAGAAGAGGAACGGCTGCCTGTGTTCAACCGCCTCTCTTCCGCTTTTGGCGATATCGTGATCGCTTAAGTTTAAGCGGTCACCTAGTCCTAAGTTAACAAACCGAGCGTAGCGTATAAGGATCGTCCGTCAACTTAGTGCCTATTCGACGTCTTCCAGACCGCGCCCGAGCGCCGTCCCGCTCGTCGCGCCTCGCGCCCACACCCGCTCAACGAATGATCTCCAGTTTATCGACGCTCTTACTACTTCGCCCTGTAATATTGTAAAGTTAATGAAGTGTTCACTGGCGTCTCGAAAGTTTGCGGTGTGAATATATTAGATATACATCATTTTTAATTATCGGCACGCACTTGTAAATGGCACCTTATATTATTAGATATTTATTGTGTAGCTCGCGGAAGTCTTCCCGATGCGATCCTCCGCCGAGCGGTGGTCTTTGTAAAGTTAGCTTATAGTAACATTTTATTTATTTCGTACTGCCTATCCGCGCTCGGTACCGTACCGCGAGAAGGCGCTCGTGATCTATTTTTAAGGATATAAGATAATAATTTATTATTTATTTCGAGTCTCTTTAACTTTAATTATTATTATTTTGTAGCTAGCAGTTGCGATGCCACACCGCATACGGACGAGGCACGCGTCGACGGGACGTGGCTCGTTATATAGACCTCAGCTCGACTGATTCGGCGCTTAACACTTCGTTCTAACGATTGTCTTAGACTAAGAAAGGAATCAGTCGACGCCGAATGGAACTCGAGAGAGAGATGGGCTTAAATCATTAATTATTAATTTTTATTTCTTTAGAAATTCGATCAATTATACCCTTGCTTTCTTTGTTTGTTTTCACTGCTGCTGCGGCATGCTATCTCGACGATCTTGAGCTAAGCAACACCGTTAATCATATCAATAATCTGCAGCTCATTTGGGAAGTATCGGAACGTTCCTGCGGCGCGCCGCCTCCAGCGGCTCGCCTGCGAGAATTTTTCCTTTTTGCGTCGAGCGAGCGAGCAGCGAGCCTAAACCTGTTTGAGACTTTTGGTGATTGTTTTTTTCGTCCTCGCGACCGCACTCGACTCCCTCTCGCTCCAGCGCTCGAAGACATCGCGCTCGAACGCATGCAAAAAATGACAGGTATCCAAGTTTAAGCCCGTCGATCTCCCGAGTATCCATATACCAATATACCTGTATTGTATAAAGATATAGTGACGACAATAGTATATAAAGCATGTTGATAGAGGTGGATGCGTTGCGGAGCGGCCCTCTCCCCTCGCGCTTCCACGCCGCACCCGCGCACCCCCTCCGATAAGTGCCTTTTACTTTATAACAAAATAAATCGATTATAATATTTAATTTTTAGTTGATCGAGATAGATTGATTTTTATTTATTGTCTCCTTTTGAATATAATATTCAAATTGGCACGGTTATTACTTTTGTACTTTGACAGAACTAAGTGATTAGTTTCGATGTAGAATAGTTTTTTCTTTGAATTTAAAGTGTGATATTTTATAATATTTATATAACAAAGTTTAATGTTTTAATTAAGGGACCAATTAAGTGATTAGGAGAAATTCTGAAAGAAATAGCCAGATACGCTTTCGAATACCAAGAAATTGTATCGTCGCCCCTCGAGTTCATATTTTTATACATGTTAGATCTACGTTTTGTACTGTATTAATAAAACACCTTTGAACCGTTGGTTTTTCTTTAATTTGTCAAATAGTACCGAGGTCGGTAGTGTTGTGTTGTTCTTGTCAAGTATTTAGTTTCAGTTTTTCTCAATCTCATGGCGAGTTGCATGGATCAGCGTGCAAGCGGAATGATAATAATTTTGTACCTAACGTTAAGGATTAGATATAGGCGTTTTTCATAAAGTTTCGCGAATATTATTTATTATCAGTTCATTACGAATTATAAACCATTAAAGCTGATTTATTTAATTTCTTTTGTATTTAAACAATCATTTAAATACTACGATTACTTGTAACTTAATGTTTAGTAATATATCATCAGTCATTTAATATAACAGGCATTAGTTTAGATACTCTAGTACCTATGTCAGTTGTAATTAAGTATTTAATTTTTTTTTAATTTAATCCAATTGTAAGTTAATCTTCCAAAAAATTGACTACATAATTTCTGTTACGGACAAAAAATTAAGGCTAAAGCTTGTCTATGACATTTTTCTTGTAAGTTTTCCTTATTTCCATCTGCATTTTTATTGAATTATAGTCAAAATATGTTAATTTTTTTTTTATTTTTGTTTACCCTACCCTTTTCATCAATCCTGGCTTATCCTTCCTCGACTTACTTTATTGTTTTTTTTTTATTTTTAAGTTTGATTTTGATATATGATTTTGTAACTTTATTTTAATCCTTACTAAATCGTAAAATGTAAGAACATAAAATAGTTTACAATCAAAAATAGTTAATCGAAATAACTTTTGTATGCTTCAATATGATTTTGATTTATTTCGTGATTTGAAGAAATGAAAATTAGCAATTATGTGACTGCTGTAGTATTAAAACCAATTGCTCAATAGCACTAATATGTGTGAACGAACCAGGAATCCCTCGATACTTGTTTCACAACCAAATATTTCATAACAGCACAAATTACCTACTTTTATATTCTATCTATCTACTAAAGACCGAAATAATTGTGGTGTGATGCAGTTCTGCTGTCGTAAGTATTAGAAAGGTTTTTTTAAACAATTTTCAACCTGAGTAAATATTTATTAGCCAGTCAACGAAAAGTTCACTGTTTATGATTAATGTTAGGCGTAATAACTACTTGGCGAATAGCTGATCTGACCTTGCAAGTCATATACTTAAATAATAAAAATATTTAAGTTTATTTTGTTAAAAAAAGTAATGAACGCTACAATATTACTTTGGATTATGAGTCATATGTGGCAGAAGAACGATTTAATTCTACTTAAAGTTGAGACAATTTTCTTGCCTTATACTTATATCAATACAAAAAGTACTAGGTATCGGAATTAACATTGAATAGAAACATATAGGTATATAAGAAGGCAAGAAACGTGTAAGCGATCTTATAGTTTGGAATGCTGTTCTAAACTACTTATCTACTGATTCATACTAATTACAACACAGCCAGCTAACTATAAAGACACAAGCCAAATAGGGTGCAGACGTGGTAACATACCAGATGGAAGAATGCAAATCCCTTCGGAGCTAAATTCGATTTTACTTAAAAATATTTCCTTAGAAATATGATACCGCTATTAATTATGATTCATTGAATATTTATTTAAACAAATAATATCAAGTCATGATACATATCGAAGTTATTGCTACAAAACCTTTTAAAAGAAGATCTTGATTTGGGAAACGGCAGGGTAGGTATCAACTTTTAAAAAGAACTTTAGAGTTGTAAAGAACTAATTACGGGAAAGTAATTATGTATATACATTGGCTGTGTTTTAAAGCCGCTTATAATAAATATGTAGTAGATATATAAGTACAAGTATAACAAGTAATATAATTCCAAACAATATTTCTTAATATATGTAATATCATTGAGATATAATAATAAATAAATGTCCACTTTAAATAATTACCGTTTCAAGATAGTTGTATAAATATTTTTTATAATTGCGCCGAAGTAAATCAGTTATCATATGCTATAGTTATATTATAATGCTTACTAAATTGACTTTATGCGATAATGAATTTCAATTCCTGGAGCTGCGTCGGCCACTCTAGTAACCCAACACCGAGATAACGCGACCTTGACAAAACGACTCAACAGTTTAAAAATGACTATTGAAAATATCGTCGAAGCTGATGGAAATATAGTCCTATGTCTATGGTATTTAAGTTCAAAACTCCGTCAGAATGTAAAACGCTATCGGTGCAACTTTATACTTATAAAACGGATGTTATAATATGGGACTCTCCGAACTAAATATTGAATAACATAACAATATTTGAAAAATATTGAAATTTGGTTTAGATTAACTTTAAAATCTTATAGTTAATATCCTTGACACAATACTAATTGCGTGGAATTCGAGATGTTAGATAATTATATTCTTTTCGTATACACGCACCTACTACCTATGTAAATACTTATAAATATTCGATAAATATTATAAAATAATAATAAGTAACTCTTTGTTAGTGTTGTTTAATTTTCGATAGCAATCGAATTCTAAATAATAAATAAATCGATTTTAACGTGAAGTGGAACATACTGTTTCTTTTTAATTAAAAGAACGTTACTTAATATTTTAATTTAAAAATGTGGAAGCGGGTGGTTGTACAGTAGTAAATACTTAAATAACGACATAAAGATCCCCGGCAGAAAACCCATCAGCTGCACTGGCCACAACGCAATTGTCATATTTTATGAATCGATAATAACAAAAAAATAATCATTAATTCTTAATACAAATCCTGCTATGCCATAACTTTAGGCAATATTTACAAATTAAAAACCAATACTTAGTGTGATATAATCATGACCTTTGACGCTCCTTGTGTTTTAAGATTTAAATGTGCAATGACAGAATTATTATTTCTCCATTACACAAGAAGCTATTAAGCAAAAATTTTAACAGCATATATTTTTTTTATAGGTATCCCTAAAAGCGACCCATCCAAAGTCTAATAGAATCAAGTTTTTACTGTAACGAATGAATATATTTTATTTGCGTAAGTGCTGTAAGTTTACGAAGTTTCAATACAAGTGTAACAGTAACAGCTGTGACATATAAATAACCAGACAGACGATTCAATCTTAACACAAAGGACCTTTAAAAACATAATTCAATAATAAGTCTTTCAAGAAAAGTTTTTATACATTTTATGTCACTTAGGTAAATAATAAGCCCTTTGCGATAGACGTCTTAATCGGTACATAGTCATATCTATCACATATCAAGACTAAGAAAGTAAATACGAGGCGCAGTGTTAGTACAGTGATAATAATAATTGCTGCTGGTGGGTGATAAGGGACCCATTATCTAATATTTGTACATTCAAAAGCGATTAGATAAAACAGTAAGATGTAAACGTCAAGTTACCAAACTAGTAACATCCAAAAGTATGCCCCATAGAGGACTGTCTAAATGAAAACTTACTTCAGAGTCTTCGTCAAAGATCTTGTAGTGAATTTATTACAAGACAAGGTTATATTTAAATGAAAATGTTTCTTTTTTTTTTAAAGAATAAGATATATAAATGTTGTTGTTGGATGAATGCTCTTTTCCGAAGTTAGTTCATGAGCTGTTGTTATGTGCTTATAAATGAATGAAAAATATGACATCGCTTTTATAATTAAATATTTATTTGATATTAAACTATTGTATAGGTACTTAGTGATATATAACATATAATGTTACTAACGTTATTATTCTACTATTACATATTGAATTTTACAAAAAGCAGTAAATATTCCTAAGTATCCACGTTTAAAAAACTGAAACAATAATAAAATGATATTACTATGAAAATATATTTTAAACATATTGAATTTAAAAATTAGAAATTCAAAGATGAATCCTTTTAATAGTCCATAATTTAGTTGATCCAAAAATTCATCACACAATAGTCGAAAATACCTACAAAAATAAACGGTTATTTATTTAAGCCACACTCGTATTGTTGACACAACTAAATATTAAAAGTCACGTTTCCAAGGATAAATATACGTAGAAAAAGGAAGTAACAAAATTTGCATTTCGCTTACCAGTGAAACCGGTCGTTCCGTATTTATTTATGGGATTATTTGAAATTCGAAGGGCACGAGATTTTTTTCTCGATACCAAGAGGTAAGTATTCTCTATAGAAACGTATTTACGCAAATACTGTAACGTAACGTAAACAATGCAAATGAAAAAACGCAAATATAAAATTACATTTTCAAAATTTAGCAGCTTCAAATAAAAATATTTTTATTGTTTTCTTAATTAAAAATAGGGAGTTGTCTGCTATTAAAATAAACAGGTATAGACAAGTTACAAGTATTTTATTTTTAATACTAAAAAGTAAACGACATTCTTAACCATATATAAACACTACTTTCAAAGGATATTAATAACATTTAGTATATTTCAAAAGCAACGGTGCTATATTTTTAATTTGATGCGATGGAATTAAAAAAATATATATTTGTAGTAGCTACATGTTCCTCGTGACAGAAACGACAAATTAATTCTAAGTGAATGCGTTATGTGAGATGTAATGCTTACAAATATATAATTTAATTTTGAAAACACAATAACAGCCATGTGTAATAGCTTTAACAGTTATTTAACTACCATAAAGCCGTACAGTTTATAGAATATAAATCCTATATAAGTGCATGGGTATTGAGTGTATCAGCGCCGGCGAGTGACCCGCTACCGGGTGTCGACAATATAATTTTTACTGCCGCGTGTACTGTCGCAGACGTAACGCATAAACAAGGCAAAAACACATCGCTTCCGTGGACTAATAGGTGACACGTGTTTTGAATCTCCGTGACTGTCCAAAGACATGCGAGAGGGAGATAGAGAGATATGCGATAACAAAACCCTTTAAATGTTCCCGTGTCAACATTATTATGGTTTGCAATATAATGTCATAATTAGTATCAAAAATATTGTAACCACATTTGTCATAACATGAGTAATTATTTAGCGGCTTATGATGTGTAAGCTTCGAACACGTTTATTGGTCGTCGGTTTACATTGACGCATTTGCTTTTTAAAATAACTCCGTCCTGTATTCATTACAAAAGACAAACATCATAATTTTTAAATCACTAGCGGGCTGTCCTGGTTTCGCACGGGTGGACCTGAGTTTTATTTGTAAATTTTTACCTTTCATTTATATGTTTTTTGTTGCTTTTTTTCGACATATTTTATAATTGCCATTCTATTTCCACTTGTATAAACAAAAACCTTAATAAATTATATACCTAAACCTTCTTTATGAATCCCTTTGTCTATTAGTGAAAATCCGCTCAGTAGTTTTGAAGTTTATTGCGAACATAGACAGACTAGACAGATAGAGTGATGACATGTTTCAAATTGTAATAAATAGTACTTATCGAAAAAAATTGATAAGTTTCTAAGGTTAGTTATTCGAATTATTAGTATGTTTACGTTGTGCGTTGTAGGTAAGTGTACTCGAGCAATACGGTTGGCAGCAATCGAGACAAAGGATCGTAAAGATATGTAGCGTATCGTAGACTTTACGTAACACAAGCACTCACCTGTGACATACGCACTTATACTCGCCAGCGCTAATAGAATACCCTCGAACAAAAATATTATTTTCATGAATACAAATAATTATATCAACAACAACAACAACAGCCTGTTTCCCATTGCTGGGCTAAAGGCCTCCTCTCCCTTAGAGGAGAAGGTTTGCAACATGTTCTACCACGCTGTTCCAATGCGGGTTGGTGGAATACATATGTGGCAGAATTTCTATGAAATTTGTCACATGCAGGTTTCCTCACGATGTTTTCCTTCACCGCCGAGTACGAGATGAATTATAAAGACAAATTAAGCACATGAATCAGCGGCTTGCCTGGGTTTGAACCCGCAATCATTGGTTAGGATGCACGCGTTCTAACCACTGGGCCATCTCGACTCAAATATAAATATAAAATTCTTTGATATAAATAATTATATCAAAGAGTAAAAAATAATTATACACATAAAATACCAAATTCCTACCAAACCATTACAGCGTTTAATATTTGTAGAACAACATTATATAAGCTCTAAAACAAATTGATATTGATCAAGATAATCATTTATTCTACTAAAAATATACGAAACTGATCATCACTATTGATTATAAAAATCATCATTAGTCTTAGATTTCTGCAAGATAATTCAATCACTAGTATTCGAAAAAAGAATTCAAAGGTTTTTGTGACACATTATCTGGTCAGGTAGATAGTTTTGTATTTAATTAAAAATCCAGTTAAATAGAAACACTAATTCTTTTAACTTATATTAATGTCAATCATTTGTTTGATTGGTTGTTTTAAAGTGTTGTATGTTTACACGTTTACCTCGCCAGTGAAGCCTTATTATGGGAATTTTGTACTTGTTTTAAGTCCTTAATAACTTAACATTGCACACTGCACTGTGAAAAAATAATAATTTTCGTTAATTATAATAGCGTATATCTTAAGAATACGTCCAATAATACAAAATTAAGTTTAATGAATTTCAACCGAAAAATCAATAAATCAAATTTCTATATGGGGAAAAAAATATTTTTTTTTATATAGACCAGAATAAAAAAAAATACTCCTGAAGATTTTGTTCCACGAACTATAACTACAGATACAAGTTTCTGGGGTTTAGTAACTGATGTTGCACTAAGTTATTATTTAAGAACATTATTTCATAAATACCTACCTACCTATAGATTTATTTATAACTCAATCACTTTTCTACCTACTGTTATTGATCTTGAAGATAGATTTATTATTATGTAGTAAAAATCAAATAGAAGGTAAGTATAAACTAAAAAATAATTTATACATATATTATAAATTATTTTTTACTTTGCATATTACTTTTTTAGGTATTGTAATATCTTTATTATTATTTTATTCTTTTGGTCCTCAATGTGTACAATTTACAAAATTTTTTTGGAAGCTGAAAGTGTGCATTAGTTGTAAGGTTCTACTGTATAATTACAGAGCAATTTAATAATTGCGAATGTATATGTACATACATAAACACACATACATGTGTGTACATATATATTATAACGTATCACAAGTGTTAAAACGTCGTGTTCCGTGCTTTATCTATATACACTCTTAGGTGACATTCTAACTACTTTGTAAATAGAAGTGGAAGTAATTTAATTTACGTAAAACTTGTATATAATGGTTGCATAAACTAATTGAATAATAATTTCCTGAACTGAGCAGGAAACTAGGTGGAACACACTCTAGATGCTTATAAAGTTCTAGTTTCTTGACACGTATTTTTCCGGTGCAAGGCACTTCCTATAAGACTTGATTATGACCAATTAGGATATAGCGTTTGAAAGTCTAAGACGTGTATTAGTGGATAAAATGCTTGCTTGGTCTTTGGTCGTCGTTTCGTATTTTTGAAATTACGACCGTGCAGCACAATTTTTTGAGTGGTTTTGTATAGTTTGTATTTATATATAGAATTTATTTTATTTTGTAATTTTGGCGGCAAAAATGTAAAACGTTTTATGGAATGTCTTATGGTTCAAAAACAATTTATAGACTTCTTTTTGGCGAATATTACAGGAAAATATTTTACACGGAAAAACGGAATATGCAGAAGAAGTTGCGTACTTATACATATATATATTATAAAAATATATTTTAAATATGTAATTTAATAAAGTTAATATTATTTGTTTCAGCTTCTTCCAGTATCTTTTTGATAATGCAAGAACTTAAAACTAAATAATAAATAGGAAATTATTCAACTAGTTTCAAAATTGGAACAAACAAACATTGATAATATTTACTTGTATAATCGATAAAATATTTGGACGTTAAAATATAGATTCTCCTTAGAGTGTTTCTTAAAAGAATAATTGTCCGTTTTGAATAGTTTACATACACAAATAGATATTAACAAATTGGCTGGTAGGACTATATCAACGTTTTAATTTAAATTATAAAGTATTAACATTATTGGAATACTTAAAAATAAAATTAGACAAAATGAGAATAGTTAAAACACTTGCGTGAATAGTAAAAACAAGTCACTCATTAATTTGTGATTTCTATTTTCAGACTCGAATTTCTGAATCAGTACATTCAACATGTTTCAAAAATTAAAAAAAGTGTAGCTGGATAAGTTTATAAAATATTATACTAAATAATCGTGTCGTAGGAAAACAAAAACATTTATAAATAATTCTACTTTCTTCATCAGACAATGATATCGCTTAATTTACTATTATTTCGATAACCATAGATTAAATTGTATCGAATAAAGCGATAGACAAAGATAACATTGATGCGTGGACTTAAATATAAAATATAACGGCTCCATGATAGAATATATTGTATATATACTTATCTCATTCATTTTGTTGAAGATAATATAACTTATATGACGCAGTGATATAATTTAATATATTGCACACCCATGTCAAATATTTCAATAGTCTGAACTAAATAAATATCAATAATCGTATAACTAAACGATATACATAGTAAGTTTTATTTTGCATCTTCTCTTATTAACGTCTTACAGGAACAATGATATTCTAATAAACAGATATGTTATATCCATACTAAACAACAGAAAAAAGTGTGCCGCGCCGGTGACCGTTTATTTTAGATTTCGTTACAAGTAAAAATGATAGCTTGATAAAAACAATAAGTAAAAGGGATAACTAGATGTTTTAATTACGCAAAACGTATTACTACGTAATTATGATGTATTATACCGTATTACTAAGTAAAACGACTAAAGGCAAACGTCCCAATTAGGACGTTTTCTAGTCTTCACTTTTTGCGCGTTAATATCTGTTTATTAGAACATCATTGTACAGGAATAAAAAAATATTCAATTAATTTTATAGTGACTTGTCAATTATATTTAACGTTAGTAGAATAAGTAAAAGAAGGAGGGAAAGATAAAAAATACAGCAATACACTCGTCTCGTCGGACAAATGACCAAAAACTCGAGGGGCTTACTAATAGTCATTAAAGAATTCCACTACCCACTTCCTGTCTCGATAAGCTCCATAGTATTTAGTATTTGAAATATAAATACTTACATGGTTTAAGGCGATTCGAGAAAAGTGGGTTAAAATCGCCTTATTATTGTTTACATGCTGACAATTAGTTGCATATAAGTGAAGCTAATATAAAGCATGTAAAAACAATACCAGATATCAGCGATTAGCTTAATAACATGACTTATAAATATAAATATTAATGTTATTATCTTTAAATGTTGTGCAATTTAGAATTGCGTATTAGAAATTATATTAATTCAACCCAAAAGACTAAAAAGACAAAAACTTGCGCCTTTTCTGCTAAGAAGGACGTATTTGACATTGCGTCATAATTCCACAGGGATTCGCTGGAGACCTCTAACAGTATTGGATTCTTGGCATGGACATTTCCATTAATGTTAAATATTAAAATCACTTGGAAGGTAGGAACTAAAGTAGTGTCAAGAAAACTGGGGTCCAAGCGATACTTCACGAATTCTTCGGCGATAGTGACCATTTAAAATCAAGTAACGTTTTGCTTGTCTGTAGTGATAAGCAATAAAAATTAAGCTATACATATTATGCTCAATATATAGTCTTAAAAATATATATAATTTGCCAATTTTAAAGCCATCAACAAAATATGTACGCAAATAAATAAAAACTAAACGTGGAATTATTATAGCAACAGTACGCAAAAGGTTACGTGATTAATAAAATTGATATTTATTGCTATTTATATTCATACATGTATCAGTCTGTACCTACTTACATACTTCGCTTTGTTTACAAAGCGAATAATTATTGATTTATCCTTATTTACTGACTTTTCGACTTAGAAATTAAAATACAAGTAAAGTAAGACTGATAATTTCCCACTGCTGGAAATTAAAAAGCAGGGTTTAGAGAAAATTTATGGAGAAAATAGTGCTTTACTGTGGATTTGTTACATGTTGCAAAATTTGACACTATTCTGATATCTGAATCAAATACAAAACAAACGAAAGGTGTTCTGTTTCCCCCCTATGTTTGTAAGTGAGGGATTTTTTTAAACAAATTATGACCATTTTTTAGTAGGGTTATCAATATACTAATGACAAGATCTTCGATAATCATTATCATTGTCATCGTTACATAGTACGTCCCTATGTATGCTTACATATCTAAAATCACGCAACGGATTTTCATACGGTTCTTTTTAATAGATATAATGATTCGAGAGGAAGATTTTTGTATATAATACATGGGAAATATAGTAAAAAGAAACACTGATAATTTTAGAAGATTCTAATGTGATGTTGTAAATTAACAAATTCCGTAGTATATTTAGTATCAGCAGAGCCGGATTTAAAGGTTTGGAGGCCCCCGGGCCACAAAGCAGTGGGGGCCCTAGACAAACAGAAGCGTGAACAACCTAATAATTATATTATCATGAATTAATTACTTTTTTTATAGCAATCAGTAAGCTATGAGTTATTTACTTGTATCGGTAAATTTTAAAATATTAAATAATAACATTATTATAATTTGACTATATCTCGGTATTTGTTAACTTGCTGAAAACTGTGGCCCCCCCTAATGTGGAGGCCCCAGGGCAGTTGCCCCGGTTGCCCTCCCCTAAATACGGCCCTGAGTATCAGTACTGCACCCGTGCAAAGCAGGAGCGGGTCGCTAGTAATGGGATCGTCTTTATTACAGGTTTATAGATATAAATAAAATAGTCACTGGGTATTTTTAATATACAGGAATGCGCAAAATTCTAATAAAGTTAATCGTAAGATTTTAAATTAACATTAATATAAAGAAGTCGAGTATTCATGTATTTAAGCAATGCCATTTCCGAGATTGCCGATGGCGCATCCAGTTATCGTAAACGAAAAAACTAAACTAAATAAAGTTTAATGGGTCCAGTTCAGTACTTGCCCGATGACCACCGCTAAGATGGGCACTTTCGAGGGCTTAATCACACTGACTCAACTTCTTTGACTCTGAGCTAAGAATACTGCGGAGTTGAACGACCTTACCACAAACATAGCTTTTTTACTATCGCTATTGACTATTTAGTCTATCATTTTTATCTACTAAATCACTATAAATATATTATTATTCAAATTAATTAAATCCGATAATCACTTGTATTATAATTTTTTTGTCACATTTTTTTAATTGCATCGTTGATTTTTTTAAAACAGCTCTAATGAAAACTCTTTTTAAAGCTTATTTTAATTTCTCAGTTATATTTATTAGTAGTGTAATTATTTCGCTCTCAATTCAATAGATCTATACTTTACGCCCTTAATTCATTGTTGATGAAAATGGGACTCGATATCATAAAAATATTTATTTTCAATACCAGTGGATAACATTATATAGAAAATTTGATACCAGTTTGGAAATACTTACCTTTATTATTTCGCATATGCAATCATTTAGGTGTTTATTGAAAATACAAAACAGGAAAGATTAGACATTAATAAGGCTTAGCTGGACCGAACCTTCTCCTTATTCCATCACAAAAAAACCAAAGAGATGTCAATAACATGTTTTTTTTTATGCTTGACTGCCAAAATCAGTGAGAGTCAATTACGAATATTTTATTTTATAGAAAATGTATTTGTGGTTCAAAATTTATAATGACAATCTTCTACCAAAAGCGAATACCTACGCTTAAAAATGGGGCACAAAGTCATCTTATATATTGTTATAATAGTCCTTATACTCATTTTGAAATATTTTTTATTGCTAAATATTTTGCTATGGAAAAAAGTAATAGTTATAGGTAATAGATTGTAACTGATGAATGAATTATTTGAAATACTATTTGTATAAGGTTATTTGAGGTTAATCGAAGAACACCAATTGAGTTTAAACGACCTTCACTTATATCAAGAACGTTCATGATTCTAAAATCGAACTTATGAAATCTATATACAAAATTATTAGAGGCAGGATTGAAGTCGCATTTGTGAAATGTAAAATGTGTCTAAGAAATAAATAAATTAAGTATGGCTTTTATTTTTAACAGAACACACTTTTGAGTTTACATAACATTTTTTACACGGAAACTATACAATTGTTTCACTAAAATCGTAATTATAACTCATGTGGCGAGTACTTTTTTTCCAAATAAATAAAATGATTTAATTAATTAGTCGAAATTCAAATATTGATGCGAACGAAGTCGCGATCTCAACTCTTTATTAAATATGAATTCAAATCGTTTAAAACGAAATATGTTAAAATGGTTCATATACATTGGTAATAACGGTCATTATTGCTCAAGCCGCTTATTTGATGTGCCCATAAAGTAACATTATAGTTTTGATGTGCGTAAATGAATTCATATTATTAGCGGGTCTGGTTGGTTATCGTGTAACCCACATAAAGCGATATCGGATTCCGCTGTAGTGCGCTGAAAACGAGATATGTCTCTGTGTTCTTCAATAACAATATTTAAAACAAGAATAATCAATCTTTAAATGTTACTAGCGGGGTTTTAGGTAGGTAATCATATCATTTATATAAACTATTTATCTTCATGTCCCTACTAAGTCCTTTTTCCCTTGTAATCCCTAGCCGGTACTGGGTAAAGGAACAATTAGCGATGGTGATCATATATGGAAAACCGGTAAATGATTAAAAATGATAACTGTTTTTCATGAGCAAATAATTTTAAATCAAATTAGCAAACAAAACAATTGAGTTCGTTGCCGGACACTATATTCAATGCACTTTTTCGGTCATTTCGATTAAGCATTTTTTTATGAAAATTTGCTATCAATTTGTTTAAATCAAATATTATAAGTATTTTTATATTTCCTAATTTAAAATTCATAATAGGAAAACAAATATTACTACTTACCTAATTATTCTCAAACGTTTGCTCTTTGCCTGTAACTACAGTATATATATTGACATTTTTTAAGGATAGTACAATTGATAATTTGGTGTTACCTTCAAATACGTTTATGTACGTATGTAATATTTATAAAGTATAGATATTCGAAGCAAAAATGATTAAATGGCTTTCGTCTTTCGTTTATCATGTGCAATTTTTCTTTGCAACTCTTATTTACTCTAATAATCCGATCAGGCAGCAGATCTGACATGATCGGAATAAGAACTCTCTGAGGTACAGGAATTCCAAATTCCAGACTACCGGCTGTATTTAAGACTTAAAAAATCAAAAACAATTTCATCAGTCCAAACTGTGGCTTGAAAACAGGACCTGAAGATCTGGTACCTTATCTAGCCACTAAGACCAGAAGTGAAAAAGGCCTCAATACTCAAATGTTGAAATTATTAAATAATCTGAATATGTCACTTATCTTAATACACTTAAACTACTCATACAATATCGTCTTTTTAGGTTATCAGTGTCTTTGAACTGATACGTAATTTGATAATAAATTCTATTGTATATACATTAATTGGTTGCTATTGCAACTAACGATATAGACAAATATAGATTTGATACGAGTATATGCCGAAAGTAATCATGGTGAAATTAACAAAAAAATAGCAAAATTTATAAGTATAATTAATATCAAATCAAAGGAAAGATCGTGAGAAAACCTGCACATGTCGTAAGAAATTCTGTCACATGGATAATATATTAGAGGGCCGTCCCATATTCGCATGGGTGGAATAATGATTTTATCCCGTGTAAAATTTAAAATAATGTATTTCTACATTCGTTAATCGTTGCATTCGATATAACTGTGCAACTGCATTGTACAACACTGATTGTTTTGTGCATGAGTTTATTTTAATATCTCCCAATATTTAAAAAAAAAGTATTCTCAAAAACTGTTAGTAATAAATAATAATAATCATAATAGCTTTCGAGCGATTCGATAAAAAATAACTAAGTTAGTTTATAATATTAATATAAAATCTAACAAATATATACATTCGAACAGTTTTGGCCGAAACGACCATTGACAAAGTTAATCATATATTATAATTACACTAGTGAGTAGATACGAGTTCCTGGGTTCAAACTGTATCCAAAATCATATGTTATGTCACGTTATACATCATGTGCCTAAAAAATAAATAAATATAGCTATATAATTATGATAATCATTGTAATATAATACTTTAACACCTAAACTGTATATAGAAATAACTTATTAACATGCGGCCTACAATGTCTCGTATTAAGACCTCTATAAAATTAATATTCGATGCTAATAAATTCAACTATGTAGGATGTGCTTAAAATTAATGACACAGGTAAAATTACTTCCCTGTCAACTTTGACCTTTGTATACATGCGAGGCGAGTCATAACAGCTATCGCCTCTATTGTCCTTAGCCTGGGGCGTGGCCATCGAAACAATAATATAACTTGCATTATTAAATGTACATTAAACATTTAAATCATTTAACAAATTGCTAAATACGTTTAGATCAATTAGCAAAGTACTATCTACTCTACTAGACAAAATACATTATAATATTAACATTTACAGTGTAAATTATACATAATTTTATCCAATTGATGCCTTTCAGAAATATGAAAGCAATGTCTTTATTTGGTTCAAATAATGTTAAGATAAATGAGACTGGTATACATATGAGTGTTGCTTTGCTCAGTTTTGAACTCGCGACCTCTCGATGTTCTAGACAATGGGCAATCTCGACGCAAGACAATAATATTAGATCTTGCATTAAACGTATGCGTATTACGTATAGCAAAAATACATATTATTATTTTGACCTCCTTGTAGCCATCAAAATTAATAGTATATGTATAAGAAAACGCAATATTTAATATTTAAAAGAGACGTGTGTTTTATATGCTACTGATACTGGATTTATTTATATGTATATGTATCTTTATAAACGAACTTTAGCTACCGGGTTTATTAATGACATTGTAAGGATTTATATTTCAAATTGAAAAATAGAAATATTATAGAAAACTGTGACTGAATATCAAATGAATTTCTTAGTGTTTATCCTCAGGTGAGAGGAGTCATATAAGAAATTATAAAAAAAACAAATATCGTGTTATTAAATGGTTGAAAGACATAGAGAAACACAGAATTATTTAGCCAAAAAAAGTTTAATGTATGATTACAGGCATAATGAAACATTTAAAGCATGGCACGGCACGAGTATGCTACAATTTGGTGTTAAGCAAACACGATGCACCTGTGTCACTCATATTTAAATAGAATCTGAACAATTTATTTACCCTTTTTTATTGATCCATACCTAAATCTACAAAAATAGAATAATTATATCCACATTGTGTTTTGGTTGTAAGAACATTTGTATCTAAAAAACACATACATATTTGTATTGGTTTGAATCCATACCTATATACATATTAAATTAAATTTATGATAAATCTGTCTTTAACTTCTCTCGTCGAGAAAAAATTGGGGAGAGGGAGGTGTGGTCGAAATCGAGACAATTATAACATACTCGCAAGAACAATAAAATTTACCATATTTGTATTATTGTATCAAGAAGTAATATTTAATATTGTTAGGTACCTGTGTTAGTTGAATGATGAGTATGCCAGTGTAGTTACACAGACACAAATGACATAACATCTCAATTCCCAAGGTGGCCAGTTCACATAAATATTATTATTGTTAATGTTGGTACGAAAAACCATTAAAAATAAATACTAGATACTATTGGTTTCTGCAGTAAAAGTAGTATTACAACTTTTTGTAAAAAAATATGTTTAAGACATAAAAAGATTTACTACTACTATTTAAATAAAAAATATATTGACTAATACACTTTAAGTCATAAGACTTATATGGTGCTATGAGTCGATGCCATTAATGTTATATAACAAACCAAATATTGGCTTGGTAGGCAATATGTCTTATCTCTGACATATCGTTCTTAAATAATAACCACAAATTAATACTCATTAAAAAACATATTATTGTCTGACAAAAGTACAGAATTCCTTCAAAATAAATTTTTTTTTTTTTTTTTATCAAAAACATATTTAACAATTATGCGTCTATAGAAACACAAATGAACATATGAAAAAATGTAAACACTCACACTCATACAAACAGAGCAGAGAGAGAACTAAAATAAATATTAACATTATCACCATTTGTGAATAAAATGATACATGTTCCACCCTTCTGCTTCGGTCGGAGTTTGGTAAATGATAGAGCTACACAACGGCATCTTTCATAGTTATCTAACATACATAAGTTTATGTCTCAAGGGTTACCTTTGATAGGATAGAATGCTACTATATAGTGTACACCCTTTTATAATAATTACTATTATTTTTACGTACTTATAATATTCTATTGGTATAAACTTGTAACCCCTACTTTTCACTTGGCACTGAGGACGTTTTAGGGCATATATAATGAGAAACAGTAATTTAAAAAACTATTTCATCAATAAATCTTACTATTAATTAAAACTATACTTTATCGAAAAAACTTTGAAAAATCTTTTTGGCTAAGACTAGGGTACCATCATAGATCTAATTGAACATTGAATGTGATTAACTGCATTCTAAATCTGTTTATTAAAAAGAGCATCTATGAGAGTTTCTTGCTATTTCTTCATGCCGCAGACTACTTTCAGAAATATTGACGATTTAAAAATACTCTAAAGTGATGTTTACTTGAATAAAATACATTTGATTTGATGGAAAATGAAACATAATTGTTTATTCATCTTGATTTTTATCCGTTGCACTACAACGTTTTGTTTAAATGAACTGTTTTTCATCTGTTTCGCTCCCACAACAAATCAAATAATATCATTACATACCATGCACCATTTGTATAATGAAATATTTGTGAATATTTGATCAACTGCTTTTTGTTCGTTTAACCGACGCGTACCAAGGAAATATTTTAAGGAATGGTGGTAAGGTAAGGCTCTACACATACTATTGTAACTCTTTCCTTTATAACTTAATAAGTAATTATTTCGTTGGTGAAATTAAAAACATTGTCTTATCACAACACAAACTAAGAGATACAGATCAAAAAAGAGAAAACCTGAAATAACTGTTTTATACAATATTATTAAATCATTTTACAAAATATAGCATATATGAATTAAAAATTAATAATGCTCATTATATATTTATGGCCCCCATAATTATAAATCAAAATTACACAAAATTTGCTTTAAGTTTTCATTGGCTAGCTAACAAACACCTTTTGTGATTACTTACTATTTTATAACTACTCATAGTAATTCAAAAATACTTGTATATCTATGTTTTATAAACGTTGTAAAATGTATCTGATAATGACTTTGCAATATAAGGTCTACTAACATATTATATATTACGTAGTGAATACTTTATTATTATTTCATTACAAAATAATGTCTATCCAAGACATTAATTAACTGTGATTAGCAGGATGTGTATGTACAAAATGCAACTATATAATATAGCAACATAGTTGTGAATGGTACTAATTCATTAATAAACGGTAAAGTGTCATCGTTTCCTATACTTAAAATACTGATTTTATAAGCAGAAGATTAACACTCATTAGAATAAACTAAAAATATCTGACGTTTAATATAATATTGAATTTACGAAGTAATTTGATCCGATCTGATCATCGCTGATTATTAATAAGCTTTAACACTGATGAAGCTAAAACTTTAATACTTTCTAAATATATGTGAAAGATATTAGTATATACTGAAAACATTATATATAGGTTATTAACATTAATTATAATCTTACGACATATAAAATTTTGCAATGAAATTTATTTGACCATTGAGTTATTCCATGAAAGTATCTGCAATTTAACTCACTCTTTTACAGGTTAATGCTCAGAAATTCTGAAATGTGTAGTATTCCCAAGCAGAAGTAGCCACCAATGACCAGCCAGGCAGACGTACCATCAATGTGCTGTTGCATCGTCAACCCATTACCTATTTTGTTTCTATATACATTCGTTTAGCTTAATTATATAATTACCTACCGTTATATCCCAGCCGGACATCTGATTATGTACCTAATGTGTTAATGTAAGATTCCAGCCATTTAATGATAATACATTGGAATCTTTTGCACGATAAACATCCTTAGCAAAGACCATAATTTTTTTCAACGCACCATTACATCTTGGAGTTTTTGTAAGTTCCTTAACTGGTAATTGTGTGCCCATAATGGGTAACAAAGCAAAACAATTGTATGCAATATTTATGATGCAACTCAAATTAATCGTGAAGATGACCTGATAAAGTGACACTGGTTCTATGGAAACGGAGACGAGATTAATTGTAACGTAATCATATTAGGGAGACAATGTTGATGAAGAAATGAAGATGAAGACTCCGATGAAGTGAATAAACACAAATATCTAGTAGAACTGAATAAAAGTCTCTTGGAATAAAATGAAATGCAGATGAAAAAATTGAAACAAAAGTAATAGCGCGAAAATATTTCTGAAACATGTAATGTGACCTTCATTTTCCGCCCAGAAAATTGGAATAAAGATTCAATGGAAAAATGTTCCTAGCATTTTACTCAAATATTAACACGTTCGTTGAAATTTTGTAGAAGATTTACTTTAAATATTACTTACTTATTTTAAATCTTCAGTGTTAATCATTCTTATTTTGATTAATATCGTTTAATTTACTAAAATACTAGTTAATTAAACTATATCTTATTTGGATAATAAAAAATGCTGCGTATGTTAAATTAATTCGCAAATAATTTTAGAGACATCGCAATTTAATATTCCTGTGTCAGAATACTCAGAAATATATATTTGCATTTGTTTCATGATTTACGTATAAAGCGCTAATTGGGTGTGTTCGAAATATCTCCAGTACGAAGAATTTGAGAAGAAACTATGTAACTTTTTTATGTTATAATAAATTATATGAATCTTTTTCAAATTAAAAAGGTTTTTATGTTACGTTATTTACAATTCTATTTTATTAGGTTTTGTGGTTTACGATGGCTACTGAACGATAACATAGCTTAACGAATGAAGCTGCAACCATAAATCATGAGTATCGCTGTTGTAGTACTAATTTTAGCACTAACTTTATGTTTTTTAGTAATTATAACGCATATATTATTTTTTATTTTATTTTTATTTAGGTCGAACATATTTTCAGTAGTGTGCACGAGCTCTTATAATGAAATGCGTTGCGTTTACTATAGTTACTTTTATTGTCGTTATTCTATTGTATTGTTGTGAGTGCGTTCGATAAACTTTGTTTAGAGCTAAATGAGCGATACAGTGGTCGTTGACCTCTTCCTGAAATAGCGCGGTGCGTTGAGATTATGCGTTGATAGTACCGCAAATTGAGATCGCGGTACGGATAAATGTGCATTATTAGCAATAATTACACCAAGAATTCAAATATACGTGTGAGTGATATACCACTATCACTTCCGTAGGATTTTTGAGTCTGTACTTGTATTAAATTTATCAATTTACGTTATAAATGTATTATTTACATTAATTTAAAAACCAAAATTCATGATTACATTATGTACGTACTAGCTAAGTAGTATGTACTCTAATGACCTCATAAAATTGATTACTTTCGTCACAAAGATTTATAAAATAAAATAAAGACAAATCACCAATTTTACACTCATTTTATTAAATATTCTCAAGCTTGACCAACTGTTAAGATAATTTTACTAACTGTACACGATTTTGTAATTACAAAATGTTACGCCAATAAATCGCCTTATAAAATGATAAAAAGTTTTTTTTTTATATAATATGAAGAGATGATTAAACTAAAACGAGAGACATTGTAAAAATTGCATCATAACGATATAACGACAGGGGACTGCTTTCACTGTCGTTACTGTAATAACAGAATTATTACAATAGCAAATTTGACGTAATCTATTTCTAAGTTTTCCAAGTATTTTACTGCTTCGGTAAAAAAGCGAAAATGTAAGTTAACCCGTTAAGGTTAATGTTTGAGGTGAACGTAGCTTCAAGAAAGTTTGAAATAATAAATAAATTATATAAATAACAATTGTTAATATATAATACATGTGATAAATGAAATTACATTAAAATGACATAGACAAAGGAAACGAAATGACACCTCTCCATTAAAAACTAAAATCCACGGTCATATATTTGAGCCTATAATCTATCTCGTGTGTTGCATGTGTTGGAATTTTTGCTTGATACCATCGACAAATATGCTGATAATTCAAAAAAATCAAAAGGGATGAGTATGATTACAATTATATACTTAAAAAAGAAGAAGCTCTTTTTTGAGTGTTCATTTATAAAGCAGGTCTTTTTCCATAACTATCATGCAATTATAAAACAATTACATATTAAAAATCATATAAATTAGCAGTTATCTTAATATTATAAATGTGAAAGTACTCTGTCTGTCTGTCTGTCGATCTTTCACGACCAAACTACTGAAACGAATGTGTGTGAAGCAAACTTAAACTTAGAGGAGGGACATTTATTACAGTTTTCAACGGTCTAAATCGCGATCGAAGAAACGGTCTACGACTAAGTAGTTGTGAATATTTATCGTGGTTGTACGCTTCCTTCGTTTATTTGAAGTTTATCATTATTTGAAATACAAATAAGGTTTCGCTATGATGGCCTTATATATAATCATAAAAGTGGGTAATGTTAATTGCACGCATATTTCCAGCAATCTATCTCGCTAATATCTAATCTCTTATCATGGGGGATCTAATTATTTGACAAAGTGAGATAAAATGTATAATTAGAATAGGAAACTTTAACCTTAAAGTGTACGACCATGTATGCTGATGTGGATTATACTATTGAGACCATTTTTAATTTATTTTACAAAGACCATATTTATGTTTTTTTCATTTATTAGACTTAGTGTTGCCAATTTTTATTATTGTATATATAACCATATAACCATAGCTACTTTGTCTAAAGATTCTAGTTTAAATTTTGTACAGGTTTGAGTCGAATGTAAATAACCACTGAATGCTTACTTGGTGGTAGGGCTCTGTGCAAGCCCGTCTGGGTAGGTACCAGCCACTCATCAGTTATTCTACCGCCAAATAACAGTACTCAGTATTGTTGTGTTGCGGTTTGAAGGGTGTGTGAGCCAGTGTAACTACAGGCACAAAGGACATAACATCTTATTTCCCAAGGTTGGTGGCACATTGACGATGTATGGAATAGTTAATATTTCTTAAAGCGTCAGTGTCTATGGGTGATGGTGACCACTTACCATCAGGTGGCCCATATGCTCGTCCGTCAACTTATAAGATAAAAAAATGCAGTCTAAAGATTTATAAATCCAAATTGTTTGTTAAAAAAATTGAATAAGTAAGACATACTATTCAACACAAGATTATTTAGATGATAAAAAAGGCGTTGAGCTAATACTTGTTGACATGACGGGATTTATTAAATATTTGTAGTAAATATGTAATATTACATTTTCAGGATATATGAATTGCATTTTACTAACATAAATTTATACGAGTATTTCAAATATTAGAAAAGAGTAACTACTGAGTTTCTGCCTGTTTATATTTGGTACAATTTTATATTCAGTAGCATTTTAAATTACTGTTGTGTTAATTGACGATTTAAAAGTCTTTGAGTGTAATATTAGGTTGGTGAAAAAGTCTTTTCGCATATAGTATGTATGAACTTGTAATAAAATCTCTTTGGCTATACCATTTGTATCTGGCTGGTTTTGGTATCATTAAAAAGTTTTAATTTTACTTCCAAATTCAAGTTAGGAATTTGTGTGATTTTCATTTGTTTTTGTTGTTGTTAAAATGAGTGAATCTAAAGAAAAAATTCGATACATTTTAAAATTTTACTATAAAAAAGGTAAAAATGCAACTCAAGCCACGAAAAAAATTTGTGATGTTTATGGACCTAATTCAGTATCTGTGAGAGTAGCGCAAGTTTGGTTTAAGCGTTTTCAAGCCCGAAATTTTGATATCAAAGATGCATCTCGCTCTGGTCGCACTGTTACGGACAAAATTGATGCCACTTTTGAAAAAGTGGAGCAAGATCGGCATATTAGTAGTTACGATGTAGCTGAAGAACTGTCGCAGTTTTTCGATCAGAAGCCCCAAAATTTTTACAGCAATGGGATCATGTCACTACCAACAAGATGGCAAAAAGTTATGGAACAAAATGGCACCTACATACTTTAGTCAAATGTAAATAAACTATAAAAAAAAACTTTTTGAATTTTCATATAAAATACGAAGAAACTTTTTCCCCAACCTATTATGTTATTATTTTGTAAGCACTTTACCCAATAAATAAGATTAGTGATTTTATTTTGTATAACGAATGTAAGCTGAAAACAATAATGTCCATATTTACGTAAAATTCTATTTAAAAAAAAAAAAACCTACTTATTTTTTTATAGCAATGAAAATACATATATACAACTCAATATTTTCCCAATATGTGTAAATGTCAATATTTTATTTACTTTTGATATTTATCGATAAAATACATCTGCATTGTAGAGACGATAAAATATTTTTATTTATATCAAGCGGAAAATTAAAGTCAATGACACTGCGGATTAAATTTTTCAAACAATTGCTTATTTTGCAGTAAATTTAATGATTACTAAAACTGTTAATTAATAATAGACTCCGAACTGATCAAACGTAACAGCAGACGGACAATGACTTATTGTTGGTGTTTTTGTGTGTATATGTATGTATGTATGTGTGTGTTAAGATACCGCTAAATCTAATAGAGAAGTCAATCTAATTGTATGTCATAGTAACGTGCAATTTAATGAACACTGATTACCCAGCTAATAAAACATACGCATTTTTCACATAATAAAATAGCATTGTAATTGATTACATATATAAAAGTACAGGCCGGGAAAAGACGGCGGGAAATAAATATATTTAATGTAAATTTTTAATACAATATTTATAAAATGAGTTAACAAAGATCAATAATTAAGAGTTAATTAGTTAGCTCCCATGATTTTAAAGTTTCTAATGCATTTATATTCATCTTTTGCTTGGTAGTCTTCAATGTAATTTTTGTATTTGTAATATAAATACGTGGACTTGGAGGCCTTTTCAAAAAATACGTACGACCGATATTATACCCTGAAAAACTTTATTCTTCTCGTATACCACCTATACATAAATATACTTACAATTTTCGTAATCCAGCCGATGAATACGAGTATTTAAGTTAGTAGAGAAAATGTTTCTATTTTATCTTATGTTGTATATTTAATAGACAACGGAGTCGAGATGGCCTAGTGGTCAGAACTCGTGCATCTTAACCGATGATTGCGGGTTCAAACCCAGGCAAGCACCGCTGATTCATGTGCTTAATTTGTCTTTATAATTCATCTCGTGCTCAGCGGTGAAGGAAAACATCGTGAGGAAACCTGCATGTGACAAATTTCTTAGAAATTCTGCCACATGTGTATTCCACCAACCCGCATTGGAACAGCGTGGTGGAATATGTTCCAAACCTTCTCCTCAAAGAGAGAGGAGGCCTTTAGCCCAGCAGTGTGGATTTACAGGCTATTGTTGTTGTAATAGACAACATTTCTACACGGAATATTGTAACGTACCTATGTATCTTGGATTAATAGATACCTGCGATCGAAGACAATGTCATATTATCGTTAATTTTTATTAGATTATAAAACACTATCAAACAACCTCTGTCTTACTGCTATCAGTCATTGTAATGAGATGATTATTACTCACTATCTACTCTATTTTCGTATCACGCCACCATTGATAAAGATATGGCTTAGTTTTATTTTATAATATTCTCTTTAAAAAATCAATATCGGTGTCCTTTATCTCTTGAATTATAATTGAAATACAATTACAATATCAAATTAAATGAAAATACAATTGATTGTGTATGTGGATTGCTGAGAAGATTAAGGAAATGGGTTTCTTGTATATATATATTACAGCTAATAATTTATGTTAGTTTACGTTACTTTTTTGTGCTAATTACCTTCTGTGACTATACAATACTCATATGAGATATGACACAAAACTTCACAAAACGTGTCAGTGTGTCCGCGAGTTCGTTCGCGTTTGAATGTAACAAATAGGTTAAATTCAAACGCTTCAGTTCTCAGATTTTACTATATAACTTATTATTTTTTTATTAGGCAACATTTGTTATAATAAGTCATTGCTTGGAGGCACACGACATGACATCGGAGTGGCGACATGCGCGAGGCCTGCGCCCGGTAATGGACAGTATTTGAACATTGCTGTGGGACTTTATTATTTTTATTTTAATAACTATAAAATTAAATTGTAATGAGTTTCAACTTAGGCTAAGTTATTCCTTGTTACATTAGCTATTCCCCAGTGACAGTCCGGTCAGAATCGGTCCAGCTGCTAAAGAGATTACCCGGAACAAACAAACAGACAAAAATTATAATAAGTAAAAAGCAGTTTTTTTTAATATTACAAACAGACACTCCAATTTTAGTTTTCTCTCGCATTTTATGGGTTGGTCATAAATAATGCAAGGCATAAAAAGTAGCCTGTGACCGCCCTTGAAGTTAAAGCTTCTATCATACCAAGCTTCTTGAAATTTGGTCCAGTAATTTGGCCGTTAAAAAGTAACAATAGTCAAATATACTTTCACATTTATAATAAAGTATGTATAATATTTATTTGAGTACAAACGTAGTTTGACGATGTTTCATGCTAACATCACGGGAAAGAAAATGTTACCTCTAACATAAATACGTATTGCTGATAAATACCAAGACATGTAACTTAAAATTCCACGTCTAGTGTACGTTATAATTCTTTAAACGTGGATAAAATGTTAAATTGCAGTAAAATGATAAAATGGTATTGCAGGCACGTCCATCGCGTCCAATTTCAAAAGGCTAAGCTTTATTTTTGAAGAGGAAAACATAAATGTTCCTGTCTTGCAACGTTTAAGGTGATAAAATATTATTAATCGTCCTTTAAGTATTTAAATAGCGGGTTACTAGTCATAACAACTAATTAATTATATTTATAGACGAAGATATGAAAATTAATTATAGTATATTGACATAATTTTGGCGAAATAACATTATGCGTTTTATTCAAGGCTAAGCTTCGTTCCCTTTCTTGTAAAAGTTGAAAATACCTGTCTAAATTGAAATTCAATACATTTTAAAAATATGCTTTAATCATTTGATAATTTTAAGATATATAATAAAAATATGGGCACAAGAAATCACTGGTATGTAATAAAAATTAAATTTGATGTTTTTTCTTACTATTACGAGTACAGTTTACCACCCGGAATAAGTCGCTTGCATTCCTAGTAATAGGTACGTGCAGTGATTGCAATATCAATTTTATTTAAACTTTAAAAACTTAAAACCGTTTCGAATTAAAATACATACCGAAATTTATTTTAATATATATATTTTATATTATATCGTATCTATATAACATACGAGTTATCTATTAAAATATTAGGAAGAACGACTTTTGCCTTTTTCATATTTATTTAATCGTTAAATAGAATTATTAAAAAAAAAAACATGTCAAAATAAATCTTAGCATAAAAGACAATATGCTTTCCATTGTTGGCAACACTACAAGCTATTAAACTAAGAATTTAATTGAATTATGCTTTCCATATGAATATATTTCTTCCAATACACCTCAGAAGGAAATAAAAATTAGGCATATGAATAGGATGCATACATTTTCAATAATATAAAATCTCAGTAAAAATGTACAGTTAAATCAGGTTTAAATATGATGCATTCTAGATTATATTCTATTTAAAAATATTTATACATAAACGCAAACAAGTTATGCTCGGACTGAAATAAGTTACAGTTTAGCGTCACAGATTTACGTTAGTATTACATCACTGAAGTGTTTCTTAACAATATTGCATATTGCATACTTGCATACAATATTAAGGTAGGTTACGTGTGATAACGTAAATTTAAAATCATTACATACTTAGTTAAATACTGTTATTAACAAAGTAAATGTGTAAACAATTACTTAAGTTCTAAGCTATTAAATTTAAATTATTGCACATTATTTACAATGCCGTATACGTTTTATACATACATTTTAATGTCAAAGGAATGTGGACGTAGCTAAAATTTTATATAAAGTTTTTAAATATGGCTATTTTTTAATTAAAGAGGTTAACTGATAACCCTTTTAAATAATTGAGACATCAATTTTGAATGAGAAAAAAGGTAAACAGGTCTGAAACCTGGTATTCCTTTTAATACAAACCCATAAGAAACATTATCCGCGTAATTAAAATGAATGTAGGAAAATGTATATAGTTGCTTGGTGTAATGGTATTGAATTAAAATTTGAGAAATTTTGTTTTCTTTTTTTTAATACATTAAACTCCGACAATTCTTCCCCTTTTCCAATAATAGACAAAATTGTACAAAGAATCAAAGATATTTTAATAGTATATAGTTATAAGAAAATTGAAAGAAGACAAAATTAGATATTGCTTGTTGTGAAATTTGAATAACATACATTTTATTTAAAAAAAAGGATAGATGTGTTTACTTTTGCGCGCTTAAAATTTGTCTTAAATAACACTAGTTTCCTCGTCACCTAAATATGAGAATAGTCGGCAGTATATTGTATGTATATAGCTAATATAAAAGACATATGATGTTACTTGATACAAACAGAGCATTATCTATTTAGTGTGAAAGAAAGTGTTTACCTACTCAAAAAATATTTAACGTTATAAATATTTATACTTTTTCAACGGCACCTTGCATACAAAATGTTCAAGCGTATTAATACGATATTTGTCTCATAAATTCATAGACTTATACCCCTCCTTGACGTCCGTTATGTCGTACGTCGCCGCAAGTCAACGTGAGCAAGCGATAAACCGTACACAACATATATCTGTCGTGGAAATGTAAAATTAAAAAAAAAAAAACATTCTCTACGTTTGAAACGAAACTTCTTTTAAATTGTAATTTAAATTTAAATTTGAATGCCGAATCGAATTTGTTTCTAACTTTAAAAAGTTTGAATTAAATGATTTTACTTTACATTTTACATATACGTTTCATTTTTGTCACGTTTACTACATATTTAAATAATGTCCAAATCCATATATCAAGTACTACCACAGTAAAAACATTAAGAGTAATCTAAAATATCATTGAAACAACTTGGAAAATATTTATATTATTTCTAAGTTAGAGTCTATCATTTGCGCATTTGAATATACTATAATTTAAAAAATACATAATTGTATACAGAGCGTTTATCATTGCAGTAATAAGTACTTTTATTTCACTTTTACTGTTATCGGAAGGCCTCACAAATTGCTTGATACGCTCACTGATATAAACACAATGACAAAATGAAAGTATACTTGCATAATTGTTACTAAACTACATAAGTTATCAGAAAATTATTATTTATTGACTATCTCCGGTATTACGCATTACATAGAGATACAAAGGCGCATAAAACAAAAAGCGTATTAATACATTGTAATAAAATAACATAATTAATTACATATTATTATAAAGAATAATCAATATATTAAGTATGTACTTTTTAATATTACCATACATATTCTTTAGTGTTAAAAAATATATATTTATTAGTTGACGTAACAACAGTTAATATTTATGAATTATTGTTTTTATTTTGAAATCCTAGAACTTATAATCTTTACGTGTTGAAAACTTCAGTTCATCAAAATTCGCTCAATTTATTAACGACATTTAATCTTATTTGTAAACACGTGTGTAGTAGTACCTACGTATGTTACCGTATACGTATTACGTAATTATTAATCATTCATTCCCTCTATCAATAATAATTAATACTTACTAAAAACGTACGCAAATTTTCGATGTTCACGCTTAAATATGATAAAAGGAATGTGGACGTAGCTAAAATTAAAATTCACCATACATAGGAAAGATTGCAGTTTGTTCGTCACTCACGACAACCGTGCTGTGCATGACCGATAGCTAGTTCATTGACCCGCTTATCATCGTCTATACATGCGTCTGTACACGGCGATCTATGCCTTCACTATAGTTCATTTTAATTAGTCTACGTGACCGCATTCGGGATTCTGATTGAAGGCTAAAGTTTTATACGTGACGATATTGTTGTCCTCTAATTACGCATCTCTTTAGTCCACAGTATAACTAACGATGCATTATAGTCACTGTAAGTATCCGCCTGCTATAGATTTTACGTATACACGACATGACTACTACACAACTGTGAGTCACAGAAAAGAGGCATACATTTTTTAAAATCGTAATATATATTTCAAACAGTACGCCGTGTTGGGACGAGAAACGGTAAAATATTTATTTTTACCTATTTTCCTTCTGAGTGCTGCATTACAGGTAGGCCATGCAATTGTATGTTTGTAAGCGTTTTAATATTCAGATTTTAAAATAATGATATAACTGCATAAATATCAAAATAAGACTTATCTAAAGATTACACATAAGTAATACAACATTAAAAACGATGTGCACACAATGGTTATCTTAAATATTATCTTTGGTATTTCCATTCACATCTTGTTAATCTCAAGAGATTTATGAACATGAGACATTGATGATACGTTATTACGAGGGCTCAGGATACAAACCTAAACCTACCCAAGTTTTAAAAATCGAATAACCAATGAAATAATAATTTAAGAAAACCATTTGTGGGAATCAATTAATTTGACGTAACGTAACGACTTCGTCTTAGTAAGTTGACAGTGATTCAATCTCGTCTGAAAGTCTGAAGTCTTCCAGGCCTTCTCGGATTGTCGAAAGAATCAGACTATGGCGCCTTGCCGTGTATCTCTTGAGAACTACCGCCGTATCAGAAATTAGTCAATTCAACTCTTAGTTTAATGGCTTCTAGATGTGGCGGCAGAGCACAAATTATTTCGCCAATGTCACGTGGAATGGAGAAGACACGAATGAGATTGATCGGTACAGTTGAGATAATAAACTCAATTTAATTGTAAAGCCAAGAATAGTAGTAGTAATTTCCTTGTTAATCCTTAACCTAGAACAACCCAAACATTACAGAAATTAGTCAGAAGGATATTAACATTACTACTACAATTAATATTATAGGAAGGTAAAATGACTAATTGATATTTAAAATTCAATATCACATATTAATTGATTCATTTTAAATTTCATTCATTTTAGTAATCCCGGCTCTCTGAGAACACCGGCCATGCCAGCTTTTTTAAGAAGGTAAGCCGTTACAAAAATTTAGCTCGATTGCTCAAACGTTGCAATTTAACAAATCTGTGATTTTGCGCAATATAAACCAATACAGGTATTGATTATACTTCGACTTCTCATGAGTAAGGTCTTGAAAGTTTTAAACTTTATCGATCTACAGACTACACCAAAATTATATATAGAGGATCTAATGCAATTAAAATATGACCTACGCCTTTAGATGGACATTTATTTACGCATTATGAATGAAAACAACATCACATGAAAACCTTGATGTTGATCCGTGCATAGGACAACTCTTCGCTTAGGAATCCTATTTTTTTTAAACCAATAAAGTTAACTGGGTCCTATTAAGGTAAACACCTATGAGAAAAGAAAGCTGATGGAATCTTAAAGTGGAGGTTTAGTTAGTAAAGTACTGCATCATACTTGTCCTACAAAGGTTCCCAGATTTTGTAATGTCATATGAAAAGTAAGGATAAAAGTTATGCTTAGATGACGAGGGCTGTTCGTTCAACAATAGAGATAACTCAACATAGGATAAATAAAACATAAGAAGATAATCAACTATCCGATCAGTTTCCAAAAGGGCAACCATGGTAAATTACCTTGTAAATACTGTATTAAGATTTATATCTCTACTTTTTTTGCGTTTTATAAGTTCGACAAATTTTATATCAGTATTATAATATGATGCACAGATTATCCATTATCGAACGCTAAAAAAGTTGAAACCTTTTTGCATGTACCTCCCAATATCCAAAAATATTTCATGTCATAGCTAGTACTAAAACGCGTCCACGCTCGTAGCCGCATTCTTAAAAAACATTCATTTACAAAAAGGTTCTCGCATGATCATTGTATGTCCGTCATATCATTTGTTTTAGTTTAAAATATGTTTAAGAAGCATTATAATGGTAATCCTGGAAACGAACAATATATCTTAAAGGTTATGATTTAGCGCAGTGAAAGTCGTGTACAAAATAGTTTGTAACATTGAAGTTTTTAAGACGCTTTACAAATTCTTCTATAGAAACGGTTTACGTTATATATTTCATCATATTTCTCACAAGAACCGTTTTACTTGAAATTTGGTAAAATCTATTGATTGCTTATTATAAAGATATATTAGCCTGTGTCTCAATGCTAAGCTTCTCAGCCTCTTTGAAGAGAGAGTTTGGGGCTCTATCGTGCTCCAATGCGGGTAATGCGGGGGCATAAACATTACAGATATGGCAGATTTTTATCCGATACAATCAGGACTCCTCACTATGTTTTCCTTCCATACCGAGCTCGAGATATATTATAAATACTAATTAAGCACATCAAAATAGAATACTGCATGACATAACACGCAATTATCTGCACTTATCTTATCACTGGGCCATCTCAACTTTTACACATGGTAAAATTACATTATTATTTTTTATTATTATTTGTTCTTAAAATAAAACCCTACACCAAGAAACGGTGCTTCAAGAACAAGCTCTATTACATTAAAACAAAGATAAGATAATCTTTTTAAATTACACAATTTTATTAATTTGATAAGAAATGTTATTTAATTTAATGTTTTCGGGAAATCAGTTTATCGAAATAATTGTTACTTAATGTAAAATATTACATATTCATATATAACATATTTTTGATTCACTTGTAATAAGTAATGTGTAATCAAAATAAAAAGCTCTGAATAATACATATATGTTGCCACAATAGAAAACAAAATATTAAAGAGAAATTTTTAATATTATCAAGTAGGTATGCCTACAGTCAATGTAATACATAAACTTTGTTCGATATAAACTGTTTGATCAAGTGTTGGTTTATCAACAGAGCACTGTTCTCGTAACAAACTACTCTTTATGGTTCAACCCTGACAGTGCCAACCCTCCCGGATGTGAGCCGTTTAAAATATCACGTGCAGCCATTGCGATGTCGCAAAGTATGCTAATCGACTAATTAACTTTGAGGGTGTAATTTGTATGATAAAATCTCGAACAAAGGTGTAGGTTCCTAATTATACTTTAAAATTTGACTTTAAGCTCGTGAAAATAAATTTTACAATAAGGCCACCTACATAAATTAGCAATTACGTTATATATTTTTACCCTGTAATCGATAAAAATTTACTTAAAAGAATACTTTAAAACTATTTTTAGATCCTCAATGGATAGACAGAATGGCTAACAAGTCGAAGAAATTATTTAATTTAATGAATTCTTGAAAGATTTTATTTTGCGTATTCGCTATCTAAATTACAAAGCTGAATTATTCCAATCACTCGTTCGTACTTAGGGAATTAAAATACAGAAATACTTATGCCAATTTAAAAGAAAAACCCAATACGGAAAACCAATACGGACTCTTTGGATGGATACTATCCCCGACTTAAAATTATTCACATAAATGTGATCAGTAGCGTTTGCCTGTATTTAACAGAAACGTGAAAACGGTGTATAAATAGTCTGTTTAACTCGTTGAAAACCAAAGATCATTGTTTCATTTCGATCGATTCATCGATTCGATCAGTGTTTGGCTTTTTTGGAACATCAAAAAGTACAAAATACTGAGGATCTTATAGGTAGAGAATTTGCATTTATTTAAAAAAAACTAACTTGACTTCTTCTTTATCCACCTTGTTACTTGACGTTATTTTCCTTATTATTAATATAATATTGTATTGTAATAAATAAATCTTTCTATATAATATTATGAGATCAGTAGGTACCATTAACTTTCACTGCTTTTGTCTTTAAATCTATACATACATATAATAAAATTTAAGTGTCTGTTTTTAATATTATAATAATCGCTTTTTAATATATCCATATATATGTATACATGGTACATATTTTACCAAAGTATATTTCTTTACAAATTTTGTCTGTCTGTCTAACAAAATCCCGGGTACATGTGCATGACAAGCGTAAACTTCAAAATTAAATTACCTAAATCGTATAATTATTGCAATAAATGTTTTAATGCAATATATTATTAGTTAAACATCATTTTTTGTTCAATTTAAATTAATTATGTTGTAATCTTGTGTATGTTCTTTCCGCAATTTTTTACTATTTTTGTTTTATTAGCACGTTTTATATCCATAATAACATCAAAAAATTACCTTTTTTATATTCACATGCGGTAACATTATCTTTATTATCTTTTAGTAAATGTCAGTCTCGGCAAAGGCAAGAGATATTAAGACATTGACATTAAGAAACTTGAAACTCATGACGTACGTAGCCAAACTTGTACTTGATGAACGCTTCCTTTTTCATCGAGTAATTCAAACCATATTTTAAATGTATTATTTAATCTGTTTTACTTAAATATTGTATATATTAATACAATATTTTAAGAAGGAAATATAAATCACATCATCAAAAAATATTTTCATTAAAAATCTTTGTCTAAAATGGAACGTTTGTTCTTTGACATTTAAAATGTAAACAGTATTCTGTAGTAAATACGTAATTTTACGTCATATATATGTAGAGCCCTCGTTGACGACAAGCGGATTTGAATAATTTAATTTTATCAATTCAAGGTCAGAACACCACATTTGTATTTTAATCAGTCGACTTGGTCCCAACCCTCCTAACTCACTGTAGATAGTGCACGTATTTTATCAAAAAATAATAGCAATGGCGTCAGCGATGCTAAAACTTCTCAAATCAGAAGTAAGTTTTATTTATAAACCGGAATATTTTGTTACGAATAATTCCAATTAACTTCATTTAATAAGTCGTTATTTAAATACAAGCATGTTCACTTATATCACATATAATATAAATTAAACAATTAATTTCTATTTCTGTATTCTGTAGAACAATATTCTCAATAAACTTTATATTATTATTTTGCTAGAACCCTTTGTAGCGTTTTTATAAATAGTAGGTGCTTGTTTTTCTGAATTCTCAGTAGATGTGTGCTACTCAGAATGTAAGACAAAGATATACATCATTCAGACAATTTGGTATTTAAACTGTCTACATTATTCATAGCCTACTCCAGGTTCTTGTTGCGCACTTGAATAATTGTGGCTGAAGTTTCATCATGTTCCGATAAATAATTCACAATACGATGTTTGTAACAGCCCTAAATATTTTTTTTAAAAGAAAATAAATTATATTTAATAGTGCATCATGTAACATTTTCCACAAGAATTAATTTATATTTGCATGAGTTTTTAAGCTTATCTTTATAATAAAGATATGCATCTTATTTCAGACGACTTTTTCTTTTCTAAAAAAATAACAATTATTATATTCAAATGTCTTTTTCATTTCATTGATATCTTAGTGTACAAATTGTAGGATAATTAAAAAGAAGCTTGCGAGTATTAAATTAAATATAAATTACTTGTTTCAGTCTCACTTACTCATACGTCGGAACTACAGCAGCTCAGCACCTACAACAAAACTTTTTATTGATGGCCAGTTTGTAGACTCGAAAACAAATAACTGGATTGACCTCACTAATCCCGCTACGAATGAAATAATTGGCAGGTAATAACTCAATCACTTCAGTCTAAGCATGAGTATTTCAATGCACTTTCAGTTCTGTCATTAGTGGTTTTGCTACAAGTCTTTTAGAAAATTAAAAGTTTGATGTAAATTCTCTTATTAACTTTGAAAAAAATGATATCTTTGTTCGACGACCATTTGACAAATAATAGGCACAGTTCGGTTTATAATTTAAACACTCAAAATTGATAGCTTGCCAATTTTAATTTTTTTAATTAATTTTAATACTTGTTAAGAGATTACCAAATTTTAAACAGTAATTTAATTGATAAATGCTGTCCAAAATTGTTAATTGGTATTCAAAATTACTTATTAATTTTACCTGGAATTGTTATATTAAGTTGTTTGAAAAACTAAAATAATTGTTTTTTATATTCTTAAAAGATCCCTACTACATATCTATGTTAAATAGTTATGTAAATGATTAAAAATACAGTCTTTGTACCTACTATGACTAGCAAAATTTTACCATTCAAGTATAAAATGAGTTATTTATGTTCATTGTAGAGAAAGATATTTTCTGTTAAAGTATCTTATGGTGAGTGCATATTTTATAAAGAATTTATTTTTTAGGAACAATAAACTATATATTTTTGTAAAATGGGAAAATATTCATATAACGGCATTAGTTTGACTAATAAATTTTAACACCATTTTAAATAATGAATATGAAAATGTTATTTCTTTGTTTCATAATTATCCACATATAATATAGAATTTTATCTTAATCATAACTGATTGCGAATTGTTTGTTCAAACTCTTATTTGCTTTTTTACTTATGCCATAAATAGTCTGACATTGAAATTGTGTATTTCTGTGATAGTAAAGATTATTTTTCAAGTTGCAAGGAAACCTTTTAATACAGAGAAAGATTATGGGAATATACACATTATACATATAAGGTCAAGTCGATTTAAATAGGAATATTAAATTAGTCAATTCGAATTGCTAATTCCATTGAAAATAAAAATAAATTGTAAGAAAATCAGCTCACAGCAAGCACATACATTTCTTCATCCACAATTTATTTCTTTACTTCAGAGTACCGGAAACAACTCAAGAAGAATTAAACACAGCTCTTGAATCTGCGAAAAAAGCTTACAAATCATGGAGCCAGAGTACTATTATGACTCGCCAACAGCTTATGTTCAAGTAAGTTACATCATAGAAATATGTGTAGTTGATAAAATCATCAATTATTAAATTAAACCCAATTATCTGTGTATTTTAGATTTGCCCGATTATTGCGGGAGAACCAAAGCAAATTGGCAGCGAAAATAACAGAAGAACAGGGCAAAACTATTGCCGATGCAGAAGGAGATGTACTCAGAGGCATTCGTAAGGATAATTAACACAAATTTATAATAACATAATCCCAATTATAATGATATAACAAGAGAGTACATAAAATTAAAATAATTATCAATGCTAAAGGTTACTGATAGGAAACTTTAGATAAGAAATGTTATGTAAGAATATTTAAAATTTAACCCATATATAAACATAGTTTTACAACTTATATAAAAAATTTAAGATTTATGTCACAAAACCTTATAAATTTAGAAAGTTATTACATTCTAAATTTATATGCAATTATAACAGATAATTTATAGCAAAATAATACCATAGCAAAATTAGGGAAACTTGTTATTATATGATAATGTTTTGTTGTTGCTGCTTTGTTTTAAATATACATACATACTCTATTGATACTATTAGAATATTTTTCTTTCAGAACTGGTGGAACATTGTTGTAGCATTACTAGCTTGCAACTAGGAGACTGTATCCAAAACATTGCAAGGGACATGGACACACATAGCTACAAAGTTCCTCTTGGAGTTGTAGCAGGTAATCTCTTCATCTGTACAGTTTGAATGATTTCACTTTTTCTCTTGATGGTAGGACGTCTAGGTGTATATTTAGATAGCCGGACAGATGTAACAGATATTCTATCACTAAACAGCGATACTCAGAACTGTAGTGTTTCAGTTTTAACTGTGAGTGAGCCAGTAAATATAGGCTCAAGGGATATAACGCCATTGTCTAGGGGCAGAAGTGTCCATTTACAGTCAGCAATTTTCCCTGAATCATTTGAGCATACCAGTCATAGTAAATCAATTAGTATACATTCAATTTTGTCTTAATAATGTTTTTTTAACTTCATTAAAATGAGAAAAATGATTCGTAAGGGTCGATTGAATTGAAAGTAATGTAGAGCTATAAATAAAATACAGAATATAATAACAATTAACTATTAACAAATTAATACTATTAGACAACTACACACATACAATAGTCATTTCTAAACTTTGCTGTTTCATAAATTGAAATCATTTGAAAAGATAAAGTGGTAAAGAAGTCATATTATTCAGTGCAAGATTATGCAGACGAAAAAAAAGCGTGGAATCAATACTTGTAGACTTCCAGACAGGATAAATTACATACATGTATAACTGTAATTAACTGACATGATTGTATTTTTAAATGTTCAAAAACAGTAACTACTGAGCTTTTTACCGGTTCTTCTCGGTAGAATCTATATTCCGAAACGGTGATAGCTTCACTTAAAATAGTTGTTCAAGGACAATTCAAAAGTGCTTGTAAAAGCTTACTTGAATAAAGATGTTTTTTTTTTGAGTGTAATGAATAATAGCGAGAGTTCGTGAATAGGCATTTCTGGACAACACAATCACCATTAAAATGATATATATATTTCAGGTGTGGCAGCTTTCAATTTCCCAGTGATGATTCCATTATGGATGTTCCCGCCAGCCATTGTGACAGGCAACACTTGCCTAATTAAGCCTTCAGAACAGGATCCCGGTGCAACACTTATGATGATGGAACTGTTGCAGGAGGCTGGAGCTCCTGCTGGTGTTGTCAATGTAAGAATCACTATGCAGTATGCTAATAAATAAAGAATTTTAATTTTATAGTCGAAGAGTTAGAGCAGAAAATAGCTATTCTAAACTAACTAAGTTTGAACAGAACAGTATAGATGTTTTTTAACTAATATAATTCTTTAGGATAATTATATCAAATTTATAACAACATAATCTTAATTATAATGATATAACAAAAGTATATATGAAATTTAAATAATTTAACTTATATAATTACTTTGTTTAGAATTAATATATATTCCATATATAACTTTTTTTTAATTATCTAAATTGGAATTGGCATAATATTATTTAAAAATAAAATATAATATAGTAAGTATATAAATTGTATAGAAAATAATTATAATATAAAGTGTTTTCTCATTTAAAGGTTGTACATGGAACTCATGATACTGTAAACTTCTTCTGTGATAATCCTGACATCAAGGCCGTATCGTTTGTCGGTGGTGATGCAGCAGGAAAGCATATCTACTCCAGGGCTTCAGCTGCAGGTATATTTTTTAAATATAATATATTTTGGAGTTTAACACAATGTTTAAAAAAATGTACTTTTGTGCCAAGTAGGTTCTTATTTTTTATAGATATAATTATAGATTATAGAGTACATAATTATTTTTATACCATATAATATATAATAATATAATATGAGACAACATCACATACATTACTCTGATCCCAATGTAAGTAGCTGAAGCACTTGTGTTATGGAAATCAGAAGTAACGACGGTACCACAAACACCCAGACCCAAGACAACATAGAAAACTAATGGTAATCTACATCGACTCGGCCGGGAATCGAACCCGGGACCTCAGAGTGGCGTACCCATGAAAACCGGTGTACACACCACTCGACCATGGAGGTCGTCAAATATATCTAACAATAGATAATAAATGTTATTAACAGGCAAGAGAGTGCAAAGCAACATGGGTGCGAAGAATCATGGTGTGATAATGCCCGATGCGAACAAAGAACACACACTCAATCAGCTGGCGGGCGCAGCTTTCGGGGCCGCAGGACAGCGCTGCATGGCTCTCAGCACTGCTGTCTTTGTTGGTGAGTTGTTGTTGTAGTGTTAACATGGTATTTGGAAATCAAGAGATACATATAGTACGACACAACTTAGATGTCGCATCGGCAAAATTCGTAAAACCGATCACATCCGAATTGAGTACACTATCCCAAATTACCAAAATTTATTTCTCATGTGAATATGATCTTTACACAAACATAATAATTTGTAATATCACATGACCTAATATATTCGTCAATTTGACGCGTCGATTTACATGCACTTGCTTTCTCTGACGCGAGAATCTATAGCGACCAATAGCGTCGAATGGCGCGATAGGGTGAGATATATATAGCAATATATATATATATAGATATATATATATATATATATATATATATATAGATATATATATATATATATATATATATATAGATAGAAGTCCTTCTAGTCTACAGTTACCAAGGTGTTAGAAAAGTAAGCAAGCAAATTAAGTATCAGAATAAGAACAGAAATAAAAAAAACAACATTTACAAAAAAAAAACCTATATATTTTTATTCTAGCTAACTAAACTTAATCAAAGTGTATTAACATCATTGGGTTACATACATCTTATAAAAGTTATTCTATGTACGTTTGTATTCAGTCAACATAATAATTATAATATAGATATGTAAAAAAATTGTATAAAATTGTAGGCTTCTCATTCCAAAATACACTAAGCTATATTGTGCCAATCTCCATTTACTTTTTTTTTATAAAATTTAATTATATAAATACATTTCTTCATTATAGGTGAGGCGAAAGAATGGATTCCAGATCTGGTGAACCGAGCACAGGCACTTAAGGTTAACGCTGGTCATGTTCCTGGAACTGATGTGGGCCCTGTTATTTCTGTTAAGGCAAAGGAGAGGATATTCAGGCTTGTTGAATCAGGTAAATAATTATAAAACAAATTTGTATAGCATAGAAAAAATTTTACAAAGGATTTGGTTGACCAACATACTCATAAAATCACGATTTACAGGCATTAAAGATGGTGCCAAAATCGTGCTTGATGGAAGAGGAGTTAAAGTATCAGGATTTGAAAAGGGCAACTTTGTTGGACCGACCATTCTAACCGATGTCAAACCTAACATGGAATGTTATAAGGAAGAAATCTTTGGCCCGGTCCTTGTATGTCTCTTCGTTGACACCTTGGATGAAGCTATTCAAATGATAAACGCCAATCCCTATGGAAACGGTACAGCCATATTTACAACGAATGGTGCTGCTGCTAGAAAATTCGCTTCAGAAATTGATGTAGGACAAGTGGGTGTAAATGTTCCCATCCCTGTCCCACTGTCTATGTTCTCTTTCACTGGTAGCCGAGGTAGTTTCTTAGGTACAAATCACTTCTGTGGCAAACAAGGTATTGATTTCTACACAGAATTGAAGACCGTTGTGTCATTCTGGCGTCAAAGTGACGTATCTCATACAAAAGCCGCAGTTTCCATGCCGACTCAACAATAAGAATCTGCTATTTTAATCATTGTACAGTGCCACTCATAGATATAAGCAAAATGTATAGAGCATTTATTTTGTTTTAAGTTTTATTTTACAATTTTATATCTTCCAATTTTGTGATAGGTAGAGTCTGTTTTACAGGTGTATTTTTTTATTTTTTGTTACACAAATAAACATATATATTTTTTAATTGCAGTGTTTTCTTCATGACTATACCCATCCTGACTTTACACTAGTATAATAGGATCTAAAGCGTTAATAGTTTATCTCGTTAAGTTTGTCTATATTTAGTATAACATTACATATTATGTAAGCTACACATACATATATAGTGTCAACATAATACATCTTTATGTGTCATTTTTAACTCGATAAAAATATCGTTCCAATAAAGAAGAGACAGCTAATTTTGAAATTAAAGTAGCTGTCGAAACAATAATTTATAATCTCTTCTGTGGCCATAAAAACGTTCGTTCATTATATTAAAATCTGCGCAAAAATTTAAAAAGCTTGTACTATAGATGAGACATTAATGTGCATCGGTAAAATCAGAATGATTTTAAAAAGTTTTTTATAAAGATTGCATTTCTTTCAATCCTACTACTACTTGGTAGAATACGACACAAATGAGATGTAGCATCGGCAAAATTCGTAAAACCATGATTGGTTTTACGAATTAAGTACGTTATCCCTAATTATCAATATTTATTTCTTATGTGAATATGATTTTTACACAATTGATATAGCTTGTAATATCTTCGTCAATTTGACACGTCGATTTACGAGTACAAGTCGAGTTAAAAGTCAAAAACAAGTTTTTCTAATGGAATAAAGTCTTCTGGATCTACTTAAAATGGGTGTTCCACAAGGATCAATTTTCAGTCCATCTCCTTCCTTTCTATATTAAAGGTATTTGTATCATAGTGTTGTTCGATGACGGTATATTTTATAAGGTCGTCAGAAAAAAAACTGACCATGACAATGTGAACAGTACATTATTACAGATACTCGATTTTTTCACATAAAATAATTTCGTTTTAAATGCTCAAAATACAAACGTGTAAGTTTTTAACCTACAGAATGTTTGAAAACAAAATTATAATATATTATGAAACGGTAACTGTCTTGATGTAGCCGATACTACGGTGTTGTTAGGAATAGCTTTGGACTGATTGGACTAGTGTTGCGTCACAATATATTTATAACAATATTATGTATGTGTATGATATATTGATAATTTTAAAAGAATCAGTGATTATCATTGTTTTTGCACGAGTCGTAACGATACGCTTATAATGCCAAGTTTCCGGTATCCGTTTATATACTAAAATTCCGCAGATATTTCTTCTATTATAGTATTAGTAAAGGTGAAAGAAATTGGTGAAAAAAAAGCGAGGAGCTAATACTTGTACATTGATATATATCATATACATATATTTTAAATACTTTATATAACTTTGTATTTTTAAATGTCAAAAACAGGATCTACTGAGTTTCTTGTCTATAACGGGGAACATGCGAATATAATCTCCTTGAATTTGTAGTCTTAGCTACTCTCCATAGCTAAGACATCATCAAGTTGACACTGTGTATACTGATTATTCAAAAGCATTTGATAAAATTCCACATTCGTTACTAATCCAAATACTTGAATATATCCGTATACACACCGATTTGCTTAGATGGTTAACATAATATCTTCGTGATAGAACTCAGGCAGTTGTTGTCAAAGGACACATCTCTAGTTTGTCCCCATAACATCTGGGGTACCCCAGGCTCTCATCTCGGTCCCCTTTTATTTAACATTTTTATTAATGATACAGTAAAAAAAATCAAAATCCAAATATTCTTTTATATGCAGATGGTACAAAATTATTTAAAATAAAAAACAATCATGACTGCTTTAATTTACAAAATGATTTAGTTATTTTAGAGCAATATTGTTTGTCTTACTGTCTGCATCTTAATTTTGATAAGTGCTATATAATAACATTTTCTAGAAAAGAAACTTCGATTTTATTCGATTACACAATTTCCAATCATTCGATTAGGAGGGTTACCGAGATTGGGACCTGGGAGTGCTCAATTTTGTTGTTTGACAGGCATGTGAATAAAATTACTGCAAAAGCTTTCAGCATGTTGGGTATCATATTTCGCCACGGAAGTGAATTTAGAAATATAACCTTTTGTATAAAGCGTATGTAAGGTCCAATTTGGAATTTTCTTCAATTGTTTGGAATCCACAATATTCAAAGTATATTAGGGCTATTGAAAATGTACAGAACAAATTTATTAGAAGATTAAAAATAAATTTGGATCCAATTCGCAGAGAATGCAAAGATCGGCGCTCGACCTTCTGACTTCCTATCTTAACAATAGAATTCAGAGGGTTGACGTTAAAGGAAAAAGGTCTCCTGGGGTCTCAGTTGGTATGGGGGTCCCTGAGGGATCAATTCTTGGACCTTTTCTGTTTCTCACATATATAAATGACTTGCCCTTCCTTGTTGGGAACAAACATGATATAGTATTGTTTGCTGATGACACCTCCTTAGTTTTTAAAATTAATAGAAAACAGGTACAGTACGACGACGTAAACAATGCTATAGCTGATATAGTACATTGGTTTAGCGTAAATAATCTTAGACTAAATAATAATAAAACTAAAATTGTGAAATTTAGTACACCAAATGTACAAAATGTAAAAGCCGATGTACTCATCAACGGGGAATCGATGGATCCAATTGATTCTGCGGAGTTTCTTGGCCTTACTGTTGATGCCAAGTTGCAATGGGGCCCCCATATTAACGGATTGGCGAGTAGACTGAGTTCTGCGGCATTCGCGGTCAAAAAAATTAGATTATGTACCGATGTTGATACGGCTCGCTTAGTATATTTCAGTTACTTTCATAGTATAATGTCATACGGTATTGTGCTGTGGGGCAATGCAGCCGCTATCCATACCATATTTGTGCTACAGAAGAGGGCTATTCGCGCAATCTATAACCTAGGAGCTAAAGAATCGTTAAGGAATAAATTTAAAGAAATCAAGATATTGACTGTTGCTTCTCAATATATATTCTCTAATGTTATGTATGTACGAAAAAATATTAATGATTTCATGAGAAAATGTGATACTCATAACATTGGTACAAGGAACAAACACAAACTCGTTACTCCTGTTACTCGACTGCGTAGAGTCAGTAACTCCTTTGTGGGGCAATATACGGTTTTACAACAGGATCCCAGAAAGCGTTCAAAATGCCTCTGTTGCCAAATTTAAAAAAATTATTAAGGAACGCTTGTGTGCAAAAGGTTACTATACAATTAATGAGTTTATGATCGATAGCACACCTTGGGAATGAAACGATCGCCTCCTGGCTATTTCATCTCATATTAAATTGTTTATTTATATAATACATAAGACAAACAAAAAAAAAACCCGCTGAGTTTCTTTCGCCGGTTCTTCTCAGGTCAGGGTATTTTCTTTCCGAACCGGTGGTAGTGTTTCAATTGACCATCAATAAGAAAGTGTAATGCTTCTATATTGAATAAAGTTATTTGAGTTTTGAGTTTTTGATCAGGTTTTTCTACATAAAATTATAAATAACTACATATATCGACTCAATGTACTTAGTTAACAACATCAATATCAAATGTCCACATACCTCTGCCCGTTCAAAACATACTTTTTATGTATCTATATGTAAAACTAACTATTCCAAAAATCGTTTTTTGGTAAGAGCATGTACTAATTATAATAAATATTATAAAAATATATAACTCAAATCTGTTTAAGTTCTTACGAGTGTTAAAAAACAATATTTATCATTAAATTATTTGGAGCTTATTGTTTTCCATTGTTTTTTTTTTGTTAATCTTGGATTCATATTTGATTACCTTATTTCATATACTTTAATAATATGTAACTTTTATTACTTGTCCTTTAGTTCACTCCATATTTTTAATGCAACTGTGGAAACTTTGTTGGCATATGTTAGAATTATTTTGTTTTTAATAGTATGTACTGTACTATGCTGTATGTTTTCCTAAAATAAATAAATAAAATAATAATAATATTTACGACAATTTTGCTATTAAAATGTTTAAAAATATAAAAGAAGGGCCACTGTAAGGCCTTTATTTGATATAACGTTGTTTTTTTTAAAAACAATAATTACGAATTAAAGTAATGTGAAACGGAACGTATTTCAAAACACTAATTGGCTGTCAGTGACGTCACTCCTGTTATGACTACATATTTGAGGATATAGTTGTAAAATAGTGAATATTGAAACGAAAATTAATTGCGTATTTCGAATAAAAATGGAAGTTGGGTTTGTCAAAGCAGACTCCAGATTTCTCTTTTCAACTTGAAAACACTTTTTTCTTATTTTTGTGTCAGAAACTCCACTGAAAAACCCTTTATTTGAAAACTTTGTTGAAGTAGATGATCACATTGGCACGAATCATACGTCAATACGGCTTTCTTCGGAGCATCGAGTAGTCCGTTTTAAATTGTTACAAAAAAGTATCTCAGAAGTCGAAATAAAATGCATAAGTATGAAAGCCAATGAGGACAAGTACAAGACAGAAGTGACGTTATACGAAGTAAAGACCCGATTTCGCGTGAAATTTTAAATTGTCATTATTAAACGTTTATTAAACATTATTAAAAATTTTGCAGTAAATTAGAGTGTTTTAGACTTTTAATATACTCGTAGTCTATCCAATATGGAGTTTTTTTTAAATAAACACAAAAAGAAAAATATCGCATCTTCCTTATTCATCTCGGTACAATCTGCATTCACAACCGGTGGTAGCCTCTCTTAAATCTTAATATAGTTTGTTAACTGACGATTCAAAAGTGCTTGTATATTTTGATCATTGTAACAATATAAGACAAATTGGTAACCTAATTGCCTACAATATCAAAAATTATTTTACAAGTAATGTTACCAAGGATCATATGTATAATAAAAATAATAATTTAATTTATATTAACACCGACAAAATTAAAAATACTCAAATTAATAGTTTAAACTAAATAAAACGACAACATCTGCGCCCTCTTACTTAAATATTATATATCAAAATATACAGGGCATAGGTGGCAAAGATCATGAAATAGAATTATTTTCGGAGTGTTATAAAATACATGTATTTTGTTTCACAGAACATTGGGTTAAAAAATTTGACATATTTAATATTTCAAACTTTAAACTGTCAAGTGCGTTCGTAAGAGGGAGTGCTATTCGTGGTGGCTCATTAATATTAGTACGGAATGATATCGTTTGTAAATCTCGAAAAGATATTGTGGCCCTCTCTATCGAACGTACTATCGAACTATCCTGCGTGGAATTTCCACAGTACATTATAGTCTGTGTGTACCGGCCCCCATCGGGAGATTATTATTTGTTTGAAACCACTATGGAGGACATTCTTAAAAAGCTATGTAAAACTAATAAATATATAATTGTATGTGGGGACTTTAACGTCGACTTACTTAAAGAAACTACGTTAAGTGTTCGGTTGGTCGCCTTGTTTGTGTCATTTAATTTAACTCATAGAGTTAATGAACCGACGCGAATAACCGACGGCACTTCTACGTGTATTGATAATGTGTTCTGTGACTGTGAAATATATGAAGTATCAATTATAAATAATTTAACTTGTGACCATTGTGGTCAGAAGTTTTCATTAAAACACAAAGAAATAAATCATTTAAAAAAAATAACATACAGGCCAATAACGGCTAACAAATTACATTGTTTTAAAGATATTGTGGCGTATAAATTGTCTAATCTAGATCTTACGACACAGGATCCAAATGAGCTTTATAATTCATTTTTTGAAGTAATACTAAAAGAATTTAACAATATATTTAAAATGAAATCATGTTATAGTAACACAAAATTAAAGTTTAGTGACTGGGCTACTGTTGGTATTTATAAAAGTAGAAATAAATTATACGACTTATATGATATGAGGCGGTGGAATCGAAGCGTAGCCTTTTTAGAATACGTCATTAAATATTCCAAAATTTTTAAAACAGTATGCATTTCTGCTAAGTCCTTATATTTAAAGAAAAAAATCCTGAATTCTGATAATAGAATTAAAGCCACATGGGATGTTATTAGTAGTGTTAGTGGAAAACCCAAAAAGGAAATGATACCAATAGAATTGAACACAGGTAGTAGATACACGAGTTCTGAATTAGAGGTTGCTAATTTATTTGAATCATTTTTGATAAAGTACCCCATAAAATAACATTTCATTTAAAATCATCTACATCAAATGCAGCTAGGTTATTAAATAATAGTGTTTCTAAATGCGTTATTGATTTTTCATTTGAAACGGTTTCTGCAATAGATGTCATAAAAGTATTTAAAACTGTAAATATTAAAAAAACTAACGACATATGGGGCATTTCGGTAAAATTTTTTAATAACATCATATACGATATTGCTCCGTATATAGCAGTAATTTTTAACAAGAGTTTGGACACGGGTTCATTTCCTAACTTGTTAAAATGTAGTAAAGTTTTACCACTTTTTAAAACTGGAAACAGAAGCGATCCCGGTAATTACAGGCCTATTTCAATACTCCCATCCTTAAGTAAAATTTTCGAAAAAAATATTTTAAATCAACTTCTCGTCCATTTCGGTACAAATGCTATTTTTCATGGTGAGCAATTCGGTTTTAGAAGAGGTCGCTCGACAACTGATGCGGGAATTGCGCTTCTCAAACATATTTACGATGCTTGGGAGAAATCACAGAATGCTATTGGAGTATTCTGTGATTTATCTAAAGCATTCGATTGTGTAGAACACGAAACGCTTCTTTATAAGCTCAAATATTACGGTGTTAAAGGTCTTGATCTCATCGCTTCATATTTAAGTCAAAGAATCCAGCAAGTTTTCATTAATGGAATAAAGTCTTCTGGATCTACGTTAAAAATGGGAGTTCCACAAAGTTCAATTTTGGGTCCCTTTCTATTCCTAGTATATATAAATGATCTTCCTTTCTATGTTAAGGGTATTTGTGATATAGTGTTGTTTGCTGACGATACTTCGCTGATTTTTAAGGTTGACAGGAAAAAAAATGACTATGACGATGTGAACGGTGCATTATCACAGATACACAATTGGTTTACGGTAAATAATTTAGTTTTGAATGCTCAAAAAACAAAATGTGTAGTTTTTACCCTACCTAATGTTAGCAAGCAAAATTATAGTATATCTTTAAATGGTGACCGTCTTGAAGTAGCTGATACTACGGTCTTTTTAGGAATAGAATTGGATTCCAAACTTCAGTGGACTTCTCATTTATCATCCCTAACAGGAAGACTCAGCTCCGCAACATACGCGGTTAGAAAAGTTAGACAATTAACTGATATTGATACCGCTCGTTTAGTTTATTTTGGTTATTTTCACAGTATTATGTCATATGGCATATTACTTTGGGGTAACGCTGCAGATATTGAATCTGTCTTTATTTTACAAAAGAGAGAAATTCGGTTTATTTATAATCTTGGAGCTAGAGACTCTCTTCGGGATGTTTTTAACAGAGTAGGAATACTTACTGTTGCGTCGCAATATATTTACAACAATATCATGTATATTCACAGTAACATTGATCACTTTGATAAAATCAGTGATAATCATTGTATATGCTCTAGAAGTAAGGATAAACTTATAACGCCAAGTTTCCGACTCCGCAAAGTCAATAGATCCTTCTTGGGGCAAGGTATCCGTTTCTATAATAAAATTCCGCAGAAATTTTTAACTTTGCCGTTTAGTAAATTCAAATCGTTTGTTAAAAATACATTGGTAAAAAAAGCATACTATTCGATACAAGATTTTGTAGATGATAAAAAAGCGTGGAGTTAATACCTGTTGACTTCCAAGCAGGATACATTAATTGAAATCATTGTATTTAATTAACATGACGTTGTATTTTTTAAATGTTAAAAAAGAGTAACTACTGAGTTTCTTGCCGGTTCTTCTCGGTAGAATCTACTTTCCGAACCGGTGGTAGCTTCACTTAATTGTAAAATGACGATTCAAAAGTGCTTATAAAAGCCTACTTGAATAAAGTTTATTTTGATTTTGATTTTGATTGATTTTGAATATTAATTAGGTACTTGATGCATTTGCTTTATAATAAAAATATGTATTTTAGAACGTATTAATCATTCAAAATCAAATGTCATTTGTTATGTTTGACATTTTATATTTAAGCCATTATTTACAAACAAAGGCAACTAACTATACAATAATATTTGTTCAAATTTATTTCGGCATGCCTGCATCTCTAAATATGATTTATATATCCAAAGGAAACAAATTGACGATATTATGTAAACATTTGATTGTTTGGTGTCTTCAAATATTTTGATTGAAGATCATGACATCATAACCGCAAGTATTTCGAGTTTCCTGCGTCCCTTGTTATTATGTATTCATTCACCATGGAACGCGCACGTCTCTTGTCATGCGGTTGCATTAACTTTATATTTTTCATGTTATTTATAACATGTTGCAACTCGTTGACACCACAGTGTAGGAATGAAAAAGGAGAACCTGTTGATTGGTAAGAATCCAATTCTTATTGCATAAAATTAAAAACAACGATTTATTTCGTCCTTTGAATATTATTATAAAGCTTTAAGCTGTATAATACTTTCATTATCCTTTAGTTGTATTAGAAATCTAGTGTAACTTGATTATTTGATTGATTTTGACTTATGAAAATCACATTTAATTTATTACTTAATTCTCTAATTATATCACGAGTTTTATTCTTAAAGGATTATTCTTCATAAATGAGTCAGTTATAACAAAAGATTTCTCAAATAGTTAGTTGTTTTGCTTTGTTATTATAGTAGTTGATTTGATACATGTTTTTTTTTATATGTCACTGTAGTTTATAAATTTACAGGTTCTATGTGTACAAATTACCAAGGGAAAAAAATCATTTGAACCCACTTGTACGAAAAGGAGTTGCTTATATGCATTTGACACCCTCAAAACTTCGAGGAGGCTGGATTATGTCAGATCTGTCTATTAGTGATCCAAGGTCTATGGTTGGAAGGACATTAGCTCCCCTGTACCAGGTATATTGATAACATTTTATAAGTGTATTGTCATTATTTGAGCCTAATAAATCATGGACATTCAAAAGCAAACCATTTTATAAAACACAACAGCAGTGCTTATAATTAAAATGTATTGTTGTAATATAAAATTAAGCTTAGGATTTAGTTTTGCAGAATTTATCTGTTTTATTTTATTTAGATATTCTGTTATTTTTAAAAATAATTTAATTTTAATGAAAATAATTAAATTTTTTTTAGTATTTTAACAAAAAGATACTTTTTTATTTATTTACTGTAACTGATGAATATGAATAAGAGAAATATGATCAAAATGCAATGTACAAACTAGTTTTGGTAATTTAAAAAAGTTTTTATTACCTTCCCTTTTAACGCAAGGTATTGGTAATACCTTTATATTTCTATTTAATTTTTAAATTTAATATTAGTCAACTTTAACATCAAAGATATAGTGTAAAAGATTAAAAAACACATGTATGTACATAAGTAAATGTTTCAAGTTACAATGATTGCACCCATGCTGCTAATTATTACTTTATTTTTAGGATAAAAATATTATATCACTGGTATATAATGACCAACCTCCAGCATCAGAACACCAACCTGATTTGCTGCAGTCGGTTGCTGAGATGTATTCGAAAAATAAAAAAGGTATGAATGAAATATATTTATATTGCATGGTTATATAAAAATACTTTTTACAAATGTAATGAAATCAATTAATAAATAAAAATAAGAGTCTGTTAATGTACTACAGGCGGGCATCCTTTGTCCAGGATATAAAGAAAATATTAATTACCGAATATATTAAAAAAAAACCTTCAAAATATTGTTTTCAGTACAAATGAAACAAGCAGGTGTGAAAAAATTTAAGAAGTTCAAATTAGGTGAAAAATATTATGACGATTATGATTTAGCTGAAATGTGTAAGATGCATTCAAAGTTTATGAAATCAAGAGTTGAAAATGGCCATACAAAAGGCGTTGTATTGGGAGACAAGTTTACAGCACTATGGCTGGTGCATTCTGTTCCGAGGTTTCCACCCTTACCAGACAGTAAGTACTTAAGATATTTTAACCCTAGAAAACTACCCTTATTTTTCCATGCATTTTAATACAAATCTTCGTTGATATATTTGAAGATTTCGTGAAATTATTTTGTAGCATTCATTTATATGTATTTTAAATTAAATTGATTGTTGGGATAGTGGTTCGATAAAAGGCCAAAAACCCTGTGGATTAGTATATATATTTGAATTGTGCGAAATAATTCAATAAAAAAAGATATGTAGAGAATTTCATGATTTCATTAGGTTGTTAGAAACAGATATTATCGAAAAAGTTATACCTACAGGTATCAGGAGCCAAGCTTTATGAGATCTGTAAGCGTAAATAACATATCTTAAATAGTATGACCTATATTCATATCCCAATCAGGGTATGTTTTTATTTTAATGATAAAAACACAATACCATATATGGGATAGGCATATTGAATGATCTTGTTCAACTTATTGTGTTGTACTTTTCTATAGGATGACCGAACGATAGCGTATTTATATAATAAACATTACCGTATTTATATAATATGATCAAACATCATGAATAATTATGTTTACAATTTGTAAGTAAATAATGTCGCAGCACTGAATCATTAGCCAGTGATACAGCAATTAATTTACGTGATTGTGATTGTTTTTATAATCAAACTTGATTTTTATTATTCGAGCTTTATTAATTTGTTGTTGAATGAAAATAATAATATTATAATATTTTGAAAAAAATATTTGTAATTTATTATGAAGCTCTATAACTGAGAATCTGTCTGATATATAAATATATATATAATTTTACTTTATCAATTTTATTTACTTTACTATATTTTATTTCCTTTGGGTGCTGTAATGAATCGTTTTGACGGATAATTATTTCTTTATCTAATATATTGCTGTTATAGTAAAAAAGAAAAGCCAACCCAAGCCTACTAAAATGTATTATTTTGAACTATATTTATGTAATTTTAGTGAATGGCTTGAATGTGAGCTCGTACAACTACCCAACTACTGGCATGAAGTATGGGCAGACGTTTCTCTGTGTGTCGGTACCGACGTCAACTCTCAACCAAATTGGAACGCAATTGAAATACAACGAGCCTCTTATAGTGTATCACCACATACCTCAGGAATTTGATAGCGAGCTACCGAACTTGGTCGATGTTATACGAAATAGAACCATCGATGCGGCTCCTTGGTAATGTTGGCTATATATATACATATTATTTTATCACATATTATATTTCCTATTAGCCAAACTCGGTTTAACTAATCTGGAGGTTAAGCCAGTATGAGAGAAATTTAAATTACAAGCCAAAATTGCATTACGACTACCACTGCCCACAGGGCCGGATTTAGGGAAGGGCAACCGGGGCGACTGCCCTGGGGCCTCCACACAAGTGGGGGCCACAAACGTTTTCAATGAGTTAACAAATACCGAGATATAGTCAAATTATAATAATCTTACTACTTAATATTTTAAAAGTAACCGATACCAGTCAAGAAATACTTACTGATTCAAATTAATAAAACCTTAAGCTAATCCATTAATCCATGATATAATTATTAGTATCTCCACGCTGCTGTTGGTCTAGGGCCTCCACTGCTTTGTGGCCCCAGGGCCTCTAGACCTTTAAATCCGACTCTGACTGCCCATGTAATTCTGCAACTTGGGGTCTTGCAAGTTACCGGACTTTAATGAATGAGTATTTTGAAAGGATGTTTCTGGAAATAGGGGGACTAAAACTCATGACATTTATGTGACAAAGTATATATATGTACAGAGCCTTACGTTTTTGTAATTATTTCGAACTGTTATTTTGTTAACCCTATCCCAATTCCGAATTCGAGAACGTTAACTTATAGGATAATACTTTTTAATTAAAGGTATCACATCGAAAGTTTCGAGACGTTAGTCGGTCGGAAGTTCCTCTCGTTCGCGAAGAGCGCGATGTTTAACGACGACTTGTACAGCGGCCTCGTGGCTGAAGTGCTGCAGTCGGACTTGCTCGTCGAGTCCTGGACTAACGGGCCCGGGACTTTGGACTCGGAGTGTTCGAGAAATTTCCAGTAAGTAAACTTCGAGATTCACCAGGCTATTTGACAATACGAAAAATAAATTGTAATTTATTAACGAAAGTTGAAAATAATACTTAATTTATTTAATAATCCATAAATAAAAATGCAAATTTTCAAACGTTTGTCACGTGACACAAAACGCTCCTGATTGGCCGGGCTTATGATGAAGTCATTTTCTTGTAAACTTTGCTTTTCTACGATATGTACCACAGACTAAAATACAAGGTCGTCACCGACCCCATTGCAGCGCCATATTGTCGAAGGAGCGTTTTTGCGCGCTATTTAAATATGGAATTTTTAATATGATATTTTTCGGCAAATATGTACTAGAAATAAAAAACACAACTTTTACTGGGTTCCTTAACTTAAATAAAATAATATAAAATGGATTTTAAAGACCAGTCAAACAGCCTATACTTTAATGGGGAGTGGGTTATGCCGGAATATCTTTAAGTTCGTATTAGGGCTTTATGCAAGTCCATCTCAGTTGGTGCCACTCACTTATTATATGTATATTGTGCCGTTAAGCAGTAATAATCAGTATTGTTGTGTTCTGGTTTGAAGGCTGATTGGGCCAGTCTAACTAAATGTAGAAGGGGCATAGCATCTCACTTCAAAGGGTTAGTAGCGCCATTGATTATGTAAGAAATGGCTAATATTCCATACAGCGCTAATATCTGTGGACGGTGGCGACCACTTACCTTCCAGTGGACCATTAATTAGCCTATTCAAGGTGTATTTATTTAACTTATATGAAAGCTATTATTTTGCTCAAAAGGCTACTAATAAGCGATAGCAGGGCAAATGTATAAAGATGACAAATACTAATGTCTCAATTAAACACTATAAACTTCTACTAATATATAATTATTCGATATTTTAATTCAAGTTGCCCTAAGAAAGCGTTTAAATAGTCAGAATAATTAATAATAATACGATTTCCTATTTGAACACATCGATATCAAAAAATCTGTAAGCAGAATATTTAATAATTTTGACGACTTCCCTGGTCGAGTCGTGTGTATACCGGTTTTCTTGGGTACGCCACTCCGAGGTCCCGGGTTCGATTCCCGGACGAGTCGATGTAGATTACCCTAAGTTTTCTATATTGTCTGGGTGTTTGTGGTACCGTCGTTACTTCTGATTTTCCATAACACAAGTGCTTTAGCTACTTACATTGGGATCAGAGTAATGCATATTAGGATACAAATTAGATGTAGCATCGGAAAATGCAATGGAATCAAATTAAAACCGATTACTGCCCATTTACACAACCAATAGAAATAGCTCCATATCGCGCCTTTCAATGCTATTCGTCGCTATAGATTCACGCGTCAGAGAAAACAAGTGCATGTAAATCCACGAGTAAAATTGACGAATATTTCGTCATATGATATTACAAGTTATTAAGTTTGTGCAAAGATCATATTCGGATGAGAAATAATATGATAATTTGGGATGGTGTACTCAATTCGGATGTGATCGGTTTTACGAATTTTGCCGATGCGACATCTAAGTTGTGTCGTACTATATGTGATATTGTCTCATATATAATACGTTAAATATTCCAAAGATACTAAATATAGTGAACGTTCGATCGTGTCACAGAGTGCGCAACATCGAGCGTCTGAAGTTCCCGATCGCGAAGATGTCGTTCACATCTCACAACGACCACTCCAAGTGGGCGGTGGCCGTCGCGCACAAGATGCACAACACGCAGGACACAAAGGTGGCCGACTACTGGGTCTGCGTCGGCGACATCAACCGCGCCGTGAGTCCACGCACTGCTACTTTTAGGCTTTAGCTACTTGGTGTTTCTATGCATCAAATCGTCAGCCATACATCATCATCATCATCATCATCCAGCAGTAGGCGGGTACGGGCGTACCCGCCTACTGCTGGACATAGGCCTCTCCCAGTGCACGCCACTGTGGTCTTTCTCCGGCTACTCGCATCCAGCTCCTGCCTGCCGCCTTGCGTAGATCGTCACTCCACCGTGCCTGAGGATGTCTAAACTCAACTCAAACTCAAACTCAAATTCCTTTATTCAATATAGAAGCATTACACTTACTTATTGTTTGTCAAATAAACACTACCACCGGTTCGGAAAAAGGAACACCCTGACCTGAGAAGAACCGGCGAAAGAAACTCAGCGGGTCTTTCTTTCAATCTTACATAGTAGTATACGATTAGAAATAGCCAGGAGGCGATCGTTTCATTCCCAAGGTGTGCTATCAAACATAAACTCGCTAATTGTATAGTAACCTTTTGCACACAAGCGTTCCTTAACATTTTTTTAAAATTTGGCAACAGAAGCATTTTGAACGCTTTCTGGGATCCTGTTGTAGAAGCGTATACATTGCCCCACAAAAGAGTTACTGACTCTATGTAGTCGAGTAACAGGAGTAACAAGATTGTGTTTGTTCCTTGTACCAATGTTATGAGAATCACATTTTCTCATAAAAACATTAATATTTTTCCTTACATACAAAACATTACAAAATATGTATTGAGAAGCAACAGTCAATATCTTAATTTCTTTAAATCTATATATACCTTAATGATTCCTTGGCTCCTAGGTCTTACCCTACAGCCATCATAATGGCATTTTTTTTGTAAATTAGTAATAGTTTATATTTGTATATTTTTTATTTTGTGTCCGATATGAAACAAACAACGATATCATATCGGTTTTGAGAAAATTAAGCTTTATTTGACTTCAGTGAGTGACAATCTCACAGCGAGATTCCATTGTATTCTGGATCATGGGTATCCTCTCCGTTGAAGAGAGAAATCAACTCTTACGCATACTGGGCTTTAACGCGGCAATGCTAATCAACTAAATCCTGATGAATTAAAATATTGGTTTTTTTTAGTATTTAAATTTACTAGACGATAGACAATATTTCAAGCACGGATAATAATGTAAGGTTTTATGTATTCCAGTTACCCCAAGAGTCTCGTGGCGGGGGTACCGTCTGTACTTCGGGGCCAATACTGTGGGGGAACTTCGCGCATCTCATCGAATCTGTTCAGACTTGCAATTAGATATTTGACGTATTTTTTTTTTAAATCAAACAACATTCCCGTGGAACTGTGATGTTTTAGGTTAAGTGAAGATGGCGTTTTGGATATCACGACCAAATTTAGTGCCTTCAGTATCAAAAACTGAGTAATCATGGTCGGCGTGAGTTAGTACTCACAGCCATGGTGATATGTTTAGTGATATTCCCAATAGGCTATTTGACAATGCGAAAAATAAATTGTGAATTATTGTAATTAGTGTATATTATGAGTTTAAAATGGTTATTTACTAACGAAAGTTTAAAATAATACTTAATTTATTCAAAAATCCATCAGTAAAAATGCATTTTTTCAAACTTTTGTCACGTGACACAAAACGCTTCTGATTGGCCGGGATTATGATGAAGTCACTTTGTTGTAAACCTTGCTTTTCTACTATATGTAGCACAGATTAAAATACAGCAAAGTGACGTCACCGACCCCATTGCAGCGCCATATTGTCCAAGTAGCGTTTTCGCGCGTTATTTAAACACGGAATTTTTAATATGATATGTTTCGGCAAATATGTAATAGAAATAAAAAAATCTACTTTTACTGGGTTCCTTAACCTCTTCTAAATAATATAAAATAGATTATTTAAAAACCAGTCAAATAGCCTATTATAATTTTACTAAATGCGAATAATCAGAAGTTCTTCAAAATATTCGATTCGTTATTACTAATTTTATATGACTTTTTCTTGTAATAAATCTTTTGATATTATGTAATACGATGTCACAAAAAATAATAAACTCCGATATTCCGACTTGGAATGCTGACAAGTTGTATAGAGATTATTTTATCAAGACTTGGACTGAAATGTTTGACATAATATTGTAAATAGGTGTCTTTATAATATGTCGTAAGAATTCGATTAAATAATATTAAGTGAAATTTACACTATTTGTGTTATATTATAGAATAAAAGTAAAGCCCTAATTGTTTATTTTTTTTTCATTACTTAATTTCCCTTTTTACTAATTACTTAATCTCTTATAATATAATAAATATTTAAATGAACGACGAGACGTCCTCGTATGTGCTTTTAATTTCAAATAAAAACTTGCATATTATATGAACCTTTAACCCAGTGGCGGATTTACCAATAGGCAAAGTAGGCTAGAGCCTGGGGCGACAAATTTAGCCCAAATTTGTTATTATCTTAGAGAAATTGAAAAATAACTTATAATTATATGTATTCACATAACGTCCGTAATCCGTATACTTACTCGTCATTATATGGCGGGTTGGAAAAATAATCTAATAACTGACAGAAATATCACCTAGTTTATAATTATACTAATTACGGGAAAAAACCGTTGTAATGAAGACGATAGAACACAAATCATAAATGTTGCAAAAAAGGTAGGGGTGGCAAAAATTTAATAGCCTACTAGCAGCAGATTTGAAAATCCGCCACCGCTTAAACCCAATCTCACCTCCTTGAATGGGGTGAATTAAAAAAAAAGGTAGCTTGTGTCCCTTTTTGAGATTCGAACTGACATTAATATCAAATTTCAAGTATTTAGTCTTAAAGGAGGTTTGTCATTTCTATCTCTATAACTTATTAAATGGAATATAATCAATAGTCGTAACGCATGCGATGGAAGACGTTATACTAAGGATCCCTAATAAATACTCAGGGTATATGTACCTTACCAAATTTTTGGAGTGGGAACAGCAGTTTTTGATTTTATTAATTACATACACACATACACCCACAAAAATACAAATTTTTCCCCTTTATAATAGTAATATAGATAAGTATAGATAAGGTTGGGGCTTCGCCCGTAAATCACGCAAACGAAACAGCAGTGTTTGTTTCAAGATTTAAGTATAGTACGACACAACTTAGATGTAGCATCGGCGAAAAGCGTAAAACCTATCACATGCGAATTGAGTACGCTATCCCAAATTACCAATATTTATTTCTCAAGCGAATATGATCTTTGCACAAACGTAATAACTTGTAATATCATATGACCTAATAAAATAAAAATAATATTCGTCAATTTGACACGTCGATTTACATGTATAGTACGACACAACTTAGATCACATCGGCAAAATCCGTAAAACCGATCACATCCGAATTGAGTACGCTATCCCAAATCATCAATTTTTATTTCTTATGCGAATATAATCTTTGCACAAAAGTAATAACTTGTAATATCATATGACCGAATATATTCGTCAATTTGACGCGTCGATTTACATGCACTTGCTTTCTCTGACGCGTGAATCTATAGCAACAAATAGCGTCGAATGGCGCGATAGGGAGCTATTTCTATTGGTTGTGAAAATCGGCAGTAATCGATTTTATTTTCATTCCATTGCATTTTCCGATGCTACATCTAATTTGTGTCGTACTATACTTGCTTACTCTGACGCGAGAATCTATAGCGACGAATAGCGTCGAATGGCGCGATAGGGAGCTATTTTTATTGGTTGTGTAAATCGGTAGTAATCGGTTTTCTTTTCATTCCATTGCATTTTCCGATGCTTCATCAAATTTGTGTCGTACTATACCTACCTATACATAAAAGTTAAATAGTCGAGTGAGTAAAAATAAAAGAAGTATTAATAAGAAATATTTTATTACAACACAAACATTATATACATCGGTGTTTAACGTTGTTCATTACGTCGATAGTTAGCGCTATCAACTATTACAAACGCACTCAAGTTTATCTACGATAAGTTATGAAACCTTATTTTATATGTAACTATAATGGCTTCACTGGACTAACGGACAATGTAACTTCCATAAAAACCCAAACGTAGATAATTGGCACTGTGCGAATTAAAATTCGATAATAAAAAGCATTTGCTTGAAATGAAATTCGTATTGTGGCTTAATCGCTATCGTAAGGTCGAGTGGTACGGACTGTTGACAATCAATCACTTTGTATGAACTGTTTTGATTCATTTAGTACCGAGAACCTGGCACATTGCATCTACTATCCCGTGCCGTCGAAGGGATAAGCAGGTCGTGAAATACAAACTAGGATATATATTATGGTAAAACGAAATAAGTGTTACGAATACAATAGCTTCATTGTGATATAATTTTTGTATAATTAAAAGATTCTTTGGATAAAAATAACAATATTATTATGATTTGTGTATAAGATAAAAAAGGCAGTTATAATTAAAGCAATCGTTGATTATAAGAATAGTAATTAAATAATATAATAAAATTATTAATGAGCTTAACGATAATATCATCGAATTATTCAGAATTTGGGAAAAGCAAATCAATACGGACACTAATCTAATTAACGTATCTATTTACATGATTAGTACAATTTTTAAATGAATAAATGACTTGAGAAATTAGAATTGAATCGACTGAATTTTGGAACGAATACTCCAATACATTCAACGTCGCTTAATCAATGGGCGACTCTCAGAGAGGGCATCCTCGTGAACCAAGAGTCTTGTTTAATCTTCAAGTAGTAGGAGTCGCGCGGAGAAGGGCTTGTGAGTGCCTCTTCTAGAACCTTCAAGGCACTGGTCGGCAGGACCTTGGCGCTGTATTCAGCCGCTTCCCCGGGCATGGTGACGGCGCAAGTCGCAGTGGATGAACTCACATCAGAACTCGGGGTTTCTGGGCGACTGAAAATATAATTCAATATGTATGCCTTATATATTATATACTGCTATATATTTTTATGATATATTATTTATCATACATTATGTATATATTATTTGAAAAAAAAAATCAGTGTGGGCCACGTCTCCCAAGAAGACGACAAAAATGATTTCCAGCGAAGATCTGCTGATGTTTAGTATAAAATATAAAACGCCAAAATGTAATGTAATATTAAATGTAAAAAAAGGCACGGGCATCTGCGAGCCTGTCGATGTTTTAAATTAAATAAAAAAAATGTATGCCTTCATCTATTATACATCACGAAGGTTGTAAAATTATTATGTAGCATAATTGTAAGGGTTTAGAAAAGCATTTAATATTTTTCGCGTGCGTGAAAAAATTGGAATTACCTTGAAGGCTGGCTTGGTAGAGTAAGCTGTACGGGCGGCGCATATATTTCGGCGGCAGATAGATCTGGCGCGTGTAAGAGTACGACATGTAGCCTGCGCGCGCGCAGGGAGGCTCGAAGCGCCCGCGCGGCGCCCCAAGTTCCCCATCGCACTGCAGCGGCTCCCGCGTTCCCTTCGCTCGCATCGTTGTCTAACCGAGACAAGTTCTCGCAAGCAGTGTCTGATGTCAATCCTAATAGCATATTTTTAATATTTAATTTAAATTATTCTTACTAAACGCATATTAAGAGGCAGAACAGTGTAACAGAAATATAATCTACTTGTCTACATTTTTTTTCTTATAATCATTGCTTTTCATCTTCATGTATTAAGAATAACTAAGACAGAAAGTTATTGATTTTAGGTACAAATAATGGCAATGATTAAATAAAATCCACTTATATGGTTTAGTTTTTAGTGTTATACACTTACAAAGATATAGTTTTAAATTGTCGATATAATCTATCTATTTAGCTACTCTATTTCATTCAAAAAAGAGAGGCTTGTTGCTCTTATTATATATGATTTTTATTTTGTTTACCAATGTAGAATAGTCGTCCGGCATAGGGATGATCCGCGGCAGCAGCGGCAAGCATCGGGGAGAATGTCCGCGCGACACGCAGCGCCCCGAGCACGTTACTACGCAGCGCGCTTTCCCAGCAGGGAGCCCCTCCGCGACCGCTGCTGCCCGCTGTATTGATAACTGCCCATACGCCTAATAAAATAATAATAATAATAATAAATATGAGACAACATCACATACATTACTCTGATTCCAATGTAGGTAGCTGAAGCACTTGTGTTATGGAAATCGGAAGTAACGACGGTACCACACACACCCAGACCCAAGACAACATAGAAAATGGTAATCTACATCGACTCGGCCGGGAATCGAACCCGGGACCTCAGAGTGGCGTACCCATGAAAACCGGTGTACACACCACTCGACCATGGAGGTCGTCAAATAAAATATAAATCATTATTATTGCTATTATTTTATATTATCCGGGTAGGCATTTGTCTTTACTCCACCTAATGGTAATTGGAAGTGGAGTTCAAACGCGAAGACGACTAGTAAGGACAGCAAGAATGAGCTGCACTAGTCACCCTCGCCATGCCAGCTCACAAGATGCCTCTTCAAGCCTCGTTTAAAGGCACCCAGATTATAAGAGGAGGGGAACAGTGTGCTGGTAAAGAGTTTTTGGGCGGTGTGACAAAGAAAACTGTTGCCAAATTTCTTAGATAGTTAACAAATATACTATGGATAAAAACTGTTGTAAGTAAAAGTTTTTTAAGTAAGTATTTGCCGACATTATTTATTAATAAAATTTAATACTGATTCATTAAAGCATATTGGTCAAAAAAACTTGCTAGTTACCTGGTTATGTGTAACGCTATAAGCATATTTTAATTTCAAATTTTGCCTTTGGCCCGTATAACATGTAAAAACAAAGGACGCTTAGATCGTGTTTTACAGAACTAATCTTGATAAAAGTTAAACAATGGGCTCTTAAGCGCATGGTAGTAGTTTAGGTCAAAAGGTCTAGAATCTAGCATAGAATTAGCATTGCCTTTATAAAACTTCTTTAAATAAAACAAAATGTTGTTAAACATAGCGAAGTAAATAAGTTCGCAACCAATACGTCGTAAGTAACATACTATAACAAAGCTTTACTGACGCTTTAGATTTCGAACACGTTCGTTCGTGTTTTCTGTTCCTGATATATATATATATATAAATTATAGAACAGGTATTTCTTCTTCATGTTAATAATAATATAGGTAAGTAATTATAATATGGCGGTTTAAATAATACGGCGGCATCTGTCTGCTATTGATAACATCATTTACTTGATCGTTGAAGTGTCTAAGTTATCGCTGGCGCTCGTCCTGCTTAGTCACTCCGTATTACGTAACTCCGACTATCCTCGATAGATGGCTCTTATGTACTAACTAGCAATTGCATTGTATATCAAAAATGAAGAAGGGCTTGCCAAAATAGAGTTGCAATTGAATTTTATACATTTTAAAAGTTTTTATTTTTCATAACAACAGTAAAAAAGTTTTTTGTCATTAGCTTAAGAACTTACTTTTCGATAAATCCCAACGAGCACTGCTGGTGTAGTGGTATCATGCAAGATTCCCATTCTTGCGACCCGGGTTCGATTCCCGGGCAGTGCATTACGTTTTGTTTTTAAATGTAAAATTAATTAATCAAAAAGGATTATCCAAATGTGTTTCTGGTTCTATACATTTTGTGTGATGTATGAAATTGTTATATTTGTGAATTAGCTAATTACTTTTACATTGAATATGTCCAAAAAACAGGTTATGTAACAGTATAATATGTTCCCTTACCATGTTCGCCAGCTGGTAAATGTTGCGCTGTTGCTCTAGCCGCTTCTTCTAACAGATCCTCACGCGCCACATCCAACTCCAGTGTAGCCAGCCTCGGCGGCGGTTGGTCTTCGGGGGTGGCAGCCACGTGAGCCTGTAGCCAGGATTCAGCCAAACGAGCCCCGAGTCCACCTTGGCGACAACCAGCTATGACACGCCATCCTTTACCGCTTAGGTAGGTAGCTATCTATAAAAACAAAATATATATAATAATTAACGTATCGAACCGCTTAAGTTTTTTGAACCGAAATCTATTACACAATATGTTCAAAGTCGATTAAATAATTAAAATTTCTCATTTTCATTTTACACAACCTTTATTTTCGATTCAACAACAACAACAGCCTGTAAATTCTCCCCTCCTCTCCCTTTGAGGAGAAGGTTTGGAACATTCCACCACGCTGTTTCAATGCAGGTTGGTGGAATGCACATGTGGCAGAATTTCGATGAAATTAGACACATGCAGGTTTCCTCAAGATGTTTTCTTTCACTGCTGAGCACGAGATGAATTATAAAGACAAATTAAGCACATGAATCAGCGGTGCTTGCCTGGGTTTGAACCCGCAATCATCGGTTAAGATGCACGCGTTCTAACCACTGGGCCATCTCGACTCTTATTATCGATTCACTGTGTATTATTACTAGGTAGGTATTTTTGAAAGCCTGTCTCAATAGGTATCACCTAAACATTTATTAAGTACTTATTCTACCTCTAAATAGCGGTATTGTTGAGTTTCACTTTGAAGAGGGACAGACCTAAGACAGACATAAGCAACAGACTTATTTTCTGCTCACTTACCGTCAAATGAACCCTTCGAATTTACATCAAAATTAAAAAAATGAATAAAAGTTATGTCATAATTATTTTTGATGAAAACAAAATAATACCAACTCAAAATGAATTTCCCTCCATGATTTAATGTATTTCATGGAGTGATAACAGATCCATATCTGTACATTGACACAATGAATGTTATCGTACTTTATTCCTGATGGCATAATTAATAATTATGCAATTATAAATATTAAACCCGCGTTTATTTATAGAAACAATTTTCATTTAATTTGAACAAGTTATTACAAATTTACCGGAGCTATTAATGAATCTTTTTGAAATGGTGAGACTTTAAAATGAACCTAAATTAATATTGGTCAATGTTATGCTTATCGATTACGGATTAAGATTAGCCGACCGAACAGGGAGTATTATACTTAGTAACTGTTTGCACAAGCTCAGGGTGTAATCACTATTCCCTCTCATAATCCGTTGTGACGGAAATCCGATACGACCGAAGAGAGCTCGGCCATAAAACCAACAGCTTTACGTGCTTTGCGAGGCACGAGACTGTAAATACTGCAGTCTTTAAAACTGGGATGTAGCTATTAAGAATGTTGCAAGAGAAAACTCTATTCACGTTTTACTTTTAAAGACTCGACAGGTTGATCAGAAACCTAGAATATAAGTTGACGAAAACCTCTAATAAATAGGTTTTTATCACTAGTATAAAATAAAGTCGCTAACCGCTGTGTGTCCCTGTGTATGCATAGATCTTTAAAATTACGCAACGAGTTTTGAAGCGGTTTTTTTGATAGATAAGGTGATTCGAGAGGAAGGTTTTTGTATATAATATAAAGATAATGTAGTAAAGAAACACTCATAATTTTAGAAATTTCGTATCTGATAAACAAATTCTGTAGTATATTTAATAACAGCCTTGCACCCGTTTGACGCCATGTCGGGTCGCTATTAATTGGTGAATATCAAGAAAATAACGAACGAAAATCCATTGTGATTACACTTAATAATATTATGACTGTTATTATTTAACAAGGGGAAGTGAAATAACCTAACATTAAAAATGATCATCAGCTATACCTGAAGTCCAAGCGCGGAGTCAACTGAGGTTACGAGCACAGTTTTGGCGCTGTCAACAGGCAGCACCTCTGCCACGCGCACTTTTCGCAGCAAGTAGAGAAGTAGTGCGCCCACGATGGAGCATAATGCTGCAAACTGCAGACCCAGAGACAACCACGTGAGAGGGTCCATCTTACAATGAGTGCATTGTTTGAATTGTTATCTGAAACGGAATAAGAAATTGTTAATTACTCATACTAATTTATTACTGGTTGAATTTATTAACATAAGAATTCTCGTTACAAAGTACATAGATCTTTAAAATTACGCAACGGATTTTGATTCGGTTTTTTTAATAGATAGTGATTTGAGAGAATGGTTTTTGTACATAATATATCGACAATATAGTAAAGAAACACTAATAATTTTAGAAGTTTCTAATGTGATGTCGTAAATAAACAAATTCTGTAGTAGGTATATTTAACTCAAATAGTAGTAGTAGTACATTTAAGCCGGGATGTATCGCTAGTTAAAATTAAGTACTTTAATATATAGAAATATGAATTAGTTAACCATTTATGTGTACTTATTATTGAGGTGTCATTATTTTTGTAACTCACCTAACCTAACTGAATATATTTTTACCGAAACATGCAGCGCGGTTTGGACAAGCATATATTATTATTATATAAGAAGTTGGGCTTCGCAGTTTCATCCGCTTTTAATTTGAATTGTCTACGTGACAAGCGTGAATTTATGTTCCTGTATATTAACCCCTTTCCTGTACTCTGCATCCCATAATGTGATTCATGCGAGTTGTTTAACAATTGTACCAGCTATTTGGATCTTTTAATTCGGCCTTTCAATAAATAAAATATTTATCAAGGGTATACTGTTCCAGACACTTAATGTATGCTTGAGTAGTTTCTACATACTTATGTTGTTTCCGGGTAATAACAATTTTAATGTAATTTAATACCTTACAACTACTATTATAAGTTTCAAATGCGGTCTGTAAAAAGATTAGCCGTGTCAATAGCAAAAACGCAACTGTTTAATAGTAACAGTCATGCAATGGCAATCGAATTCATAAATTATCTAATAAAAACCATTATATTCACATTATACCTACGCAATATTGTAATTTGTATACAGTATTTAATAATAATATAACAATTTGGACACAATACCAAACAGTTTTATTGAAAGTTTACTACAAGCAAGTTAAAATGTACAGGCATTTAAAACAAAAATTATATGAATAAGTAAAAAAATAGATGTAATAGTGTAATCAAACGAAGTAGAGCCTTTGTTGGAGGTTCATATATGAAGCATCTCTCCATTCTTCTCTTCTTTTCACGACATAAAAAAAATGTGAAAGAAATGAGTAAAAGTTATATTTACCTCATGAAATCTTTAGACGTATGTTAAAAACGATAGTTTACTCATCAATAAAAGTTATTAAATATATTATTCCCCCTTCAGGTTAGATTTGCAAAAACAATAGATTCATGAAACTACTCCAAGAACACTTCAATTGAAACGTTATAATGTAACATTCTTTGCACTAGTTAAGAATTTTATTGTTTAATTAGAGCGGCCATCGATTGTTTGTAAGCAGTAGTGCTAGATGCAGTTTAGTAAACAAATCGCATACAGACCGTTGTGTTTGTGACGTTAAAGAATTGTTTTCAGACAATGAACTTCTTATACGAATTGCAAATTATTCGACTCTTTGAATATTGTTTATCGCTATCGTAGAGCTGATTATATCGTACGGTTCTGTTTAAACATATAATTATCGTAGAGGCAATGCCGCAAATGCCTCCCTTGTTGGTATAACAATTCACGCTACGAATACAAGCACTCGCCTTCCTACAGACCTTGTCCTCAGTTGATAGGTGTGATATCAGGATACACATGTACACAATTGGTAAAATATTTTTTAAAAATGATTAAAACTAAACAGCTGAGTCCTGTATAAGCTCTTATAATACTTATTCTACTTTTTAAAAGTAAATAAAAACTATAGAAAGTATTTAAAACTTTGCTACGAAATCGTTGTTTTTTTTTGCACTAGCTTGTTTACTTAAGTAACACAATATGACAGCGTATGTGGAAGATATTCATGTGTATTTTTTCATGTGTTTGTTAAATGAATTATTGTGTTTGTCATTCAGCTCAAGATTAATTATAAACAAAACTTAAACAAATGCATATTCAGTAGTGCTTGCCGTGCTTGCCCAGAATCATCGGTTACGATGTACAAGTTCTAAACACTGGGCCATCTCAGCTCAAGTTCTATGTTAATCTCTAACCTTAATCTTTTGTAAAATGTAGATTTTGAAAACTAGTTTCAACCGGTCTTTCCTTAAAGGCTTCAATATCATTGGAATTGAATTAAATATAATTGTTGTTTAAAATGTAAAGTTTAAATTTAAATTTGAATATTTTAAAGTCTGCTCCTGGATGTCTCATATATCTGTCAAGTAAACTCAGCAACAAAAACGTTCCAAACAATAAATATAGCGCAACAGAATCGCTATGTTTATCTTTGCTTTTCCGACTAAACAAAACAGGGAATGTTTCATTGATGTTGGTTTGAATTTTTTACTAATTTATCATCTTTAACACATACATATATTTTATTGCGGTTTTTAAAAGGTTGAGATAGTTTTAGTAGTTACGTTTTTTACGAATGCAAAATATTTTAGTATTTCTGCTATATTTTTTTTTTATTCATATATTCAACGAGGGTCTATAAAGTGCCGTTGCTGAAGTAGGCCTGCGCTAGTTGGTGCCACCTCAATCGGTTCTGTGCCCTCTCTCTGTGTGTTATATCTATCTATCTCTCTTCTTTAGATTAATTATAAAATTATTTTCAGAGTTGTCTGTTCGCCTATTTATTTTCACCATTGTGTAGTATATTTTAGTGCTAAATATGGTACCGATTGCCAAAGGTCAGTGTTACTACAAAAAAAACTTTAAAAGTCATGATGCTTATGGATCAGATTTTCTATCACTACTTGTTACTTACAAGTTGTGTCGAAATTTTTAATATCAAAAGCTGTAAAGGTTAAGAAACTAAATAAAGACGAACATCATCGATCAGAGTTACTTGTTTGTGTTTCATTATTTACGAGCTGACTTCTAAGAAGAAAATTTATTGTAAATAAATAAAGCAGCGTGATAAAAAACGAATAAAGCAAACGTACATGCGCTCTCTCCGCAGCGTTTAAAGGAAACAAAACGACTGAGCGGTTTCATGAGTGGTAACTGCTTAGAATAGATTTTTCTCTCATTTGATCTTTATAGTGATATGATCATTTGAAATTTAAGGATTCAATATTGAAGAAGGTAATGTTCTTACCTTGAAATAAAGTGTTTTATAATTTATTATCACTTTAAGATATAACAATACCTAGGTGATATTAGTGATGTATTCATTATAGTAATAAAGATTTGAAGATCTATTCAAAGTTCGAGTATTTAAGAGAATAGAGGTGCATTCTATATTTTCTCACTCATATATAACAACAACAACAGCAGCAACTTGGCTGGCAGAAAATGCTGTAATAGCGTTAAGTCCGCCCTTTGTACATGATTGATCTGTGCAATAAAGAATAATAAAAAAAAAAACAGCCTATAAATTCCCACTGCTGGGCTAAAGACCTCCTCTCCCTTTGAGGAGAAGGTTTGGAACATATTCCACAACGCTGTGGTTTCCTCACGATGTTTTCCTTCACCGCTGAGCACGAGATGAATTATAAAGACAAATTAAGCACACGAAACAGCGTTGCTTGCCTGGGTTTGAACCCGCAATCATCGGTTAAGATGCACGCGTTCTAACCACTGGGCCATCTCGACTTACTCACATAATCCGACGGATAAGTTATCTGACACGAATAGAGAGAGCTCTAACGCTAGACCAACGGATCTACATGCAAGATCCGGGAGTTTAAAACTGCAACTTCCTTACTTCGATATACTAAATACTCCCATACCTAGATTGAAATATTCAACGCTCCGATCATGTATCTAGGAAACTCCAAGCATTAACCAAAGTAATAATGGTATTACTTTAATTTGATATATTTAGCAACATCATAGGTATTAAATTTGCAATTAAATCCTTAAGTAAATTGTACAAGCGGTATACGGCAAATTAAAACTATATGGCATTAGGTTTCAAAACACAGTCCAAGTGGTTACCGGTTAGGCTCCCGTTGATTGACATAGAAGCATTTTTTATACATACGGTCGGTATGTTTACATAAAAAGAAAATATTTATATTTCTTATTTGGAGAGAAAGCAAAGCCAGTTGTGTGACTTTACATAGTCTAATCTTTTAATCTTAGTAAGAAGTTTGGAATGATTAATACCTATAATAATGTTATATATACGAAAGTTTTTATGTCCGTCAGTTCATTTTCACAGCACAGTGGTTTCTATATCTTTTTTTATGAAATTTGATAGAGAGTATACTTGAACATTAAACAAAGATATACGCAACATTTTTTACTTCACTCTTTGAGGTAAAATCATCATTCTCCTGCCCTTATCCCAATTTTATTTGGGGTCGGCACAGCATGTCTTCTCCTTCCATACTTCTCTGTCAGACGTCATCTCACAAGTATTTGTAACATTCTTTCTAGCTTTTCATTCTTCTCACAAGTATTTGTAACATTCTTTCTACAAACATAAAAGTAACATTCTTTCTAGCCATATCGTCTTTCACACAATCCATCCATCGTTTCCTTGGTCGTCCTCTACCTCTATATCCATCCACATCCATGCTCAAGGCCTTCCTCACAATGTGTTCCTCATTCCTCCGCATAACATGCCCATACCATGATAGCCGCCTTCCATATAACTTCTCGGCTATCGGTGTCACTTTCAAACTTCCTCTTATATACTCATTCCTTACTCTATCCATTCGCGTAACACCACACATTCCTCTCAGCATTCTCATCTCCGCAACGTGCAATTGTTTTTCAGTCATCCCTTTTGTAGCCTAACACTCTGATCCATACAGGACAGCAGCTCTGATCATGGTCTTATAGATCTTCCCCTTAAGTTTAAGGGGAATACGGGGGTCACAAATTGTTCCCGTAACCTGCCGCCATTTCATCCATCCTGTGTTAATCCTGTGCTTCACCGTTCGATCTATTTCGCCATGGCCTTGAATGAGTGAACCGAGATACCGGAAGTCGGAGCAGACTGGAAGCTGGCTGCGCCATCAAGCGCTATGGCTTCAGGACCGGAGAGACCGCCGAAATCGCAGAACATGTATTCAGTCTTCGTTCTACTGATTTTCAGGCCAACATTCTCCAGTTTCCGTTGCCAATCCTCCAATCTGCTCTGGATCTCAGGTCCATCTTCACCAACCAGTACAATGTCGTCGGCAAAAAGCATGCACCAGGGTGCCTCCTCCTGTATGTCCGCCGTTAGAGCGTCCATAACCAACAGGAAGAGGTAAGGACTTAGAGCCGAACCTTGGTGCAAACCTACAGACACATTGAACCGGTCGGTGTTACCGGCAGACGATCGGACGTAGGTACAAGATCCCTTGTACATAGCACGAATTAACTCCACATACTTCCCAGGCAAACCTTTCTCTTTCAATGCCCATCATAACATTTCACGAAGCACCCTATCATACGCTTTCTCGAGATCAATGAACACCATGTGCAGGTTCTTGTGAGCACGTCTGTACTTCTCGCACAATTGGCGGAGTGCAAAGATAGCGTCCATTGTCCCTCGACCTGGCATAAACCCAAACTGATTTTCGGTAATTTCACTCTCTTCTCGCAATCTTCTCTCTATTACCTTCTCCCATACTTTCATAGTATGTGATATGAGCTTAATCCCTCTATAGTTGTTGCAATCCTGTACATCTCCTTTATTTTTGAATATGGGCACTAGTGAACTACTGCACCATTCTTGTGGGATGGTTTCTTCATGCAACAACTTATTGAAGAATAAAGTCAACCACATACATCCTTCACTCTTTAATATCTTCCATACTTCAACTGGTATATCATCTGGACCCAAAGCCTTCCCATTTTTCATGCTTTTGACTGCTGTCATTACCGCACGGTGGCGGGTAAACCACCACGATAGCATTCCCAAGGAGGGTTAGTGTCAGGCAGGCGGCCGACTTTAAAAATATAAGCCGAAACATTTAAAGCTTTGAGGTAAAATAAAGGTAAAATAAAGATTTGCTTACAAGTTCTTCAATTTTTGAGTTGAAGTTTAGCCGTGTATTTTATTTACTAATATATGAAGTAAAAATACGCTATCAATATTTTGGGGTATTCGAAAAAAGTAATTCTTTAACTTAGTTAAGTTTAATTATGATGGTTCGGTTGCAGTTTGACGGAATTTATGTCCATAAATAATTTTGACATTAAAATATCTAAATAAAAAGGAATGGCATAATTTACGTTGCAACTTATTTTTTTAATCATTTAGTAAAATGTTAGTACATGCAAACATTTATTACTTGTAAGTAAGTGTAGTAATAGTAAGCTAAAATGTTTACTTAACACGTATGTAATTATAATAATCTTTTAATAATTTTCTTTTTTATAATAATTTCTTGTCATCGAAATTAATTTTGTATTATTAATTATAAACATGTATCACGTCAGTTTGTACAAAGAACGTAGGTACGAGCTTAATGATCTTGGATTGTTATCATTACGCGATGCGACGATTGTAAGATAAAAACGTGAGAAAGATATTATTGTTCATTGTTTATCGTTATCTTTTTAGATGAATGAGGAAGTTCATGGTCATATTTTTACTCGTCTTCAACATTGTATTATATTAATATTCGAAACAGTTGTCACTTCTGTTTTCTATGTTTTTCACGTTTAACTTACATTAATTGGTTTTATTCGTAGGATTTTAAGGCTATTGACATATATTTTTTGTATTGGTTGTAATGTAGTATTAGTAAGCCGGTACAAGGAACAGCATATCTTAAATTGTAGTCTAGTTGTCTCTATGGGTGTAGGTGACAACTTTCCATAAGGTACTATTTTACACATGTTTAATATTGGCACATGTTTAATAAAAAAAACAGTTACAATAAAATTGAAATAATGTAGTAATTAGAATAGTTATTAATTCATCTTTGTGTATATACAAATGCTTGTAACGTAGCTGTTAATTGCGTGAGAAAATTGCAAACATGTCTAAAACTATATTTCTTAGTAAAAGATTTGTTATGAATGAATGTAGATTATTTCCAGTTTTTTTTATTGAGATATTTTTAGTTAAAACGAAACTTACGAATACTTACAATTGGAACAAAATAATAAATCAATGCTATCAATTACAGATCTAGCAATTAAAAATCATTAGCGATGTATTTAATGCATTGGCCTGGTTTCAGCGGAAGACTACGGTTAGCGGTGAAGTCTGGAATGGATGCAATTAGAATTCATCCATCTGCATCTGATAGTGTAATGCACGTAATTACAGATTTGAAGCTATTCTTACGATAGAGATACTGTTTTACTTAAGAAGGTAACCAATAAATTTTATACGATTATTACTTATACTATTAAGAGTAACTATTAATATAGTCCGATTCGGCAGCTTTAAATTAAATTTGTCTTGTAAAATTACGATTGTAATATGCTTGTATGATATCTAATAGATCAAATATATATTTTTTTATTAATTTTGAATAAACCGATTCGTGTATATTTATTTTCATTTCTTTAGTAGATTCAAGAAGGCTCATAAACTTTGGTAATATCGAAAAATATTATTGGAATATAGTGCTTACTGAAAAGGAGAGACGTTGCTATAGATGTGTGCCATTTTTTTTAATTGGTAATTATTGCACCGAGTATAGCGTAAACTGATAATTGATAGAAGGCGTGTAAGTTACTAAGGAGGTTGTCGAGGCCTTGTTTGTCTAAAGATAGATGCTTTAATGACCAATGCATTTTTTATCTAGAAAAAGTAGTCTCACCCAGTCTCTATCGGAATGTATACACACGTAATTAGATACAAGTTACGTTTGAAAAGCGTACGGTGCCATATTTCACAATTCTTGCTAATCCTTTGAGGGTTTGGTTCGTGTAATATGATTTGTTCCCTTCTCTCTGACAAGTGGTTAGGTATCGATAAAATGATATGCCTTTTTGACGGCAGATAATATTTCAACAAATACACGAAAATTTGATTTGAGGTTTTGGGAACTAGAAACATTTTCACTTTTTAGCTTACTCAAATAAAACGCTAAGTAATGCTTGTTTCTTTAATTACGAGACAAAATCTTGAGTGAAAGAAAAAGTTTTTAGAATTGGTTTTATTATCACTCGAAATTCGCTAATTTAAAACGAGTGATTTAAAAAACTACTTAAGAAGATGAAACTAAATTAACTCACATGCTGAACGACTGGTCACTGCACTACAGAATCTAACACTAAGATTTTACGAGTTGCTAAGCTACAAAACGAAAATGTTAAGGTGTAGTTAAAATTAGCCTTTCCTGACGCATCTAGCTACGACTGTCCTGTTATAACATGCATTTGTTTTGTTTTACGATGTCCTGGTACTTATAAAAAGGCATAAGTCTCAGTCCGGACGTAGATGTATTTCGAATTCTGTTGAATTCTCTCAATGTTTAAAAAATACCCAACTTCCTTTTTTGAATATTTCAGATAGATTTCTTGGCTTAAAAAGAAAATATAAATTTTGTATATTGCATAAAATAACATATTACATAGAATAATGTTATTTTATATTTCAATATATAAAAAAGTGAAAGTACTTATGCAATATTATGACAATTGAGGAAAGATAAAAATTTAATGCAACGCAACTAAATATCTTTTTAAAAATACCGACAAATTTTGCACTTGCGCTGAACTTAATTCGTACGTTCAGCGATTCGTTGAGTTATGAATTGTGCATTAGCATGTTTCCTGTTATGAAAATAGAAATAACATCTAATTAATAGCGGCGAATGTATAAGCGTAATTAACGTTTCATCTCTAATCATACTTCATCTAATTACAAGATACCTCTTTAGAATTGACTACGTATTAAAAAATTAAATCTCCGAGACATGGAACTTATATCCAGCAACTCGTATTGGAACAGCGTGGTCCATCAGATTGACGGATACACATGTCCTTGAGTTCAGACAAGGGTGTGATACATACAACGATACGCCTTTCATTTCTCTTTCTTGTAGTCGAAATTTGTAATTTTTTTTGCTTTACGAGTGTCTACGTCACAACATATCAAGTCAGCCATGGAACCTTTATTTAATTTTGAAGATCAAGAGTCGGTAATGTTTTTTTTTTATAATAACCGGTTAGGCATATGACTCCACTCCACCTGATGGTAAGTGGAAATGGAATCCAAACGCGAAGAAGACTAGTACGCACAGCAAGAATGAGCTGCACTAGTCACCTTCGCCATGCCGGCCCGCAAGATGCCTCTTCACGCCTCGTTTGAAGGCACCCAGGTTATAAGAGTTTACTCGAGTTTTATAATCTTCGCACAAGATGATCGTGTCATATCGTTAAGTTTCAGCGTGAAAAATAATAATAAATACAGTGGTTAAATAAAAGAGTCGTATTTCATTGCCCAACAATACAAAATCATTTATCAAAAGTACAAATCACTAATAGGGTATTGATATATTTATCCAACAACACGACGGTAATAAAAATGTCAATTTGCAGCAAGCCGCTTGCCGTAGCACATATATCATTATACGATACAAATTTAGTGGTGTAGATTTCAATGCGAGCAATAACGAACTGTGTACGTGCGGCCGTGCGTAATTATTACAGGCTCGCCGGTGAAGCGTTGCGAACCATTTCGTTGTAGACGAATTACCGTTGCTTAACTCGCTGTCCGTATACCGATTTTGGCTTTGGTCCAATGACATTTCTATAGATTTTAACTTAAGTACGATTGAACAAAGCTGAAGTACTTTACTGAATGTCTAACAATAAAATATTCTTACTAGTAAACTATATACCCTTTGATTGGGTTGTCTGGAAGAGATGGCTAAAAAGCCATAAGTCCACCCGTTGTACAACACTTTTAATGTACTTCTTTTGTTTTGTTTTTTTTTTTTTTTTTTTATTCTTTTTTTTTGTATTTTATTAATTTTATGTTACTTTTTTTTGTTTGTGGTGTGCAATAAAGAATAATTCATTCATTCATTCATTTATATAGATAATCCAGCCGCCCGTTCTGATCTCACCCGGGTGAAATATAAATTTTATTCAATAACTCGATCGCAACGATATTTATTCGAACCTATTTATCCAACCAATTATTTTTTCTTAATTACCCGAATTTTGGGTGTATTTGAATACAACCAAAAAGTCATTGAAATCGGTCCATCTTTAAAGGAGTTCAGTAACATACCATACGTTATAAAGATTTATACATACATATGTAAAGATTAAATTATGCACGACGACTGTTATCAAGCTGTTATGTTATCGGATTATCAAATCTAAAAATGTATGTAACTCTGCATCGTATATTGGACAGCCAACACAAAAACCAATAATAATAATGATGATGTCCTTTTGACCTGTAACGATGACCATTATGTACTAAGGTCTACTATTTGTTCTCTGTTTTACGAGAAAGAATAAATAATCCAATGAAATGACAAACTGTTACGAATACTCTCAGTTCAAAGGCGTTCCTTGCTTTTTAATACATTGAAACGAAAACGATACTAACTTCTAAACTTAACAGAATTGTATTATTTTGATAGAAAAGACAAACTTCGGAATGTGCCATCTTTTGAGCTGGCTACTAGACTCATTGGTCCTGGTATGCTATTAGGTTTTGTTTGTAGATACAATTATTTACTGTTCTTGTATTCGTTTTAGAGGATACAACCTATCCTAGAAAGTTTCTTATAACTTGTGCCACACAAAAATAGCTAGATGTCAGATATTGATATGCGTGAAGCGTGTTTCAGCGCCTACGCATTATAGTATGATACGTGGCCATATTAAAGTGTCTTACATATATTAGTATCATTGCAACACACGTTGCTCTTGACAATTGGTAGTCAAATGCTTCAAATAAGAGTTTGTAATTGTAACTACTGGAAGGAGACAAATAAGGTTTTGGAGTTATTCACCCCACTACTCTAATTTACTTTATTCCGACACCTTCCAGGGAATCTCAAATCGAGGACGATTGATTGAGTGGGGCATGCGTGGATTTTAGGATCCGACATCTTTTTTTATGATCAGTATGCGCTTAGGCATACTATATACGCGACATTTAGGCTCACTAATATATGTATATACCTAATCGTATTTATACAGATTACAAATTTAGTTTTGGGTGACCTTCAAAATTTGATTTTTTTTCTATTTTTTTAAATTACACCAGTGATTATGGGAATACAACCACAGGTTTTAATTCTAGTGAAATGTGTTCAATACAAATGTTCTATATTTATTTATCTTTTTAATATTTATCTTTGTTTTTAAAAGTTTTTTCTTTTTTTTATTACCATGGCATTGGTAATATATTAATGTAAAAGCGAGGGAGTATATTTTATTTAATTAGTTTTAATTCATTGAAAGTCTTAATTTTATTATACTAAATAATAAAGCCGCTCATTAATACCAAATAAGATATATAAATGAATATATTATACGGTCATGTAATAATATTTTTTTTAATTATCCAGGTAAATTATGACATAAGCGTTAAATAAAACTCTAAAATTTCGCCGATTTAAAAAGTGCTATTTTAGCTCTTTTAGTTTTAACATTAGGGTAATTACGATTTTTGCTAAAGTATCTCTGCGTGTTAACAAGCCGTAACGTCTTATTTAATTAATTTATTTCTCATTAAATTTTCTAGAAATGCTTGTTTATATAGAATGTTTAATAAGCGAAAAGATAGAAAGGGAAATTAAGTCTATATTATATTTTTTATGAATCTTAAAACCGTTTCACACTTAGCTTAGCAATGTTGCAATTCATACTTACATAATGTTATAATAATTATTATGTACTCATATGTTTGTAAGCCGTGAATGATTTAAAATACAAGTATAAATATTTTCTATAATAATGATTGCTGCATAGTTGTGTTTTGGTTTTTATTTCTACGTAAATTTTATATAAATACGTTTTTCTGTTATTATTTTTTATACAGTACTTAAATACTAATTTATTTTTTTTAAATCTGCAGGTATTTTAATTCTTCGATAAATAAAGTTTCAGAAAAAAATTGAAAATCATTTCTTAATAAAAAATAAACTCTAGGTAATAACTGTATTAAATCAATGAGTAGACTACGCTTGAAGAGATAGATTTTAATAAATAGAATGTTATTTAAGAAGTATCGTTATAAATTATTTAATATCTAAGTTAACATCAAACACCTAATAAGTGTTAGTTTCGTTTTTATTTAATTATGTGACGCAATAGCCATTGTTAGTCTCGTCCGTGTCGCGGGTGTCAAGTGAAAGTCTCGAAAGTATCGGCGGAACGGAACGGACATTGGAAATGCAGACATTTGATTATTTTTACTATTATATTATTAGTATATCGTATTGAAGATGTAATACATGGCATACGAAATGTTTATACAAACTGACATTTTAAAAAATGCGGTTTATTATAAATATACGCGTGTAACCTAACACGATTACAAATTAAGTAATTGTAATAAATTTCGGTATTTATTTTTTTGAAGAATAGAGACGACTACAGAAATATCTGTTTTTATATATTTTTACTAAATTTCCTGATTAGTTTTATAATGTTACAGTTACACTTATTTATTATTTTATTATTTATTCTTAACAAAAAAATTAGATATTGGATCAAGTAGAATCAAACAGATTTCAATCAAGGAATCTAGTTCAATTTATATTAAAGATGTTTTAATAAAGTTTGACGGTTTAATAATTTATAAGTTGATAACTCAGTGAAATTTATGCTATTTTATTTCGCATTAACCCGTATAGTTCATCGTTTAATCGTAAGTGAACATCAGATCATCGACCTTGTAAGGTAATCGTCCTCTGTATGTGTGGGTTCAAGAATGGGAGGAAACGGGGCCGGAGCTGAGGAGGACCGAACGATTGTCTGCCTTGTGAGCATTGTGTAGAGAAATGTTTAAACACAATCATCACTAATTTAAATGATAATTAATCGACAGCTTTTTATTAAGAGATTTGTTATTTAGACACCATTTTTATTTACACTCTATTTAACAGAATCTTTGAACTGAACTTTACCCGCTATCAGAATTAATATAGTTTCTGCACGTCTATTGCTATCAATAATACAATAATATTTAAATATAAGAAAATGTTTTATGAACGCAGCTTCGTTCGCGATTTAGGGGCTGGTCATTAAGTGTTGGGCAAAAAAGCCTTTGTCCGTTTTTGATGTCATTCTTCATACAAAATTTCATCAAATTCGAACAATAAGTTAGGCTGCAGTTAGTTTCGCAATTTTAATATCAATATAGATTAAGCGTTCAAATAGACATAGCTGTAATTAATGTATACAACTTTTTAGTTAAAGTCATTTTCTTTTTGTTAGAACTGTAGCTGAGACTTTTGTTTAATATATAGATACATTCGAATGCGTGTTAAGCTGTGAATTAAAATCTATGTATGAAATAATAAACATGAGAAACTTTTCCTTCGTACTCAGTCGTATCGTTTATCGCTTTGATCATATTATATAACATTGAATTAAAACAAACTTCAAAAATAATGACACCAGTTATATGGTTATTTAAATATTAATGACATTTAGTGAAAGCGATTGATTATAAATAAAGAAGCAATCGAAAATGATTTTTGAACGTATAGTCAATGACGTAAGATACCTACTATTTCTCAATAAAAGAAATGACATACATACTTTTTTATAGTTTAAGTTTGTTCTGAATTGTCCTGTTTGCTTCCCATACAAAAAAGTCCTTTCATCTGAGACGGCCCGGTATTTAAAACATATTAATGTCAACTGAAGATTGTAAGTCAAAGGAGTATAGCGTTTTCATATCCTGAATTTATGTTTATAACTTACCTAGTGCTAGGTAATAAAGGATAACATAGTGGAGAATGCACATGTTTCAGTGAATCTACCTACCTACCTACTCTACCTTCTCGTGGTGATCTACCTGCGATATAGCAGCTTGGTTATATAGAGTCCAAACCTTCTCCCCCTCCAAAATAGGAGGCCTTCGCCTAGCAGACTGTTCTACTTGATCTACATTGTCATAATAAAAAAAAAAAACATTTTGAATTTGATATGAAATACAATTGGTCAATACGTATAGTTTCTAGTTTACTAAAAACTTTACCTGTATTTTTCTTGAAAATCTTGGAACGAAACCAGTTCTTATACATGAAGTCTGTTATAAAAGTGAGCTAATGTAATGCTTAAGGCTAAGCACGCTTTCTTGAGTCGATCACCGAGTTTAAATACCATGTAATAGTCAGTTACCATATGCTACATCACTAACTTATAAATCTTCTTTGTTACCCATTACTGGTTATATATTAATCACTGGTACTATATCAGAGAAGGTTTCCAAGCGCATGCCAACAACAATTCTACAAAGATCCAACTTAATTTGAGGAACGATACTCGAATGCATAAAATACTAACATTTATCTACTATATCTATCTCTATACTATCATTTTATTTATGTGTTTATCATAGTTTGGAATAACAAACAAAATAATTACTAGCATCTTTGTCACCATTCCACGCGATCAAGATTTGTACAGTAACTGCATATTTTTAATTCTAGTTGTATATAAAAACAAAATATATTTTCATATGATTGTATTAGTATGATTCAAATTACGATTTGGCGGTTAATGGCTGTAACATTCAGAGAGGCGAAGTGGCGCTTTTTTATATTATTTTTGTTCCATTAAATCTTCATATGATGAATATCCACGAATACCTTTCTAATTACTTTTCACCTTAGTTACCAAAGTATAAAGCCTATTATGATAAATGGATTGAAAAATTGAGGATAATGTATTATTAATTGCAGAATATATCACACTTGAAACGTTTATTTTGAAAATACGGAATGAAAACTCTCGGCTACTTTTCGAAATTCTTTGACACTTCAAATATGCGTTATTTGGATATTTCACGGATAATTGTATTAAATGAATTATTTATAAGAATTTTATTGCATTGCGTTAATTTGTATTTTATCTAAATTTAATTCGTAAAATATTGTAATAAAGTATGGTTGCCTTTTCTGTAATAAAATATCAATGTATAATGATAAAAGCCACATTATCCAAATAATATTTTATTTTAAAAATGTTGAACATTTAGATAGAATATAAAGATTTAAAGACGAAATCCAAGAACCGATAAATTACTTTAACAAAAAATCTTTGTTGAAAAGATGATTATTAAGGGTTCTTGAGATGAAACGTCTTCATCGTTTTAAACATTTACAGTTACGTTACTGTTACTAAAATATTAATACATCCTGTTCGAGCGTTCCTACAGGAAACATTAAGACAAAAGACATTCTTGGTTTTATTATCGGTTATTTCTGGGACAGTTATAAGCCTGCATTAGCTTGAGATAAAAATAACTGTGACGGCATGTTTCACTGACACGCTGGCAATCAATTATAAAATAAGTTTTAATTTTTAATAATTTTCAAATAGAACCATATGTGAAATGAATATTTTTCTACTTACATCAATTGCAATACTTACTATGATACTTTTGTGTAAGTCAATAATTAATGAAATCATTTTCTCACCACAAAAATAAATTGTCCAGTATAGAAAATTAAGGTCATGTATAGGATAGCATCCTAAGAAAACAAAGCCTTCGAATCGTCTTAGACAAATGATTGCATTAGCTTTTAATAAATACCAGTAAGCTCAGTAACGCATGACAGTTAATGGTATTCGTGAGCAAGCAAGCAAGGAGCCGATAAGGCCACTCCCATACATTCCAGCGGCTTGCTTGACATACATTTAAACAGAATTGAAATGATCACGCGCATGTAACACGATGATTATTACGTTATATTGTCTGTAATTTATACTTACAGAACTGAAATCTTGTTTAGTTCCTCTTAATCATGACACAAAATTATAATTGTAAACTGATCGGTTTTTAACATACTATTTAGATGATTCAATATTTTTAATGGGGAGTATAATATGGAAAAGACTTATGCATTCGAAAAATCATATAAAATAATCAATGATTGATCGAATTATAATGTAATTGCTCATTTAAGAGTGATTAAGCAGTACGTCATTATTTATAACATTTATGTAGATGTTATCCAAAATAACATGTCGAACTTTTGGTTGATAAACAAATGAAAACTCCGTGGAGATTTAATGCGTTTATTTTTTTTTATAATACATCTCGTGCTCGTGTAGGAAAGTATCGCGAGGAAATTTGCGCGTGTCTGATGGAATTATGCGACATGTAATAAGTCCGCAGTGAAGTAGCGTGATGATCGTGATTTTTTTTCTTTCATGAGAGAGATTTGATTTAAAGCTCCCGTTTCTCCGTCTTCCGCATCCAGTCGATTTCTTCAATACATATATTAAATTTATTTATTTATTATTGACTTTGGTTTTAATGTAAAGCTTTTGTTCCAGTAAATGTACTTAGTAACGAATATTTATTCATTTTAATTGGTAGTAATTTACAACTTGTAAATAAGTTATATCGAGGTTGTTCATTATGAAATAATAAAAAATAAATAGAACTTAATTTTAAAACGTATAGAAAATCCAAATAGTGAGTAATTTTTTTTGTAAGAAAACTTTACTTCAGAGATTTCGTAACTGAGTAAGGTCGAATTTTTTAACCCAACAAACATGAATACGTATAACTTAACTATGTAAATGTCACCCGTCTATCAACTTCCACTTTAATATCGATGGCTTACGAAACATGATTACGAGTTAAATATTTATCTCCGAATATAATGAATAAGCGTTTAATTTACATACTACAGTCAAGTTCATGATTAATAGTTAAAATAATTAAACTTCTCATTTTATATAGTTGTGCTATTTTGACTTCGATTTTAAGTACTTTACAAAAATATGACTGGATACTTTTTCTGAATGGACACATTATTTTTTTTTATAACTAAGTGAAACGTAATTTATTTGTTGACGAATACTCAACACGTTTTTAGAATATTACGATTACAATTACAAATAAATAAAATCATAAAAAAAAACTTACGAAAATATGACTAGATACTTTTTTCACACATTATCTTTCAATACCTTTTAATAAAATTATTTGATTACGAATGCTCGTCATGTTTTTAGACAATTACGATTACCATAACAATTAAAAAAAATCGTAAAAACATCTAAGTAGTCCATCGAATAATTCATGCGTGAATGAAAACACAGCACGCGTTTATGCTACTTATGACAACAGAAAACTGATGACAGAAGTTATTCATGTTAGAAGTTATTGATGTTATTAAATAAAAGAAATATGTTTAACAGATTTCATTGATAGCTTAGTTAATATAAAGATAGGTCGAAAGTATTTAAAGTACCATGCATAGGAATAATGATGTATGAAATTGTTTCATTTCTTTTTTTATGGTATAGGTTGGCGGACGAGCATATGGGCCACCTGATGGTAGTTGTCACCATCACCCATAGACAATGAAGCTGTAAGAAATATTAACTATTCCTTACATCGTCAATGTGCCATCAACCTTGGGAACTAAGATGTTATGTCCCTTGTGCCTGTAGTTACACTGGCTCACTCAAAATGTACATGTTTATTTTATAATGAAGTAAAAGTAATCGGTCTATAAATGTGTTACAGGTGATCTTAAGACACATCTGGAGGACAAGGTTCACATATTATTATTTAGTACAAGATTATATAGATTATTTAGATGATAGAAATGCGTGGAGGTATCTCGTCAACTTCCAGGCAGGATATCTTATATACACGTATATTTGTATTCAGCTAATATAACTTGGCACTTTGGAAAAGAATAACTACTGAATTTCTTGCTGGTTCATTTCAGTAGAATCCTAGAAACCAGTTTGTAAAATGACGATTCATAAGTGCTTGTAAAAGCCTACTTGAATAAAGTAGGTATATTTTGATTTCAGTTTTGTAGATTACATTTTTGCAACATCCTTCAGGATGCGTTATAAATACAAATTAAGCTCACTAAAAAAATTAAATTTATTTATCATCTTATTATATAATTCTCATTTTATTATATAAAATAATTTTATTTTTTTAATAGGTTTAATTGATTCAGTGTGTCGCCAATACGACGCTTTCGATAAAAAGAACTTATACAAATAAAATATTCAGTGGTTTGTAAACAACCTCCGTTACGTGTCCGTGGAGCGTTTAGTAATGTTTAGAAAGTTTTATTTTTGTCACTGTGAAAGTGCTTCGTATCCACCTACATGACGCGCTACAACTAAGGCTCTCAATCGCTGTTTTATATAATACATAACGGCTATGTATGTACTGCTAAAGTATACAATAGTATCATTAAAACAACACATTCTCAAGATAATTGCATGAATATGCATTTTATAGTATAGTAACATGATGGTAATATATTTTTCTGATATTATTTTTGACAACCCTACCATAATACTTTTACTTGCAACCTGCAAAATATAAAACAGAAAATTTAAAAATGAAAACAATGAAACTTTGTCGTAACACTGTTGATATGTGTTATTTATAAATAAATTTTCTATGAGTTTTAAATACCTAATTAATTTAATATAGTTCGATAATAACATAGTTATATAATTGATTTACCTTTAGTACTACTTATGTTATTATCTTGAAATATTTATATAAATTTAGAATTTTTATCTACATGGATGGTTATATTTTATTATAATATTAATAAATAAATATATTTCTTTACTGTGTACATTTTAATTCTATAGTATACTATGTCTAAATTGGTATAAAGAATTGTCAGAAAGAGATCCGTCTGTGAGCGACGAGATAAATGTATATAGGTATCTACAAAGAAACATACACCTTTCCTGTCTCATTTGTATATAATTGTTGCATATGTAGTGTACAATAAAGAGCATTGTTGTTGTTGTTTAAATTAAACAAGATGATTGACTTGGAGGCGAGTGGTCAGTGTCGTATATTTATGTTGGCCATATTAGACTAGCTGTCGATCTAACATATTGTGCCAGACAAGATGATTGCTAGCCAGCAAAAAGGTTAAACGAATGGGTAATCTGTATGTCACATAAAAAAGTGAATTTTATAACACATCGCATTTTATTGCTTAAACATATGTTTTTTACGATTGCATTAAATGTTAAGATTTGTAACGATACACATTAAAATTCGTTTTCTTTATAATATACGAAACAGAAATTAGTATGGTTTTGTAACTGGTTTTTGAAATACATCTGGAAAATGAATTTATAATATTTTTCGTAATAGAAGAAGCCTTGTGCAAATTTGTTTTCTTAAAGTTATATATTATACTTGTTTCTGACAGAGGTTTTGTTCACATGTTCGGACTAAGGAAGTAAGCGACCCGAATAGGTACTACAAGTATATCCTGGTAACGTAATGCAAAATTGTATGTTGATTGGTTGTGTAGTTAAGCCATGAAAGCGTAAAAAATTAACAAACTTTCATATACTATTATCGATAAGTTTAGTTTTTAACTACTATTTGGAGAAGTTACGACACGGTTTTTAAGCTCGTAACTCTGCGAAGCGTTAACCATTTTAGTATATTTTTCATCATATAAGGGAGACATCACTCACACTGCAATGCCCAGTGGCTCGTGAAACATAAACTATATCAGAATTAGGTTTCAATGATTTCTTGTATATTTAATATTAATATTACATAAGGCAACAGCATTGCATGGAAAGGTCATACGAGACCTTGTTTTCCTTACTGACAGTATGACCGCTTTATCATGTACCTGCATACACATTTACTTAATATCTCAGTATAAGACCAGATGTTCGAATCACATGATAAATATTCTTTATTTTTCCTTCCACTACTTCATATGATATTTCTCTACTTATTTTTTATTGATGAATAGGCTAAAGCATGAAAATGAAATGATGTTATCGAAAGGCGTTGGAAGCAGTATAAAGAGCTCATATCAATAAAAGCAGTCGTGATATCACATTTGTATTTTCAAAACGATGAATATATGTTATACGTTACAATCGTTGAGTTTATATATGATTTTAATTTAATCATTTTTTTAAGGACGTACGAGTATGAACATTCATCGTCTATTTCATACACATACATAAAAAAATAATTAGACGTCAACATTGACACAGCCTGACCTCTATACGACATGAAAATTTGTTACGACTATAAAGTTATGTACTTTTTATAGTAGTCGGGTGAAATACTATGGAGGTAAAATAGACAGAAGTCAGTGCTCCAGGCCTCTGGTGAGAAAAAAAACGCACGTATGACCATTTTCTAATCGTCCAACGAAAACCAAACGTATTGTAAATTTTTTTTATTAAATATAGAAAAAAAAGCGTCCACATATGACATTTATATGTAATATGTAAAGTTATGTCAGTCAAGAGTCACACAAAAGTCTGCTATATAAATTTTTTTTATGTTATAGGTTGGCGGAGGAGCATTTGGGCCACCTGATGTTAAGTGGTCACCATTACCCATAGACAATGACGCTGTAAGAAATATTAACTATTCCTTACAACGTCAATGTGCCACCAACCTTGGGAACTAAGATGTTATGTCCCTTGTGCCTGTTGTTACACTAGCTCACTCACCCTTCAGACTGGAACACAACAATACTGAGTACTATTATTTGGCGTTAGAATAACTGGTGAGTGGGTGGTACCTACCCAGACGGGCTTGCACAAAGACCTACCACCAAGTGAATATATTATACGAAGCTCTACTACTTACGTCTACCAATGATAGAATCACTATAAAATAATTAGTGGTAGTTATAATTTAGTGATAGTTATAAAATAAATACCACTAAAATTAGTGGTAGTTATTATGTCTTCAAATGTGTATAAAATATTCGACCTATTTGGTCTTTGTTTGTTTTAATTATACAGCGTGGGCAACAAGAAGAAAATAACGGAGTTTTAGGTGTTATAAAAACAACACCGTTACTTTTTACGATGCCTATTGGCTAAATGTGAATTTAGGTTATATTAATCGAAAAGAAGAATTGTATTTTTCTAAATTTATGTAAAAGTCGTATAGAAACTTTTGCTTTGTTTTCGATAATTCCGCTTTCTAGTGACAGGAACACCGTTGTAATTCTCCGGAAACATTTCTTGATATAAAATACAAATGTCACTTGATTATAGCAATCGTAATCGTAGTTGTTAAAAATATAGCGTAATATCGATAACATTTTTGTTCTTTCAGTAACAAATTACTAAACGACTAAAGACTTATATAAAAAAACACTGGTATAGAGTTCCTTAAATACATCCATCTAATATTAATGAAATTAATTGTGTGTTAAAAAATCTACTTAAGTATACTTTTTACGGGCAATTTAGAGTTGTCGTTTTAGAGATTTGTAGAGATTATTGTGTTTAATAGCTCGGAAAGTAGATATTACTGAGAAGATCCAGGTAGTTACGCATATTCAATAAACTTGTATCCTGTCTGAAAGTCAACAAATACTAATTCCACATTTTATCATCTGTATGATCTCGTGTTGATTCATTTATTATAATAGAATTGACGAATCAGACATATTTTTATAACAATATTATATCGTACATTAAATATAGTAAGTAAATATTATTTTCATTATTATTCTCGTCCGTTTGAATAGTAACGGGGCAATAATAATGCGTATTCCATAATGATTTTGATTTTCAAAGATTTCGTGACGATAATCATTCCAAAGTTGTTACAGCAAGAAACAATCACAGAATAATAACAACGGTATGAAATAGGCCCGTGGGACGATCTAATGTGCAATTACAATTATGCGGAGTCAAGGTTACGTTGTTACGACTACGTTGCCTATAAGTCGAGATGTATCTAATTATACAACTCTATGTATTCTTACTTATTTGCATGCAAATTAATTAAATATTTTGACTCGCCTCAACATTATTGAAAATGTTATAGATTATTTATTTATGAATAAATAATTCTGATCATACTTATACAATAAGTAGAGAAGAGTACCTAGTAGTAATGTTACAAAATTACACTTTAGTTTAAAAAAAATGTGTATTTTTCTTTTGTCTATTAATAAACCCCAGTTTTCTCTACATTTATTACTCTGGAGGGGAGTTCAAGTATATACACCGTTCGATAAAATATATATATAGAAATATGTATATATTTTTACGTAAATTAGAATAGATTTAAAAATACCCGTGAAGCGTTTAAACTTAAGCAAAACACGAACAATATGTTGCTTTAAATAGAGTTTGTTTTTCCTTTTGAAATCATAATCATTATTTGGTTTTTAAAAAGTGTAAAACTAGTTTCTTAATAAATTTACTCTCACTAAAGTTTTATTGCGCGTCGTTTTATACAAATTTATTTTTCTTAAATTTTATAAATCTATAAATTGTTTATTTTTTTTAATGTACAATCCCTACAGTTAAGACGAATATTATTAACCTATTTTGAAGTCGTTAAAAGATTCACAGTGAATAGTAAATTAGCATGTGTTGCTATTCTCACTAATCATTTTCGCATTAGACTTAATAGCTTTGAGATATAGTGACCTAAAAATTTAGCTTTAAAGTATAGAGTTTTTAATATGTTATTATTTTTATTAATACACCTGCTTTATAGTGGAACGTAAATATATATTTATATTATAAATGTGAAAGTAACTTTGTGTCTTTGTCTGTCTGTCTCTTTCACGACCAAACCGCTGAACCGAATTTGATGAAATTTGGTATGTAGCAAACTTGAACTCCAAGAATGGATACAGGCTATTTTTTTGCCTAACACATGACAACCAACACCCTCAAACGCAAGAAAAGCCCCGGGCGACTACTAGTTTGTTATAAAGAGAAATTGAAATGAAAATCAACGGATATAAAAATAAACAACAATCACACATCGGTGGGATGTTGGTGTTGAATGGTTGTTGTTTTAACTCGATATCAATGTTTGTTTTGAATATGATGTCGGTGACAACCACAACCGCGACCCGACGCATTTTGTTTTACCATTGTTACCGACTGTAAATCTATTGTTAAATCAATTAAATATCCTTGTATAGATTGTCTACGAACACAATGTACGCGACGATAACAAAAAAAAAACGAAATAGTCAATTATAACTTTTACGAGGTTAAAATAAGAAGGTATGCGATACAAGCCTGTCTGAGTAGATAACACTCACTCATCAGATATTCAAAACACCAATGTATTTATAATACTAAATATTATCGTTATAACTTTCTCAGTACTATGTCCGGCACGATAATTACAGTTTTGGTGCCGTCTTGCAACGCAATATACTATTTATTCTCCCGCTATTAAGCTAACAGCCATGCAAATGACAACTTCATTTGTCTGACAATAGTTTTAAATGACATTGCCATGTTAAACTGTTGTACGTACTTAAACTCGGAATCTTTAATCACAGTTTGAAAGTTTGAGTCTATTAGCGTGTTGTAGTGATAAACTAATTTCTCTCTTTCTATCATAGTTAATTTAACATTGGAAAGAAGAAGACGAATGATTGTATAACGAATTAACCTCTTAGGAATATGTAAAGCCGCTAATGTTTTTCAACGCTATTATTGCACATAAACAAGGACGTGTTTGGTAACATTCTTAACATTAGCTGTCGAAAGAAACACGGAACGCGGTGAATGTCGCTCGTTTCATTGTACTTTGTAAATAAAGGCAAATTAAACAGATAATTAATTAGCGAATAAACATAAGTTCATAAATTTAACAATAATTAACGGACCATATAAAATCAGTCTTCATCGGATAGATATGGTTAGACCCTGAATAAGGTTACGGCTGATATAGACATGCAGGAATGCAAGTAGAACACTTCCTGTTCAAACCACTAATGCATATTCTAAAACAAAGTAATTTAAATCTTGGTAAAGCTGTGAGTATTAGAATATACTCAGACAGAATTTAAATAGCATTTCATCACTGCGGGAATAAACAATAAAAAAACAACTTCAAAATTTTACCTAGCATACAATTCATAATGAAATTGATCAATATAAAATACCTATGAAATTATAAGATACTGTAAAATTTACTAAGAAAACGCGAAAGAAAAATCCAGAAAAATTGGGAATCTAATAAATACTTAAATTAAAAAAATACTATGTTAGTTTTTTCGTTCCATTGCTTGATAGGACTTTGTGTAAGCCCGTCTGGTTCCACTAACTCATCAGGTATTCTACTACCAAACAGCAGTACTCACGATTATTGGGTTCCGGTTTGAAGCGTGAGTGAGCCAGTTACAACAAGCCAACTACAAGCACTAGGGACATAAAATCTTAGTTCCCAAGGTTGTAGGCACATTGGCGATGTAAGAAATGCTTAATATCTTACAGCGCTGACTATGGGCGGTGGTGAAGACTTATCATCATCAATCATGTCACCCACTTGTAAAATCACCTACCTACATACATTATAAAAAAATATCTATACATATACATATATATTAATATTAGTGTTATATCATGTTATTGCCCGATGTCGCAATATAGCTTATATATTTATTACCCATCATAATGTCAATAGTAAGTTATGGGTAACTTGAATGCCAGGTAAGATATAAGTTAAGCACGGCAAAAGGCTCATCGGTAAATTATTATCTTGTTTCTCTATTGATATTGAGTTTTTATCGTTCATTTAAATATATTTAATGCAAACATTTAAATAGAAGGGAAGTTGTTAGTTATATTTACACACCTTTATAATATTTTTTGTATAATATATTTCATCATATAATTAAAGTGTTACTTTCAATTGTGAGGCCATTTAAATAATTATATTTAGCTAGTTGGCGCCTGCGGCTTTGCTTGTGTTTTGGGGGTAGGTCGGCGCCAGTTATAAAATAGACTATGTCCTTCTCCCGGGTTCACGCTTGATTTGTTCCAAATTTCATCAAAATTGGTTTAGTAGTTCCGACGAAAAAGAGTCAGAGGCAGAGTTACTTCCGCATTTATATAAAACTAATTTTTGCCCCCGACGTCGCTCGCTTATAACGAACGTTGTAGCTGTAAGTTTATTAGCATATGGCTTGCTCAGGATTCCTTTATACATCAAATTAATAACATTTGATTCAGCAGTTTAGCCGTGAAAGCGTAACAGACATAGTTACAATCGCATTTATATTATTAGTATAGATAGCTCTTTAGATGTAATTATATATAATATATATTAACGTTTTTATTTAAAGCACATTAACAATCGAAAAATGACCAGTGACCACAGATAATAAATTCTTAATTTAAAAAATTTAATAATGAAAAATGTCATTTAGTACTAAAGAGGAAGGCTATTTAAAAATAAAATAGACAATTCAACAAAAACAATATACATTTGTATGAAAAACAGTAATTGACTACAAACGTTACTTCATACTATTTTTACATATGTTTCAGGAAGGAGAAGGTATATTTAAATGAATTAGTTTTTTTTTTAATTCTAATATGTTAACAGATTATTATATATAAATGTATATACATATATAATGTTCTTGAAGCAATGAAAATTAATATCTCACTCCTGACACTAACGTATATTAAGTTAGCAACAGGAAATTTGGTTTATACTATTGAATATGCTTAGAGTTGATGCAATTAATTTTGATACGTCAAATATAATGTGTGGCTTAAGGTGCAAAATCGTATGTCACAGCATTAGGAGCGGCAAGGTAAGGCAAGTAGGTCAACGTGAATTGACGGACGCTCAATGTTTACAAACAAAATTGTTTTTCTTGTTCCATTGTTGTATGAAACGATTTCTATTTAGCTTAACGAAAAACGATACAGTTATATAGGTTGAAGACCGTCATTTTCACGTTGTTAAGGTACTTATCGTGTATGTGACAAATCAATTTGTAAAAAATAGGCCTTTGAACTGAATACTTTCCGTAACGGAACGTCTGAGTAATTTTTTAAATGTGACGTAAGCCTAATTTTCTCTTGGACGATAGACATTTTGACCATCATTTTATCAACTGCAACGTGTAAATTGATGACACATTTCAGGATTTATAGATTTCGAAAGATTTTCTTCAAGGATATGTCTGAATAATGTGATTTTTTAGTTCATTATGTAATGAAAATTAAAAATAACTAATAACCAATAAATACCGATTACATACATATTGTTGTTAATATTGAGAATTTTATTAATATTAATGTTATTTCAAATGATAAATTGACGTATAAATTTAATACAATATGTAACCGTAACATACAATGGAAACATATGCCTGAGTATTACTATTCATAAAGAGGCCGATCGCATACCACTAAATCAAGAAGGTCAGTTATTATCAATTCTCGAGACGGGAAACTGTCAGCGATTTGTCTGCGATACAAAACTCTGTTATATCAATTGTAGAGTACAAAAATGAACCTTATTCGTATGATATAAAGATTTATTTTAATTGACATATAACAATAAAAGAATTGGCACTAATATACACCTGTTGCATTGACCACATGCGTGCATGCTAAGTGTAAATGTCCTAATAAGGAATAAATATCGACGCTTTTAGTCTTAAAGGGTATAAATACATTTTATTCGCATTCATTTTTATTCGGTGAACTAATAATGATATTCAATTAATTTTTTGGGCTAATAGCTTTTAATTCATCCAAGTAGAAATAAAGATAAGCAATAACAGTATTAGAAATGCGCATCACAAAGTAACGAAATAAAAATAAAATTGCTTTTGTTGAACAATAAATATTTAGGTTGTAGGATTTTAGATTCCTTTACTTTTAAAGGTTATTTTGCTTTTAGTAATTGCAGTGAATACAAATTCTAGCCATTATTTACTAAAAACACACTTTTGTCAGCGTTAATACTCTAAACTCGTAAAACATTATGAACCAAATTACGATTAACTTTAGAGGTATTTAAGAGTTCCCCTATCAACAAGATGGTACCAAACTATTGCTAGCAACATAATTAGAATTACACATACTTGTTACGTTTAATATGTATACGATAAGTAGGTTACAATTAACTTCCTAGATTAGTTTAAATATTGAGTTATAGAAGTGAAGCTAGTGCAAAAAGGTTAATTAGGCAGGGATTGCAAGCAAACTTTAGCATATGAGTATGTGTAAGTATAGTACAGCGAAGACGAACAAAAAGAGAACGGTTTACCTATTCTAAAGTGATCGATTAATGATTGAAACTAAAATTAAAATTTAATAAATATGCAAAGAATCCGAAAAAAGTATGAGTACTTCAAAATCAATCAAAATATTCTTTATTCAAGTAAGATCATAAAACAGTTTTGCACTATTGAATTGAATTTAAAGCTACCACCGGTTAGGATAGTACATTCTACCGAGAAGTAACAAGAAGTGACAAGAAAATCAGTAGTTATGCTCTTCCACCAATTTTATTACAGAGTATGTCAGAAAATAACAATATTATTTTATATCGCCGGCCTAGAAGTTAGTTAATCCTACGTAAACGCTTTTTATATTTAATAAAAAAGCTATATCTTGCATTGAGTAATATCCCTTATATATCTATGTTTTTTTAATATGAGCTTTAATTTTTTTAATAGTTCAAGATAAGTAATTTAATAAATAAGATACTGTGGAAACTTACTATAGAAACGACTACCGTACTTTATTTCTGTACCTATAATAATGTTTCGTACTTTTCCACAGTCGTGTTTTAATCTTTTTAAGCTTACGAAAGGTAACTAGCCTACACTTTGAATTAAAACATTGGAGTCGTATCTTATAACGCATTATGAAACTTCTTGTGATCAGAAGCAAATGATTTAATACATACGTGTTGGGTAATTACGTTAATTATAAATTGTTTCGCAGTTAACACATCTTCGTTTCATAATAAAGCGCCGTAATTCTGTACATTGTGATTTATGGACCGTGGCGGTAATCCGCCCAATTCTGTAAGCGTGAAATTTGTTGGAATCGAATACGCGAGGAATACAGCACAATTATAGCAATAATTAAATCAATTTTGATAAATACAGTTACCGTTATAGTAATTTCTAAGCGTTTATTTGTTTCATTTTTCAATGTTTATGCTTCATTGTTCAGCCCAGTTATTCCAGCATTACATTGCATTTATATTCTATTTCAGTTTATCAGAAGATTTTCCTTCGGAGTTTTTTAAGTTTACAAATTAGGTTACGTATAATATATAAATTTGAGTAATCTTATTATGCTTTTGAAGTAAAGTATTCAATTGAATGTTTCGCACGAAGTGAGATTTCACGGTTTAGGACTTCGTTGATTACGTGAAGGAAGACCTGAGCCTAACGTAATTTCACTAAAGCGAGAGTTACATAAAACCGGTTTATTACACTTTCATTGTAACTTGCTTTGTTCTAAACAAATAAATTAATCATTTCAATAATATAATTATAAAATAAATTAGCTGTTAACAATTTTGACAGGACTTATTATGTAAACAGTCTTCACCTTTTAAATAAAATATGTTTTATATATTATTCTTATATAATAATTAAAACAAAAAGGACAGTTATGATGTATAAGTTTAATATATAGATGTGCGCTATTTAAAATTGCCTTTACGTCATTTTGTTATTATATAAGTTTTATCGTTATCCATTAAACAATGGTTCAAATCGTTACTTAGTTTTGTAAATGATTGGCGCGATCCGTCGTTTCGACTAACTGTACAGTGCTCGGCATATGGGGCCTCCCGTATATTTTTTGTTGGTTTCAGCGAGTAAAATAGATTCCAAAAACACTTGGCTTAATAAATAATAAGCACGATTATATTTTTTCTATTTCTAAAGCAATAAAAATGTGTTTCAAATGATCAGGGTCAGAAAATCTGTAAGTATTTTATAAAAGTTTCTTACTACTTTGTATTGTACCTACGAATTTTTTGTATGGTGTATCAATTTCCTAAAAAACTTACATAAAAACTCAATTTACTAGTTAATATTTTTGTTTTTCATAAAACAATGTAACCTATTTTTAAAACGAAATTAAATAGCTATTTTCATTTTAAGTTTTTCCTTTAAATTTCGAACGCTAAATGAAGAACATACTACAGGTACTATCACAATATTTTTTTATGTAACATGACTTCGATAAATAAATAACACCCGTAAAATATTCTAATTGGCTATTTACTTTTAAATCAAAATATAAAATTGTATCGATAAATACTTTTTACAATTAAATAGTAGTAAATTATTTATTACACAGTTTACGTTCACGTATTACGAAATCGCCTCCGATGATTGCATCTAATTGATATTACGTAAAAATTTTCGGGGTAATCAAATTTTTACGGCATCCGCTGTTTCGCTTCTGTTATTCGTTTATTTATACCGAATTTATACTAACAATAAGCGATAATTGGGCGTGGAAGTTGAACTTAAAACTACAATGAAGTAATGGAACAATCTATAATGCTATTAAAAACTATAATATCATGTTCGAAAGTACGGGTGATGTAAATAAAAGGAGTTATATATTCAAATCAAAGTCACAATCAAAATCAGAATTCGATAAAGATCATACAACTTTCTTATCGATAAAATATCTACCAACCCTCGGGAATAAAAACTGTGTATGATAAGAACCGGCGAAAGATACTCAGGGGGATTTTTTTTCAAATCAAATTTAACAATCGTAATTTACAAAAAGAAAAGTCTTATGTTTTAATTTGAAATATCCTGATTGCGATCGTTTAAATCCCAAGACGAGCAATCGTTTAATAATGCTGATGTTTAAGCTTCGAGATTGGCGATAGTATCCAAAATTGTTATTCTCTGTAGACTTCAGTTCATTACCCATGGACTGTACACACTTCTCATTTATTATATTTACATCACTCAGTATCTTGATAGATTATTAATGCTGCTAGCATTTTTGCCACCATTTCACGCGGTCAAGATTTATACACTAACTAGTTTTTGTTTATATTTGTATATATATATTTAAGCATTTAATGTTGTTAATTCTTATGTTAATAAATTATTGTCTCAGTATCTTAAAATGAACTACATATATGACGTGTTCACAGTGTGCGATGTTTCATTGAATTACACAAAACGAGGGATATTTTATCTTAAGATAAAAATATACTATACCTAATATTTTCATCGTGTGTGATTTGCTTTATGCTGTATATCTGACAATAAAATGAAGTAACAATAAATAATTCGAATTGCGTTTCATTTAACATTTATTGCCAGAAAAGGACAGACAGTAATTAATATCTTCGCATAGTTTAGTTCGTTAATTTATCTTTGCGAAGATAATTATTACGACATATGTGTCTGTTATTAGTATAAGATACTTATTCCGTGACAATTTACGAGTATCGTAATATAAATTCTTCTTTTAACATAATATCGTTAAATAAAGTAGAGAAAATATTTTGAAAAATATTAGTACTGAGGATAGAAACTAGTTGTTGGAAAATATGCAAATTTTCCGCGTAAAAAGCTATACCTAATTGATTACGATAATGATTAAGCGACGATGTAAATATTGGTCCGTAAATATACATCTATGGTGTATAATTACTTTATTTTCAATATCACATTAATAAAAACAGACCACACTGTGACATAACTTATATGTACGTATTAGGTATATTATATTAATAAAAATACATATATTGAATTTAGAAATATAATATGTATATAAAATGTCAACAGTCTTGTAAGAATTGCAAAAAATTTTAGGTGATAATTAGATCTGTATTCGAGTCCTGATACTATACGGTGGTAAAAAATCCACCAATACCTATGACCTTCGGAGCGTGACGGCCGAGTCAAGGTGAGCCGAGATGACGCCAGCTCCTGCCCAGTATATTATGTATATATATATAGTGTATTAACATTTATATTTAACCATGCAAATTAACAGTTGTAGGTAAATCGACATCATCTTGTAATATTTTATATATCATATGCATCGTAGAAAAGTATATACAATATTAATTAATAATAATAAATAAATATGAGACAACATCACATATATTGCTCTGATCCCAATGTAAGTAGATAAGGCACTTGTGTTATGGAAAATCTGAAGCAACGACGCTACCACAAACACCCAGACCCAAGACAACATAGAAAACTAATGATAATCTATATTGACTCGGCCGGGAATCGAACCCAGGACCTCTGAGTGGCGTACCCATGAAAACCGGAGTACACACCACTCGACCACGGAGGTCGTCAAATATAGAAATAATAAAACTGTAAAATATGCAGAGTTTTATTTATGTTAAATTATCACATATCATCAGTTTTACAAATAACTCTAATTGTTTTTATTTTGTTTTGTATTTAAGATTCCTTTACATCAACCTTGGTCTAGTAAATAACTGTTTGCATACTGTTAGTTATTTTGGACTGAAATTTTATGTTGCGACAACTTATCATTTGTAGGAATCTAAAAAATAAAATTATATACGATTATATACACACTAACCAAGTACTTTCATAATCTACGTTTAATACACAGATATATTCTGAGAATTCATATAAAATATTAGTTCGCCTATTTGTTTTCCTTGGCTGGTAGAGATAAAATACATACAAGCAATGTGAATACTAATTAGATTTTTATAGTACCGGAAACTAAATAATTGTATCTATTTTTAATGATACCTAACTATTTATCCTTCGTAATTTAGCCTCAAATATGTATATTGGATTCTATGTATTGATTTTTTTCGTTTTATTGTGTATGTATTTGTATTTCTTTATTAATTGTATATGTAAAAATGGATTTAATATTTTATGTTTTATAGCCATTTTGTTTTATATTATCTTTGTAGTTTATCTTAGGAAGGTTTATTGGAAACGCCCTCAATCCTTACTGAGGCCCCTTTCGATGTTTATTCCTGTGATATAACAATGAGTAGGCAATACAGTTCATAAACAAAATTTATCACACCTACATGTAGGCAAAAAAGTAAAACCTGTTTATATATTGTTTAGTCTTAATTTCATTTCAATCAAAATACGAACATCCTCCTCTAATATTTAACTTAGACATGCGAGGTTATAATAATTTAAAATATCGTTTTAAGGCAAGCGATAAATAATATTGATTAAAGATCTCTATTATTATACCATCTGAGTCAGAAGTGCCATCTGCCGTTATTACTAAACGTTCTATTCATATTGCATCGCTGTAGGCGTATCCTGTCTGTACAATGCATTAATGATGTAAATATGTAAATGTATCTTTGCTATAAATCAAAATGTGTTTATAAATAAATAAGAAATATCACTATTTTTTTAAACTAAAGGCTCCATTGCGTCGAAATAAAGTATCTATTATAAATGTTACAATTTAAAAAAAGAAACAATGTTATTTTATATTTAGAAATATATACTTATTTAGACCTAGTAAATACTTAGTTTATAACTTGTTATTGTTGAATTTTTTTTTTAAATTGTAACGCATATTCATTTATCAAAGGGAATGCCACAGGGGTATGAGCATGGTTGTTTATACCGTCCATTAGAAAAGTCTACCTTTCTATCTTATATATTAATAATAGTAATATATCTTCAAATTCGCATCACACAATAACAAATCGTTTTAATAAATGTCAGTGTATCATCTGTACGATATTGAGCATATTAGTCAAAAAAATCAAAATAAACTTTATTCAAGTAGGCACAAGCACTTTTGAATCGTCATTTTACAATTAAGTGACGCTACCATAGTCAAAAATAACTCAAATTAAGTAATACTTTTACTAAAGCAAATATAAATCAAATCTTAAATACATATTGAAACTGTAATAAGCGGTACTTATCTGTAACTATTGACTGTGGTGACGAAACTTTAAATACTTGTAAATATGATCTTAAGCAACAGTCTTGCCATCTGTAGTTCCTACTACATAATTACAGACAAATATAAATTATCTGTAATTTTCACTAATAAACCTCCTTCGCAGATAGAATATATATTCTGAATAATCTGTGCTATCTAAATGTTAAGAAATAAGATAATAATAAGAAATAAGATATACATATGTATATCTACCTATAAAATATTTTTTACATTTTGTGACGATTATAAATAAACGTTAATACTTGTTGATTTTCAGGCAGGACAAATTACATACATATATAATTGTAAATTAGTAACTAATATTCTTGCCGGTTCTCAGTAGAATCTACTTTTCGGACCGAGGTACTTCACTCAATATAGTTGTTAAATGACTATTCAAAAGTGCTTGTTTGCCTATTTCAATAAAGTATATTTTGCTTTTAACTTGATATTGTAATTGAAACAAACGTCGTATAAAAAAATCAAGTAGATTATGACAAGTAAAGTTCACAATATTATTTTATATTGTATTAGGGTATTTTTTATCTATATTGGAATGTAACGTAAGAGTTACGCAATCAATATACACCCTTATGTAGAACTATGATAGGTATTCACAAATAAATTTTAAACACATGTAGTTCCGTTCTATGGAAGGAGTGACTGATTACCATTTGTATTATCATTTTAGTCACGTACTACCGGTGGCCGTCGCGTGTAATCTGTGCAGCCTTAACTTAGATTACAGAATATAAAATTAATATATTTTCACTATATTACAATTAACTCAAAAAATATTGTAATTCGTCTATGTCATTTGTATGTATAAACTACTTGGTATTTGTATTTGAGTATCGAAATACAGATAAAAATATTGTTTTGAACGCTTTTAAATTCAGTTTATACTTATATATATTTTAAATTCAGTTTATACGTATACAGTATATACAAGGGCTTAGCTTACTGTCGTATCTGCCGTATCAATTATACGGGGCCCCTGGGCTACGAGGGCCCCAAACGCACGTAAGTAACAGACACATGACACATGACAGACAGATATAATGAACAAAGAAAGATAATTATGATGAGGAATAAATATTTATTTTAATTTTATGCAATTACTTTTGTGAGAAATCTTTACTGTTCATAAGGACCCCAAAACAATTATTTATAGGAGGCCCCGTCAAGGCACGCTACGGTTCTGATACTTATACATTTTATAAAACTCTTAAACAAAATGAAAAATCGTGCTTTCAATTAGGAAATTAAATTGGTTTGATATTAATTGAATTCCAATTTATTGTAAGGTTTCAATGTCAAGATATTATTAAATAAAAATAATTATAAACAAGAACGAAATAAACTAGTAACACAGATATGTAATAAATATATCGTACTTCCTATCAATTTGTTTTGTAATTCTCTCGTAGTTGCTTGCATTGACTGAGTTCGATTGTAACCTTGACCGTGTTTATTAGCAATAAATCAAAATAACCGTATCTTTGACATTTGAATGCGCTACATACCGTCTGTATACAGCTTTAATGCGGTAGGTGTCTCTTTAATTGACAATTTGTCTTATATATTTATATGTAAAACAAGTAATACTTAGATACTTATTTATAAAGGAGTTTAGTGTATTTTTATTATATCGGAAGCGTAATTTCTTCTATGAAGAAAATCTCAGAAGCACAGACTACTGAGATCTTCTCCAAAGTCTGAAAATTATCAGTTTTTACACTTTTGTATCCTTCGTCTAAACCCTTTCCGATTATGACGATAAAATAGAATGAGTTCTTGTTTTTTGGTCTGTACCGCACCTGTAGTAGGTAATAGCTGCGAAAACCTCCTCTCAAATAAGACGGCAATAAAAAAATCGGTAAAGAAACATTAACTTTATTATACAATATGTATAAGAATTCTTATATCAATTGAACAAAAATTCTGACGAATAAAGATAATTTCGTGGCACATCAAATCAAATTATTTTGTTTAATATAGAAGCATTGTACGTATTTATTGATTGTCAAATTAAACTCCACCAACGGTTCGGATAAGAAAAAACTCTGAAAGAAAACAGGCGAAAGAAACGCAACGGTATTTTTTTCTTTTGTTTTTATTTTTAATTTTTTCTTTATATACCTATATTGGTTTGATGAGTAATCATACCTAGAACGGGTGTTATTTAATATTAATTATTCTTCAAATTGCCTTTCCTAAGTGGATTTCCTTGCGCGTTTCCGCCGTTTAATCGTTTCAAAATATCGAAAACATTTAAGGAAACTTTAATAAGTACGGGTATTAATACGTATTAATTATTATTAATGTGCGTATCCATTAGGGTTATTTAATTAATAGACCGTAAAATCGTTGAACATAATATTCGTTTTGCACGACAATTGCTACATAGCTAATATTGCAATTTCAAATTAACGCAGGATATAAAGAATATTGGTTAAGGTAAGTTAAAGTTAATAAAGTCTGGCTACAGGCATAAGGGACATAACATTTTCATTGCTGACTTAAGTAATGATTAATATAAGAAATATATTCTTGGGATATAGTGGGCAGTAGGTTACAAAAGAGACGTATAATTAGGGTAAAAACACTTTGATTTTCTATCATTAAGGTCATTGGTTTTTGTAGAAAACTTTATTTAAAATATCTGAATAAATTATAAAGTAATACAATGTGTGCAGTTCCTAAGGCGTCGCCCTACATGCCGCCATATATGTAAATCTCTAGGGAGAGGCTATTGACATTGAGCATAATGTAACCATCCGTCCCATGACACTGTAAATAGATCACCGCTATGGTATTCAAATGCAAACCATGTTATTTAAACTGTTACTAGTTTATTAAGTAATTTGTATACGAAGTAAATGGTATAAATTATTTATTTATTTCAGTATAATTTGTTTTATTTATATCAATTTCATCTTTTTTCTAAGTATTTATAGGAAATTGATAGTGTATTCTATCATATGATGAGTAACATTTATTTACTAGAAATCAAATAAACAGATTCAAAACATTCCAAAGGGAACTTTATGTTAATATACTTATCTCATTAACAGGTTTAAACGCATCCAAAAAAAGAAAAATAATAATATGCACAGATAATCATTAATTAACAGAGTACACACGTACAATAAAAAAAATGTGCGAATAATATAAAGCATGTTCTTTTTTTAAAAGAAGTATTATGTTTATCTGTGTTGGTTATCGTTAAGGAGACAACTTGCGTGTTAGCGTTTGCGTTTTGTCACGTAATGAGACCGAACTGTTGTCACGTTGCAAACTAGCGAGACATCACAGCTTTCTCGCTTATAAAATTCCTGTCCGTTCTTATCGACACCTTTTGTTGCGTTTCGCGTTGATCTATTGAAAATTATTACTTAAATGTTTAACGGTAGCATATTTATTAAGTAATTGATTCGATAATTTCTCCGATTGAGTTGCCTTTCTTATATAAGCATTGGTATAAAATAAATTAATTATCTGGTTATTTCTGTTTTATGTTTCGATTCTTAACATAATATATTTCATAACAAAACGTACCACAACAAAACATAAACAGTTATATAATAGTTTACTTAAAATATAATTGAAGAGCAAAGCAACATGTTTGTACGTTATGTCTATTAGCCAAAATGTCTGTACGAAAAGTACACTTATTCCATTGTTTTCTTGAGTATTGTCTAGTTAATGTCGTACAGCGTACTCCTCCAATTTTAAAACAATAAAACGTACATAACCAGTAGCATCATGGAAAGATAAACGACCTTGGTATTGTACGTTAATCGTACTTCGCATCTTTATAGATGTTTCACACGGCAATGATATAGTTCGTTCACGTGTAGTGTTTTGATGCATATTTAACTGGATCAATTGTTAATTGTAATTGCGGTTAACTTTAGTAAATGCAGATATTGCAAGCTAGAGCTAATTTGCATATATCTTAAGCCCGCTTCAACTAAATTAATGTTTTTTTTTTAATTTCAACTAGCGACCTGCCCGGGCTTTGCTCGGGTGCGAACCTTATTATCATCAATATCATAATATATCATAATAATGGTATCAAAACCTCTAAAATTATCAGTGTTTATCTATTATATTCTGCATGTATTATAATAGAAATCATCTTCTTGAATTAATCTAGCTATTTAAAAAAATCGCTATATCATTTTAAAGATATAAGATAAAGATATATATACATAAGGACAGACAGCGATAGGCGACTTTCTTTTATACAATTTAAAGAGGAAATGTTAAGTCAGGGCGCCAATTCCACAAAATTTTCACATTATCGTCGTCGAATCGAAGCGTAGTCGTTGCTATTCTGCTGTTATCGTATTCTACCAACTCAACTGACCCACTTACGTTCGATCGAAATTTCGGTTGGTTTGGAATATAATCGAGTTCATATCGTAACAGATATAAATAAATAGAATTGATCCTCAGTTACTATTAAGATGAGGTTTATTTTTGTGAGAAATAATCGTAGCAATAGGATCGAGAACGTATGACTTTTATAAGTTAGCAGAATTGTACCCCTGTACTGTACTGTAATTATTGACTTTAATAATGGTTGATAATGTCACTGATATGAAAAGTATTAGTATTCATTTAAAGTATATGAATAATATTTTTATAAATAAAAACATATTCATTTCAAAAACAGTTTTTCTTAATATAATTTATAAAAACATGTTTTTTTATTCCATCACCAGCAATGTTAAATATCTAGATTCCATTCTATTATGCAATTATAAGCGTTAAAGAAGCCATTTGAAATTCTGTTTTGTATGTAAGAAAGACTTTCAAACTTGAACATGGCATGACCAAGAGTGCTAAAATATTTAAATACACAGCTTATTATTAAGCATTGCACGCCAAAGGCGAAAAGTATTTCTTCATGACTTTTAAAGCAGTTTCGTTCTATCAGTTATTATGCACGTGAATTTTCAATACAAAATAACCCTTATTGCTTTCCGGGTAAAGAACAAATCGATTTGATAGAAGTAAATTTGAGGACTTCATTGAGGATATAGAATTTAGTTTGAGTGTATTCGATCAAACGAATAGAAACAATCGAATATGTTCTTAACCTTTCGCGATATGGAGTTCTAATTATATATTCGCATCGAAATGGTTTTGAATTGAACACCGATTTTAATTAAACTTCGTAATAAAACGGTAGTATCAATCGTATATAATTATTTCGATGAAAGTTATCATAGCACCGTTATCATATTAGATTTGATACGCTACATTAAAATATGAAAATAGTATGAAAAAACAGTTATAATATATAATAACGAGTCAGCATTTCAATTCTCCAGCGAAAGCAATCTTTTGAACAAATAAAATAACTGAAATATCAAATGTGTTGTTACCAATGACATCCTAACGTACATTCACCCTTATTACGTGATTCGTAGACGTCGAAAACGATCGCGAAATTTTCGAAAGGCTACAAAGATTTTTAGAGATCAGTAAATGTTATTTATGGGGAGATTGATGGACCTCCAATCTGTGAAAAGTCGATTTGACCGCTGAGGTGATGATCGACTGGAATATAAATAGTGATTGGTCATTGGCAACCTATGACGCAATATGCCATTAATGAGCACTCTGTAATAAGTCTGAACACAAGACATGTTTAGTACAAAGTTGTTGAGATTCACTTCTTCATCGAACTATTTGACGTACACTAATCAAAATAATATATCAATAAATTCATACATACATAACACGTTTTTTCTTTATTTTATTTATTAATGATATATAAATTAGAATATTTATATAGTTGCTATGTGTTATAGAATATTTTTATACGTAACTTCTTAAAATAATAATTAATTCTCTCATCGATTTGCAATTTTCATTATTCATTGGGCATTTAAGTTGGGCCATACTAAACGATATAATATAATTGCCTTTTTTATTGGTTTTTCATCATATATATACGGAACTCAATTTTGAATGTTATCGGTTTATCAATTATTGAATGTTTTAATCATTACGTAACATAAAATCAACTAATATATACAGGGAAGTGGAGAGATGCTCCTTATGCAACGCACAATAACGTACGATAATGTACAAGTTCTTATGTAATTGCCTTTGTGATAAAAACACGCTTGTGTAATCTTACATCCTATGCAAAAACTAAACAGTCCAGTATTGAAGTAACTATATACAAATATTATGCAGTCTCAACTCGTTCTCGTACATTTTATTTTACTTCACATATGTTACAATGTATCTAATATTTGACCAGAGTTTTAAACAAGTTCCACACACACAGGTGAAGATGAAATTTAGCACATGTTGTGATATTGTCAGAGCCGGATTTAGACATTTGAAGGCCCTGAGGCAACATAGTAATGGAGGCCCCTAATTATTTCCCTAATAAATGGAACTTTTTTTGTCCGATGTTTTAAAAGCATGTCTTACTAGATATTTAATAATATAAATAAGTATATTTTATCGATACTCGAATGTGTTTTGAATTAGAAATTTCTAAACTTATTTTTATCATTATTCTTTATTTAATTACACGGAGTTACATAACTATGGATTTAAAAAAGGTTTTCTTATAATTTAACTATATTCTAGTAATATAGCAAATATGTACATATATTTGCTTTATAATTTTCGTTACAAAGTAACAAATAAAAAATGTTTCAAAACATTTTAAAATATCTACAATTTATTGAATTTCTTAATACTATTCACAATTAGTGCGTGCAGACAATCTACATTTTCTTATGACGTATAACAATAACAAAATGAATATATAATTGGTAAGTATAGTTGTTAAGTTAACTTGGTAATTTCATTGATTATGTAGGTAAAAAGAGCTTGATAATTTTAGATTGTCATATTTTTATCAATAGTTTGACTGAATACATAGTGTAATAAATACAGAAAAGCGAATTTAATACACAAACTATTAAAATAATAGGGCGAAAAAAGAACATTAAAATATTCTTGCGATAACTATTTTTATAGAAATAACGAACCTTATTTGTGTCATCCTTTTTTTGTTTTTTGAGATTTAATAAAAATACGATTTAACATTTGTAAATACACGTTCCTTTGATTGGATGCAAATTAAGTCGTAAGTTTTGTAACAAGATTAACGCAAGAGACACTTAATTAATCCAACTTTAACATTCGTCGTGCATCCTCTGTGCATTGCGAAATTCAAGTTGGAAATCTACGAGAATCTTTCGTATAATATTTATAACCTCTTAATTTAAACATACCCTCTTGAACTCTTTGGTTTAGGTTTTTTAAGGTACATTATAAGGTATATTATAAGGTTTTATAAGGTAAGTCTAACATCTGTAAGTAGAAAATTAGATTATTTTAATTTTAAATGTTTAAACACGGATTTTTCCAACGTGTAACAATGGTCGATGTAGATTGTAGTTACAAGGTTGATTTATATTAAGCAATATTGTATATATCTTGGCTTAAAGGAAGTTACAATATTATAATATATATTCCAAATTCTTCCGAATATATAAAAACTAAATTATAACTATAAATTAGTGAAATATACTTAGCATACATAGCATATATGATGTGAATTTTAGATATGGTATGAATAACAAACGCTTTATTAAACTTAAAAGGAATAAATGTTGTCATAGGTTAGGTCATCCTACTACATTTATGATTGGCGTATTATATAGCTTTAATTGTAAATTTATAAGGTGTTTTGTAAGTAGTGTTCTCTTTTTTTCGTTTCGCTTCGAACCGCAAAGTAAATCATAGCTTGATGTTTTATAGGCTATAACCTTTCTCAATGAAAGGGCTATTGAACGTAATATTTTTTTGATATACCATGGGATTACCTCGTTTAAAAAGTTTTTCAGCATTAAGATTGCCTTCTTAATATTTAAACCCATGCTAATTTTGATAGGAATAAATTAGTCTGAGCATTGTTACTGGCGGTGTAGTCATACAAATTAATTGAAATGATTTTATAAAGATAAAATAAATATAGCTTACGTAATGGAAATGTTATGGTTCTTGTTTTTACTGGTCAAAGTAATTGTACGTAGATGACATCACGGTGGTCTAGTTGATCATCAGCTAATGAACTATAACGGTAACTGTTATGACATACTTCGCGCTAATTGCGTATTTATTTTAAATCTCATATATTACAAGTAGCTGTCATCTATCCGCTTCCCTCAGCGTAAGTGTATATTATTTATGTACTGTATTGTAACCTAAAAATCGGCATGCTTAACTTTTAAAAATACGTTTATATGACAGAAATAAACACTACCGTTTTTTTCTGTTTAAGAACAAAAAACACCTTTTGTTGTATACTCTATGCATGATAGGAATATTAAAATTCGTGAAACCATTCAGGCGTAATTCTACCGTACAAACATCAAATATAAAGTATTGCCGCTTTAATGTTGCTAAGCTAGAGCTGTATGTTGCCAATACTTAAACGTAATTTAATTATTATAGTGCTAAATGATTTGAGTCAGTGTAAAAATTGACTGTATGTGAATGTATGTGTGTACATTGTACAATGCTACATACGTACAATGCTACATCAATAGTAAGGATATTATTCTATTTTTATAAAAAATAGAAACAATGAACTATTATTATAGTTTTGACATCGCTCTCTTCGATACCATGTTATTTCTATTACCGAATCTAGTTAATTATTGTTTTTCTAGTATGTAACGTATGTACAAAGCCACATATCGAATTGATTTTACGTATATACGTTTATAATTCGTTTTCGACAAATTATAGTTTGAAAAATATTGAATTTCCACACGTTTGTCGACTATCAGATATTGGATATCTATTCCGTGATAACAAACGCTCAAGCAGTGCATTCGTTCCGCATAACTTAATTGGAAACCGTTCTCCATGCGTATCTAGAAAACTAAACAAACTTGTAGCAATATTTTAATGGTTAACTTCCATACAGGAGAAAGTTTTGTTCGATATATTTATATGTATTAGATATATATATTATTTATATTAATTCATTAAGAATCTTGTAATAATATTGTCTAAGATATTTAAAGAAAGGGATCCTTATGGTGATGACTACGACTATATTATATAAGAGATACAATATAACTAAACCTTCATTTTAATAAGTTAGTTGTATTTTAGTAACATAGAATTTGAGTTTAGAGCTTCATTTGTATTGATGATGTGAAGCCAATTTCTTTAAAGTACTATTAAAACCTGGAAAGTACTAATGGAACAAAGACTTTTGTGTATTTATCTATTTAAAACTTTGATGTTTAAGACAAAAATCTGGAAGAGATGGCTAATAAGCCATAAGTCCGCCCATTGTACAACACTTTTAATCTAATTCTTTTTTTATATTCTATTTTTGTATTATATTAATTTTGTGTTACTTTTTGTTTTTAGTTTGTGGTGTGCAATATAGTATAATTCATTCATTTATTCAAAATAAAAGACCCATTATATTTTAAAGATGAATCATTCGTCTCATTTGATATAAATTGTTTTTGATTCCTAAGCATGTCACGCTTAAATACCAGAACCCTTCATTAAGGTCAGTGCCAAAACTTAAACTCTTTTAGAGATAAATCGATGTTCATAGTAAAATAAAGATAACAAGTCAAGTTTTATAAATAAAAGATCAGCTAATCACACAATAATTCTCACTACGGATACATAATCTATTACAGTTACATTTACAGTTTCTCCAACATTTATTACGTCAAGGCTCATTACTTGTAATTTTCATATAATAACCACGCACGAAATAAAATAAGGAATTATAAATGAATATCGAAGTTGAATTTAAATTACCTTTACATAAAACTATTTCTTAATAACATTAAGAAGCATTTGGTATTGAATATATTCCATTTAAAAAAAATCTTATTGAGAAATGTTATAACGTATAATAATAAAAAAGAGATCTAAGATGGTATGATCCTTGTATCTGTAGTTGAACTGGCTCACTCACGATTCATACTGTAACACAAACATACTCAGTATTTCTGTTTAGTAGTAGAATATATGTATATATTTGTGTGATTGCACAAGGCTCTACCATCACCCGTTGGGCTATTACATTTTAATGTTATTAAAAAAAAACTGAAATATAATATGAAAAAAAATTCTCTAATTTTGGTTCTCTAACTTAAAAGTTTTACTTGAGTTTACCAAGTTCGACCTTCTCTTACTCACGTATTGTGGCGACCTGTAGGATTCTAACTCGCATTATTAAATTCTATTTGTCACGTAACATCCACCCATTTTATAAGGAACGTTACAATGTCTATTGTTATTACTTCCTGCTCGAACTAAATTGTTCCAATTTATTTGGCGTTGCTTTTACTATCAATATATCTATTATAATTATAAATATAAATGCATTAAATTGTTGATAGTATATTAGTTCTACACAATACATAGAGATAGAGAATTAATTTCTATGCTTAAAGCGCTGAACCGCGATGTACTTGTCAGATTTGAGAAAACGTTTATTTTGCGTTAGAGAGCCCTTTAATTGAGGAACAACTTACGAGGCGAACGTCTTTAACTTTAAATAATACATATGTATATGTGTATATTTAGACTAAATTAAACGTTGAATATCAGTGGTAACAGATTATTTTTTAAATTAGAAAAGTATGATGTAAACTGTTGGCATATAATTATTTTATAAAAAAATTAAACGTTATATAAATAAATGAATGAGTGATTATAATTAAATTAGTACATTAATAAACTGGTATCAAATTCAAAGAGTAACTTATTTTAAATAAAATAAAAAATTACATAAAAAAGTGAAAGTTTAAAAAAATAATTCATTATAATATATGTAATGTGCATATTTAAAAAGTTTTTAAATGTATACGTGATATAATCATTATCTAAATCATTTTGTAAAAGTTTATATTTTCAGTGTTATGAGGCTGTTATTTGACGTGTAAGTTACGTTATCCATCTCAATCGACATATTCATTCAATATTATTTCAGTAACGCCGTGTCCGTATTTTATTTGCGAGTATTTTGAACGTATAGATTTTTTTTTTGAATTAAGGATTTATATATACAATATGATATATATATATAATATGATATTACTAGGCAGCCTTTACATCGAATGGAAAAAAAATTGGTTATGTTTTATAAAAGCAAAACGTCTGGACTTTAGCCAATTCCAAACTCTCTTTTTACTGTCTCGAATGATATTCAGATTTCGAAGTAAACTCTGATAATAATGATAAATTAATCAGCAACATTTACGATACAAATTTAACAAAAAATTAAAATCGTATAAAGTAATGCAAGTTATTACATTTGCGTTACAGTTTTCATAGTCCTCATTATACTTTTCATATAAAATAAAATTATATTACAATATGTGAACAAAATGCGTGTTCAGAACTATAATTAGTATTATAGAGTGGCTTAAACTAAATCCAACCATTATTTACGTATATGTGTCATCGTTATTCAAGCTATTGAAGCTTTTATGAGTGTCTTATAAAACAGTTGTGAGATAAATTAGTTTTAAGTAGCTGTTATATATAGATATTATAAACAATCTGTTATGTCTTCTTCGCATGTTCGGAGCACATCTAGGCCGATCGCCGGCGAGAAATCGTTTTTGTAAACAGATTTAATGCCTATGCAAATCTCTTGTTGGAATGCGGGTGAAAATACTTCTTATATCTAAACGCGATGATCGAATAATTTTCATTCAATAAATCATTCAGAGATAGAACTTGATGTAATGTTCTTGTTTCTTATCGAAGTTATTTTTTAATATGATTAATATTGCATGAAATTCTTTCAAAATTAAATTTACATTGACATGAATTTTACATAAATAATAAAATATAACTTATCATTTTATTTGGTGGCATATAAATAATTCCATTTATATGCCACCAAATAAAATGTTGATTTTGAAAAAATAGAAAATAAAGGAATCGTTACAATTTATCTTATTCCAGTTGGGTAAAATTAAACAAAATTTCGTCCGAGAGTTCGTTGTCATTTCCAGACTGTAATACAGTTGGCATAAAATTTATTAAAGCTACAATTTACATTCTATATTCCAAACGTAGTTTTTGGTTAGTTACGTTTGAGTTTCGAAAAAAAGTCAACAAACAGTCGGTAGTTGTGAAAATATACACCGAATGGGTATGAAATAAAAACAAATCCGAGGCACTATTGCAGATTTACGGACAGCATGATAACTAGCACTGAAATAAGAGAAAAACTCTTATGTTTTCAATATCCGCGTTCAATGCTGTTGCTTTGAATATAAAACAGGGAAAAAAATGTTTTTATACGAAATATTTTGTTTATGTAAAACCTCGGCACTTTTTTTCGGTGGAATATAAAACAGAAGTGGAATGGATGAAATAGGTCAACTTTGTGTAGATTTCAGTAAACCATGCGTTTTCTTGTGCGTATTTTTGGTTACTGATTCAAACATAACTTGATTTATCAAATTTTATGAAATAATTATAAATTTTAATGGCATTATTTTTGATTATATTTTTCTTTGTAACAACGAGTGACTTTGATTTACCTAGATGTAACGGTATAATTATTTATATATATTTGTATATCTATTGGTACTATAGGAGTAATGAATTCTTATCTAGATTTAATTAATCAAATACATATCGTTATTTTTAGGTTGATCTAATTGTGCGGATACTTAAAAAATATTCATTACTTGACTTGACATAATAATTATATTTTAGTATATTTGTGAACAATTTGAATTCTATGATATGTCTTTATGAGTTTTCATACTTGCACAGATACACAATAATATATTCATATTTCTCTTAAAGTCCATGTGTAAAGTAACACCTGCTTCGTAGGGATTGAATTTAAGCGGCCGTTGAAATATTCATATGTTAATTTTGCACTTGTTAAAAGACCCATGAAAGTTACAAGATTGTCAAAATTGACGATAACGTTACATACCGAACACGTTTTACAAATTGTTTCTAAAGAAATTGTTTACAAATTGTATATAATACATTCCGATTAGTAAGACTTGAAGAATTTTAACCACTGAACACAATTTCATTTAACGTAAACAAATGAAATTCGCTTAAAACCTAAGAAAATTATTATATATCGAAGGCCCTTTATACACTATAAGTAAAATTAAATTTCCACATGACATGTGTTAATTTCATAGTCTTTAGTTATTATAACATGTTATTAATTTTAATTATAGCGTCAATAACTTGGGCATTGTGATAACAGTACAATTAAGCCATTAATATTCCATTACTAATCATCTTAATATAGTACGTACTTAATCAACAATTTGACCGGCGTCCAAAGTTGTGTCTAATCCAAACGTGTGCACACTGATTTATGTTATTTCATTAAAGTTATAACACTGGCCACTTTCTGACAAAACAATTCAGTTTACAATATATTTTTTTGTATGTTTTTCTTGTTCGAAATTTAAACTGACACCACCGTGAAAGAAAACGCGCGCGCCTACTTGGTGAGGCGTCTTAACGACTAAAACACTACTTTCAAACTGACGGCAAAGGCGACTTCTGGGGCCAACGGAGCAATGTACATCGACTACCTTGCCAGGAATGTCGTGCTGCAACCTCAGCTATATTTTTCTCGACGTGAAAACTGGTTTCGATTACAGACTACAAAAAGATTTTAAAATGTTTCTCGTATTTAATATGCCGATTCCAAATGATACTTGAAACGTTTTTCGGACGCATGATTAATTATTACCAAAAAATTATAATTCAGTCCGACGTTTTGATTTTAAATATAACTAAGAAATTATTTTACTTTTTTGTAAAACATCAAATTATTTCTTAAATATTTTTAATGACTAACTAAAATTTTAATGCATTAGTACGATTGAAGGTAAAAAATTTAAATTACTCTATTTCATTCTATTTGAAGTCGACGACCAGGAACTAGGAACTAATTTTTCTATTTATCTTAGAAGCTGGACAGAAAAGTTGTTTAAACTAGAAAGTAGTTACCTACTTAATTTTATTTATAAATTCATTTTATCTTCAATATTAATAAAGTTTTTATTTGCCTGAATATAATGTTTTGTGCAAGCTCTATCGTCAAAATAAAAATAAATAGTACCGTCGTGATCCGGTTTGATGTGCGAATTACTCAGTGTAACTACAGGCACAGGGAATATAATATTTTACCTACCAATATTGGTAAAGTCAATACTTCACCAATATTGGTAGGCGATGGGCGATGAAAACCCATTTGTACAACTCATGTTATAAAATACAAACGGCTTGTAATACAAAATATCTAATTAATTTTATATTAGTATATTCAAATTTTTGAAATAATATTTCAAGTAATATATTTATACGTCCAACATAATTTTACTTAAGTTAATAAAATTTAATAATACAACTTTTCATTGCATGAGAAAGTTGTGTTTTCTCTACAATGTGTATTTATTGATCATAGCATTAAATTGACTTCCATTGAAAGTAATATATTTTTTTATAATTTTTTCGATGTCATAGCAATGGAACTAATTTTATAAGAATGGTGTAGAAAAAATGTATGTCATCCGCGACAAATCTATTAGAATTATAAAAAGAAAGTATTTCTGATGCGAACAATCACAATTAGATTAATTTTATCAACAACATATAAAGAGGTGTATCTCAATATTATTTGTTTCACTTACTTATCAAGCATGCCGATTTTCTATTGGGCGTACAGAATTAAGCTTAAATAGCCATAGAAAGCAGGTGTTTATATAGTGTCAGTTGAGTTATTCCTTCAAATCAGTCACGCTTAGGAAGTGAAACAGCACTACGTGTCAATGACCGGCGATGACGGTGACGATATCCACTAATGAAAAGTTTTGCATTGAGGCGTTTAAGGAAGCACTTTTGTATAAGAAATTCATAATTTCGTTTACATGGCTGCAATATGCTAGTTTAAATAAGGTTAGCTATCTGATGCTAAATTTTATAAAATATATGTTATATTATAATATAGTATATTATATATAGATTCATTACTAATAGTCACCCGCAGCTTTGCTCACGTTTTAGGTTGTTGGCTGTCAAATTTCAGGCAAAAAAGTAGCCAACGTCCTTTCTTGGAGTTCAAGTTTGCTTGATAACAAATATCATCAAATTCGGTTCAGCAGTTTCTGTCGTAAAAGAACGACATATATTTTCACATTTATAATATTATATACATTATTATATTAATAAAAAATATTTATAATCACTGCACTGTTTAAAAAAAGATGAATTTTATACTGATGTAAAAATTACAGAAGCTACTGTTTTTTTGATGAAGCATAAAAATGATTGAGAGTTCAGATATCTGGACAATATACATACGGAAAACAATAACGGAAATATATTACGGACATAGCAATGGTTTATTATGATGTTTATTTAAACTATAAAATGCCCACTAGCATGTTATCAAAATTTGTGGTAAATTTTTAAATAATCAACATTGTTTCAGTAAAAACTAGTAACGACAAATTTCAATATTTTTGGATTAATTGGTGGATAGATGATGAGCCGAGATGGTCCAGTGGTTGAAACGCGTGCATCTTAACCGATGATCGCATTTTTTAATCCAGGCAAGTACCACTGAATATTCGTGTACTTAATTTGTGTTTATAATTCATATCGTATTCGGCGGTGAAGGAAGACATCGTGAGGAAACCTGCATATGACTAATTTCTTAGAAAATCTGCTATTCGTGTATTCTACCAAACCGCATTCATGGCAGGATATGTCCCAATCCTTCTCCTCCAAGGAGAGGTGGCCTTAGCCCAGCAGTGGAAAATTTACAGGCTGTTGTTGTTGTTTTATTAGTCGTGTAAGTAAAAGTTTAAGCGCTTTAGCAGAATTTCTAACATGTTCATTAATTTGATTCATGACTGACTTTTTTAATATGCCGGATTATAATTGCAGATAGTTTACGTGGTGAAATATCGAGAGTAATGTCTATCATCTGTCAATTTAATGACTACATTCCGCAAGCAACGTATTGCATTATTTATTAAGTCTAGTAACGCGACTATTGACTGTTTTAAGCATGAGTTATTTAAGTGATTTTGTATTTATATTAAGAACAGTAGAAAACAATGTTTTTTGGTTGTTATAATATTTTATATATCTTCTTTGATATAATATTATTTTACTGAAATTATTAAAAGTTGTTATGTTAAGTTATGGTAAAGTTGGGAAAGTTTGGTAAAGTTAAGTAAGACAAGGTTATTAGAATTACTGTTTGATTTTCACCCGATATCATCCAAACTATTAGATGTAACTAAATATATTCTTTTAATCTCACTTTAAATATATTTTGCTTTAATGCACGCTCTGGCGATTAACCTATCTGATACAACAAAGTGGGATTTTATTATGTGTGATGTAACAATATTATTGCAAAGCTTCAAATGTCGAGCAAGATTTTAACAGTTACTGTCATGGTGTTGTAACCCAGTAATCACTATCACTACACATTATAAAGCAAAATCCCCCGGACGCATCTGCCTCTCTGTACGTTCGCTAAACTCTAAGACTGAACGGATTTTCATGCGGTTTCTACTAATAGACAGAGTGTTTCCATGACAAAGGAAAGAAACCTTAATAAATTAATATACCTAAGTATATTATAAGTATATACTAAGTATATACCTTAAGTATAACCTTAAGTATATAATTTATTAAGGTTTTTGTATGCATAAGTTGAAAAATATGATAGATAGATGTAGAATTTAAAAATATAAATGATGTCTTATTTTAATTTCGAACATAATAAATAAAAATAAACTTAACGCACTATTAAAAAGAATCAAAAATATACTTTTACTACTCTAATGACTTACAAAATATTTTTTAACATAAAAGCTTAAACTACATACAAAAAATTGTTACTGTACATATAATGACCGCCTTTGATTAGTTCTAAATCAATTATATTTGATAGTACATCAGAAGGCTATGTAAGAGTCGATTCTATGCCGAATAACTGTTATAATAATTACGTAGGCGAGTAGTGAATAAATAGTTAAGCAAGACTTATAACCACACATAATAATACACTCATAAACATCACCTAATTGTATGAGTCAAGAATCATTATCTTTGATTTTTCAGTATTTAACAACTTATTAATAAGTTTTTAATCAACATTTATTACAATTAAATTTATATTTTTAACAATTAGACCTCTTTTGTGTTCTACACGATTGTAATATTGTAATAGAAATATTGTTACGAAATTACTAAAATAATCGCTACGGCCACGGCATTGAAACAACTCCACGCTCAGTTTAAAACTATATCACAATTTAACATACATGGCCAGTAGCCACAGTGCCCAAAATAATATTACTTCATAATTACATAGACTAGAAATACGCAAGTCAGGTTGTTTATATGCACGCTCACGATTAATTGCTATCGGAATGAATTTAATAATTAGACAGTTAGAACCTTGTCGAAATAAGGAACGATAAATTATATATAAAATGAAGACGTTATGTCATATGCCTATAATTACACTGATTCACTCACCATTTAAACTGGAACACAATAATTCTAAGTATCTCTGATTGGCGGTAAAATGTGTGATAAGTTGTTACCCGAGGGGCTTGCAAATCAAAGTTTAGTTTTAATTATAGGAACACAACAATACTTACTATTGATATGTAATGGTAGAATAATCGCTAAGTGAATGGTACCGCTAACCACTTACTAATTATACCTTATCAGCTTTTACATTTGAAAACTGCAAAAAAACATAATCATGACCCGTTTTTATGAATAATAACAGAATAAATATACAGATAAAAGAGAAATTATTAAACACGATAAAAATTGTGAACGTGGGTTGAACAACCTTGGCATAGTAAGCTTCACCTTGCTCAAATTTAATAAATATTAAAAATTATAATTAGTTCCTTTCCTAATACGATAAAAATATTAAGAGGTATTTCAATTAGCATAATTATTAACAAATTTAACACCTATTTACTTTAAATCTTGCGTTAAAACCAAAATTAATATAATCAATTATTGGAAAAGATTATTTTATTATTTGAGTATTATAATTAATTATACGAAAAATATGGTAAGGATGATATTAAATGGTGACCATCTCCAATATATACTGATATTGCAAGAATTTAATTAATAAAGTACTAGTACAAACATTTTCGTTAGACTAAAACCTTTTGGTCCCTGAGGAGGCCTGGAATAAATCGACACCCTACTTCACATTGGGTTGTTTTGTCAAGTTTACTGGTGAGTAGATTTATAAAGGCATGATGATTCATGTATTGCAATCTTCTGTTTACAGTCATGTAATTTAAATACAGAGCTATTTCAGCTCCGAGAAGTGTAAATCGCTCCTAACTCCTAGCTGTCAATGCGGCGTCGACCACGGGTTATTAAATATAATATTTATGCCCCTTTTCCTAGTAATTACGCTAGATGATGCCTTCAAACCGACACAAGAATGCTATGTTTTAATGTTTAGCGGTAGGCAAAACTGTAGCTTGTGACTACAAAAACCCTACTGGATTTTTCATTAAAGTTTGTGGTAGAGGTAATGATTTATGTAATATAGATATGAAACAATACCAAAATAGCGGAACTTCAATACGGTTGCCGTTATATCATCGCTTCGGCACCATGCAAATAGCGCGGATAACAGCAGGGCGATAATGTGGCGAATGAAGCACAAACCACGACCATTTGATCAATTCATAGGTGATTGCGGATATAGATTTAACATCTATATTAATAATATAAATGTGAAAGCAACTCTGTCTGTCACTCTTTCACGACCAAACAGCTAAACCGAACTTCATGAAATTTGATATGAAGCAAAGCGAGAGCGGAGCCACGGGCGATAACTAGTTTGCTATAAAAAAAAATGTTGTACTGAAGAAGTATAATTTCATAAAACACCAATTCAAATTCTTCACGTGACAATTATGTACAGAATACAGATATATAAATTAGTTGAATACATATTTAAGTCATCTAAAATATTCTTACAATATTTCTTCCTTGATACTTCGCCGAATACTTTTATTAATGGTAATTACTAATAACATGCCTGACGTAAATGGATCGCCTAATAACTTGGAATTGTATACCATTCTTGAGATTGTTTTAACATGCCGTAGGCATACGAGTCGAGATGGCCCAATGGGAGTCGAGATGGCCCAGTGGTTAGAACACATGCATTTTAACCGATGATTGCGGGTTCAAACCCAGGCAAGCACCGCTGATTCATGTGCTTAATTTGTCTTTATAATTCATCTCGAAGGAAAACATCGTGAGGAAACCTGCATGTGACAAATTTCATAAAAATTCTGCCACATGTGTATTCCACCAACCCGCATTGGAAGAGCGTGGTGGAATTTGTTCCGAATACCTTCTCCTCAAAGGGAGAGGAGGCCTTAAGCCCAGCAGTGGGAATTTACAGGCTGTTGTTGTTGTTTGTTGTTGTAGGCATACGATGGAAGGTTAGGAATAAAAAGTATAAGTTTGAACGTAAAATACTAAATACGTGTTAAACAAACAAGCGTTAACAAAATCCTACCATAATATGGAATGACAATAGTATTTAACATAAAGCGATGCATTTTATTGCATCGTGAACATCTAAGGAGCTTCAAACTGAAACTGTATATTTAAATCAATATTGTTTTCTTCAAAGTAATATGATCTATCTCTTAGAATAGTAATGTGACGAATTCCAATTTCCAAAACACAAATATGTTTAGACATTGGATATCGTATGTAACAATTCTGGGAATATGAATATTCTCCAATTTATATATTCTGTTTAACATATGCTTAGAGAAGATATTGGTTTGAGAAAACTTTTATTTAATAAATAGCGTATTTAACGTAGATAAATATTCTTGGAAATCATTAATTTTGCTCTATAATATTTTAGGCATTTATATAAAATAATAAAAATAAGAAATGCTAAGAACTGATACATTTATACACAACTAAAATTATTACCAAGATAATATAAAAGGTTAAATATAAACATAAAACAATATATGTATATTTTACTTAAACAGTATATAAGCTGTATTTCGTCTATGTCACAATTTAGACTTTGGACCACACCAGTGTTCTGCAGTGGTAGAGTGGATGTGCGGCTTTCTATACTAAATTCGTCTTGCTTGTTTTTAAAGGAATACACTTTGTATAAGATTACATACACTTTATTAATGCTATAAGGTTAAGGTAAGTGTGTTGTTGTTTTAAAATGCGATGTGAAAACTAAATTACATTGTCGATACTACTTTCTATTTATTATTATTGTTAAATATTAAAATAATATTATTATTACATTATAGAATATTGTTGGTTCATATATGGTCTACTTTCAAGTAGACCCTTGGCAATATAAACTATTAATAATAATAATATAGTTCAGTCATTTGGTGTCATGTTGAAAAACAAAAATATCAAATCACTGAACTTATAGTTAATAACTAGTGGTATTATAAAGAGTAATAATAATAAATGAGCTGGTAGTATTTTGTTATTAACAACATTATCTTTTAGATTTAAACTTCATTTATTCAATTAAAAATGTATTCTTCTCGTCTTCTAATTTTAACTTCAAAAGACGGTTTCAATATCGTTTGATATCGTGGTCTTTACATTCCAACGATTTATTAGCTAGAGCTCTATGTTCATAAGTTATTGTTCCAAATGTTGCTTCACAAAACGCATTTCGGTGTAGCACTAGTTGTTAATGAAGCAAGTGTATCTAATTTGGAAGCCGTACAGGGCAGGTTTGCGTAACTTTAATAGTTAAACAGTTTTATTACCACAAGCCAAGGCAATAAGTTTATATGCTCGTGCGTAACTAATTTCATGTTTGGAAAGTAGAGCGATAACTTTTATCTGTTATGCTGTTTTGATATATTCCGATTCCTTAAGCTTGTACGTAACATTTATTCACATTAAGGCCTTCATTATATACAAATAAAAATCAAACACAGCCACTAAACAAACCAATACCGTGTGGAATGGCGGCAATATTTGGTCATTCATTTAGGAATAAATATTTTAATTTAAAACACCAATACCAATTAATTAAGTTACGAAATAGCTTATGACTTAGGGTTGTCAGTCGTTAGTAGTAATTAAATGTATTATACGCTTCAGAAGCATTGTCTACTAAAATAATTAAGTATTGTTAATATTTAAAAAAATTAAGTTTTGGTGAATTGTAGAGTCAGTTTATTTTGTCTTACTAAAATAAAGTATTATTTTCAATTTGGTGATTTTTGTTTTTATATTTAAAACGCGTTAGCCCTTTTTAGAGCACTGTTTAAATAAGGCAGTTATAAATAAACATTTGAAGTAAATAATTCATATAAATTTATTTTTAAATTGAATACATAATGCGTAAATTATACCACGTATTTTTTTAAAGTTTTATTATTACATCTCCGTATTTGTTTTATTATGGCGAATGAATCTTTTTAAAGGAAACTTATGTTAATGTTATTGTTAATCTTGCTTGAATAATTTAATTATGCAAGGCACTTGTGACAGCCATTATACAGCTTAATAAGATTTTGAACATGTGTAATGTCAGTCGCTATTGACTAATATGACGAAGGCGGTCAGCCACTTCAAACAACTTCTACTTATTTGATTTAATCAAAACTTCGTTTTTTATATCTTTGACATCGAGCTTTCGTTTCAGAATAATTTTATAACTTGAAAAGCGAAATGCTACTTATTACAATTTCATATTACAAAATTAAATTTATATTAATATGCGTCTCTGTAAACCAAATATTTATTTGTTATTATTACATGCTATGTACGGCAATAGTGATCAAATGAGGCATAAAATAATAGCTTATTATCTGATATCAATTTATCCATTCATTACTCTATGAGTAGGTATACACCCACCAATAATTTGTATTGGTTTTAAGGGTGTCTAATTACGGATAAATTTACAAAACATATAAAGTCCAATAGTTAGCGATGTATTTATGGTAAATGAAAAGTGTTAAGTAAAAGTAAGTATTTTATAGTGGCAAAGTTTTTCACTATCAAATGGCTCATTTGTAATTCATCTCGAGCTTTGAATGCTTTTCAAGAAACGAATAAACGCCAATACTTGTCATAACTCACTTCTATTATTAGATTTTTTTTCTTCATGACCAATGTCTGATAAGTTCTAAAATTTTACTATCATAAAATATGTAAACTTTAAGTTTTCATCATTAAATTGATTAAACAAACATAATGCCAATATCTTCTAATCATACGTGATTTTAAAAAAGGATAACCAGTCTATAGTCAAATCAATGTAGCGAATCTGTACATATAACAACAAATTGTCAAGAATACATGTTACTAAGATTATATTATATACCCGTAGAAGTAAATATTTCGCGGTTAAGGAAAGTAACAACAATGTGGAAACCTGCATCTTTAGGAAGAAATTTGAGACTGGTATTAGACATTTATAACCCACTAACCCACAGTTATTGTGGTTTGTTAGTAGAGAGTCTTAAGGTTGTGTATTTGAAAATTATAATGTTATAAAAATTCACATAACATGTATTTTAAAAATAAGCATTTTAACCGGCATGATTGAATAAATTACACTATTTATTTATTAGATTGAATTGTCACCAGTGATATTTTTGTAAACAGAATTTCAACTCCATTTGATTTCAAATGTAGTAGAAACATTTCATCGAATAAAATGCGCGTACTAACGTTTCGAGTTAAATAAATGGTTTTTATTAATTCACCCAATTCATAAAGTAATCTTTTGTTACATTTATTTAATTAAAAAGTTAAATGTGTGATTAATATGCTAATACCAAGTATTTAACAAAAAGTAACCGTTTCTAGAAGCTAAATAAACGGATGCTTTATATTGCTTATCAGTTTTATTAACTTCCTAGTAGGAAGCTATTGCAGAGGGACGAGGTTTCCAAAATCCAAGTATGACTCTATATTTACAGCAAATCCGATGGGTGTGGTTTTTAGGAGAATGTCTATATTTATTTATAAAAATATGCATTTAACTGCTTCATCTAATGTACCTGTAGCGGATTTAGTTGCAAATTTCGACAATGATTGCATCTGGCTTTTTGTCCCGATTATATTAATTGAAATTTTCGGCCTAGTTGTTCTCAGACTTGGGAACTAGCAGTGTTACATACCAGTGACTGAGTAGTACGTAATTCATAGACCAACATTTTCAAGCAAGAAACAATTGAAAAATGCATTAAAAATAAAAATAGCTTTCCACTAAGATCCTCCACGGACTAGGTCAGAACTTCCTGGCTCCGCAATTAGCTAGACTTGTTTATCGACTTGAGCTCCTTATCCAAATATATTATACGCTAGTTCATGATACCGTTGGATTTATCGATCGAGACCTTTTATGAAGATGGAGCTGGAATGAATCCTTTCACAGATAAAATAATCAAATAAAATATGGAATCATTGTAAAGAGGATGTGAAAAATGTTACTTCTTAATAAAAATAACTCTTGTTGTTTATGGTTTTGAAATTATATGTAAGGTTATAATTAAAATAAATAAATGTAAAATTATTGTTATTTGTAACTTCTATTACATATATTATATACAATAGCTCTACTTATTTAAGTTTCTTGTGTTGTTTTTTTTTTGACGGTGTCTTCATAGCTAATACAGAGGAATGCAATAAGGTAGAACAATGAACAAATCGTACATTGAAAAAAATAAATTCGATGATTTATATTTTTCAGAAGTCGCGACCCGAATATTACCAAATATTCATCTATCACTTCATATATTGTTAAATACCTACTTTTTAAATTGAGGTCGTTTTTGAAAATGTATGACATACTTTACAGATAATAAATATGAAGATCTTGATAAACAAAAATTTAGCTTTCCTTTCTTGTTGGGACATATATTACCTTTGCGATATATATTATAATCATAAACACCAATTCCTTATTAATAAGACTTCAAAATAAAAAAAAAAACTTTATATCGTCTATATAAATTTATTTATATGTTATTATAAATACTTATAAAAATAGACATATTGTATAGAACAAAATAAGTATACAGTATACTAATAATGGTCTTCCAATTAAGTGGAATTTGGATCAAATCTGCGAATATAATAACAGCAATAATGCGTATGAATAAAATATACGGCATTGTGATTTCTCCAGCCAAACGGACTTATACACAATTATTTATGAGTAGGTAGTATCTTTATTTCAATGCAAAGTAAATCGCAGACGGTGTTTGTAACTTTTTTATAACTATTAAGAAAATTACCAGATTTTAACCGTTTATTTCATGAAGCTTTGTTTAGCTGAAAATGTTGTGATCTTTTAAATAAACGATTTAAATTAAGAACATAATTTATAAAATAATTATTTGATATGAAGTAAAGTAACAGCTCAAGGTTTATCTGCTTGAAGTTTTAAGTTATTTCACCACGCTGTACCGATGAGGCACAATGTCATTCATCGCATAAAAGCTTACGATATATTTTCCACTGCAAAGTACGAGATAGATTATAAACACAAATTAAGAATATAAAAAAATATTGGTACATCCCTATGCCTGTGGCAACAATATTTGATTCAATATTATATGTTCTAAGTTAGAACTTCGAACGATTAAGCAATCTCGGCTAGCTTAATAATTAAAACAAAATTATAACTAATAAAATAAACTTTTAATATAAAATTGATTATAATTATATGAAAATAGAGCATTTCGATATTGCATTCTGAATACATAATCAGTAGTTAGTTAGATGAAATTAACCGTATCGCGCGCGAAATATTATAATGAAAGCCATAAATTAAACAGCGTTAATTCGATAAAACTCACTAAATCGCATGGCACTGATGGGATCAACATAAACATCTTTATTTACACAGCTATGAAGCTATAGACAATTGTACAATCAGCGCTCTCTGACGGAAACCGCTAACATTACGTTGTACGGTGAGAACAAGAAACTGAAATGAAATAGCAAAAATTTGTTTTAAAATTACGAGTAATGTATTCCGTCGATTTACAAAGTCGTGAGGCAGTATACTTGATTATTTGATTCATATCTGACACTCCAGACTATTAGTTTTCTATTATAACAATGCTTTCATCGAAAAATATATCATAAACAGCGCGCGATTTTGTTTCTACGGCCGCCGCTAGATGCTCCACTGTGCACCCTTGAAGCGAGATTCAATATGGCGGCGCCATTCGCCTCTGGAACAGGGCGGGGAGAACAGTCGTTCAATCGTCTCTATAACATCTACGCGTATTTTTGACGAAACCATCGTCTTCGTGACTCGAACGCGAGTGATATTGCGAAATAATCGGGTGTTTCTGTGTTAATTTAAGCTGTTTGTGTTATAATATGTGCAAAATAGTGATTTGTGGTGAATAACGTGCAAGGACTTTAGGGTAACAATGTCTAGTAGTTGACATGTTTATCTGTGTCGTGTGTGAAGATTTTCCCTTCGCGTGAGGAGGTGTAGTGCGCTAGTGTGCGCGCTGGCGCCTTGTGTGCGTGCCGCGACCGTGGATACGCGAGGATCCAATGATGGATTGCATTTCCACGGATGTATAGGTAAAAATCACCTCTTGTACCTTCAATGAGTGTGTAATTGTAATGGCCCACCCAACCACATGCACAGAATGAGTACCGTTTTGGTCTCGTTTCACAATTGCTTTGTTTTAAAACGTAGGTACCTAGATCTTTATATCGTAGCGCATGTATTTTGGTGTAAAGATGTATCCTTGAATCGATAGGGATAATGTAGCTTAGAGAGCAAACAATGTAGAGGCAGTTTTAATCTTTTGTACTTTTTTAGTTTTCTATTAGTGTCGTGGAGTTCGTAGGACCTTGAGTCTGCTCTGTTCTTACAAAATATTTAATCTTACAAAGGTATTGTTACAATCATACATCTTACATTTCCAGCTTTGAATTAATACATAACTAAAATATCATTAATGTTGCATTTAACCTTATTAGAATAGCCAATAAGAAAGTAACAATCTACTAACACAAATATAAACTAAATTTTTATAATTGGTTATTAGTCGAAAGTGCTAATAAAAACAATTTAAAACTATGAAGCTTTTGTATTCATTAAAGCGTGATTCAAAGGCACAAAGTCTTGCTTATACGAATGAATCTTAATTCATTACATTCATGCAGAGTCGCGCCAGAATATGGTTCCCCTCGCTCTGTTCGCTGCCTCTGGTTATCAGCTTACAAAATGACTGAAGCCATCTCACTCGAACCGACAGCTAATCTGTATATAACCGTCTCCTTTCGGCGCATATTGCGCGTTTTTCTTCTTTTACCGCGTCATATGCCAGTGTTAAACCATGAGCATAGTTTGGAGCGTTTGAAAAATAAAGTCGATTCAATGCTTTTCATCGCCATAGCTTGGTATCCGCGGCGCGGGAATTTGACCTTAATTGATTGGAAGTTCTTTGTTTAAGGGTTCGGTAGGTAATGTTAATAAGGGGTATGTTAAGGGCACTGCGCATCCACAGTGCGCAGTTAGACATTTAGTACCCGCCCGCGTCGCACGTGGATACCTTGTGGACGAGTTGGACGACCCACCGTGATTATTGTGTTGACAAGTGCTAGAGACAAATGTCATTATATTATAATGTAGTGACAACAAACGAAAATCGTAAGTTGTTATTGTAGCTTATTGTTGTCAGTTGTTGAAAAAGTTAAAGACGTTTCGTCACGTTTTATTTGTTTATTAAAGAATTTGTGTGTATTCGTCGAAAATTATAATTAGACATGTTCGCGATACATAAATGTTGAGAAGATTATTATTTACGTTTATGTAATATACAAAACATGCTATACATATTTCAAAATTGATTATGAAAGTTAAGTTTTAATCAACATTGAAACCACAAATGTATGCATCATAAGATCATGATGCAGATAAACCGGTTTTAGGATTATATTAATTCACTAAGCAAAATTTGCAACCCAATGATTGCTTGCATTTCTCACTAATTAATATAACTCCTGTATTCAAACCGAGTTCTCCTATCTCCAGTACGAGGTCAAAAAATCGACCGAAACTAGACTTTCTATTCACACCGAAGCATTGATATTTTAATGACTAAAAAGCCATTAAAATAATTCAATTAAACAGTCTTGTTCTATTCCTTAGTAAAATATTGCGAAGATATAATGAAAATGTTCTTTAAAATAAATATACTTAGTTCCTTTTCGAAGAATTGTTTACCACTTTTTTCCTAGTAATGGGAAAATGAAATAACGATTTAAAAGTGTAGTTCATTTCTTTTGAAACGATCGAAATTACATTAAATATGTAATAATTTTTTATACTAAAAATGTTTGCCCGCCAAAATAAGTAATGCAACAAATATCTACATCCAATGACACAAATTTCAAAGCAGATTTCGGTAGAGCTGATATTTTGGAATAAATAATCATTGAAAATGTTATATGATTAATAATGCCAAAAATATTACTTTCTAAATATGATGCAGATGTAATTAAATATAGATACAATAACAAAAGTTTAGCACGCTTGCAAACATAAGATAACTTTATCTAAGTTTGCAGCGGAGCTGTGGAATCCTAAAACAATTCAGACACAGACAAACAGGACAGGAGATGAGTGTTTGATTCCCAAACAAATACTTGACCCTTCTCGGACGCCGCAGACTGAGGATTGGCTTGCGAACTCTCTGAAATTGACGTCCCTGTGTCGTCACTGACATCGCTTATCTCGAAATTAATCTGAGAGAAATAAATGTTGAATTAAAGACCACGATTTACTTGCCAATACTCTTAATCGTTATGATTTGTTTATGTTCCAAATTAATATTCATTCTGACAACATTTACTGATTTCCAGTAAAGATTCAGGGTCAATAAAGGTAAGTTGGATTGTTTTTTTATAACTCATCGGATTATTGACTTGTAGATTTTAGCGATAACTCATTTAACTAGTTTCTAGAAGTATTTTGCTTCCTGTCCCGCGATTAATGGGATTTGTGAGGTAACGATTTTATCAGCCACCTCCGATCGGTTTCGACGTTCAGTTTGTAAGTCGCAAACAAGATTGGAATCTCTTTGCTTTTATCATTTAAAACAAGTATATAATTTGTTTTAAGTTTTGTTCTCTGTATTATATATAGGACAGATGAATACAACTTTTGTTATAGATAGCAGGAAGGTTAAAAGCAATTAGGCCATTGATCTTGGTCAATTTTGCAAAATTGTCATTTTCAGACCAAGCAACCCAGGCTGAGTATTGATATATAGCTGTCACCTATGATCTGAAGATATATATCGTATCCTCAATGACGCTTGCTTACAATCCGTTTACACTGAAACACAAAACGTGGCACAATTTGTTATAGAACAAAGAGGATATCCTAAATAAACGTCTAGTGTGATTGATATTATTAAGTTATATATACTTGACATGAATAATTATAACAACTATATATTTTTCTTCTAGACCTTACAGTTCTTATAATACAAAGCACTTTGCACGCTTTATCTTGACTAGTTGTGGTTCAGTATTTTAGCTGTAAGCATGGAATCTGTTTATACATTGTGCTTATTTTGAAGTAATTTTAGTCGTAGCATATTTAACGTATAAAAGATAATGTCATAAATTATAAGAGAGTTATGGAAAACATTTTTTGCAGACCTAAGACATAGTCGAATTGTTGTGTTAATATCATGATAGAATAATGAAGTTCATACAGTTGTAACAACAAGCTGGTAAGTAGTAAATTAATATAGTTGCAGCAAGTTTTGTTACTTGGCCAACTGTAGTGAGACTTCATCGAGCAGAACTCTATCTTGCAGTGAACACAAGTGCGCATAACTAAGACGATTGGAGAAGGCAACTTTAATGCTATTAACGTTGTTCCTTAATTGGTTGATATTAAACAGAGCTAAACAGACGTGCCGTAATGCGGAAGGTTAGTCGGTGACGCCGTGCAAGAGTCATCCATGCGAGATCAAAATTATTTACTCGTTTATCATATTAACTGTATTACTTTACAATTCTACCTTATTATAATCTTCATTAAACCTTATTAAAATTTTTTCACTTTCAATTCGTATAAAAATTTTAATTAAAAATATTTAATTTTATTTTATAATATAAATTAAAATCATGAAAAGGTTAGTGTATCGATACACTTGCCTTTGTATTAATAAAGTTTATTTGTTCAGATAACAAAATATTTTTATTCATTGTTATGTTTAATATAACGGCGACGCGATGTTTTCTTCATTTCGATGATTTGTTTAAGATACTTTTGTTAAATCCCAAGTCTTCCTACTAGAAGGTTATATGCAATGAAGCATTGCAATCACTTATTTAACAAATTAAAAAGAACTCGTGACATGCTCGCCAAGCCGCTAAATTCAAATAATTTGTGAATAAAATATTATAATAGATTTTTTACGACAAAATTGAAATACGTCAATTAATGCCAAATACATGTAAAGTTTCTAAAAGTCAATGAACTTGTGTATCATCATATCAACTTTGTCAGTAATTTTTTACTAAGTTTTAAATACAATGGGTCGGATATTATCAGCTAACCATACATTGACTTATTACTTGGCTTGAGATTTGGTTTTATAATAAAATAAAGTCGTATTAAATTCTTATTTGATTACAGAGCTATTTTGTTACATCAAATTAATTATTATCCTTCAGAATTAAATGGTAAGAGTTTATTATATAAAAAAAAAACACTTGTTAATTATGAATGATAATGTTTCTCGTAAATATCAATTTAATTTAGAAACAATAATTATAGATAACTTGTATACAGTAACAGCCTGTAAATTGCCCACTGCTGGGCACCACGCTGTTCCACCACGCTGTCCCAATGCGTGTTGTATGTTGTTTAAAAATTCTGTACATCATTTTGATTGTACTTATATAAATAGCGTAGCGGTTTACATATTATATCGTAGTATCAGTTGTGATTGAGTTTTATACCATTTTGTCTAGCGGAACATAATGAAAAACAAAACATCATCAACAACATCGTAACGTGAAATAATTCTTTGATTAATAATATCCGTAACATTTGACGTATAAATAAAGTAAACACGATTACGAGAGGCTTTTATTTAATCCCAATAAGAGGAAACGAAGCGAGTGGTGCCCGAATAACGTAACGGTTCACTTTATTTCGTAAATCCATGTTCACAAAGTGGTTTTGTTTGCTCACGCGATAACAGCTGCGTGTTAGGACTATCTTGGCTCGACTGTAAACTTGTTAAATGTTTTGTTATAAAGTTTAATGCTGTTTCCTCACGGATACCCTCGAAACAAATGCGCAAGGCGTCCCTAAGCTAATGAAGAATATTTTAAAAGATTGCTTGTTCTTCAAGTTTCATACATATTGTTGATTGGAGTAGATTTATTTGTATTAAGTGTCGTAATGTTTTATACTTAATTAGGGAGATCATGATGATCGTTATCATTCTCATGTATGAGAAATAAAGACAGCTTGTTCTTATTAGGTAGGCGGTCCGGCAAATGCCAACTAGTCGTAAGTGGTCACCAACGCCCGTAGTCATTAGTGCTTTAAGAAAGTTTAATCATTCCTTACATCACTAATGCGCCACCAACCTTGAAAACTTAAGATATTATGTCCTTTGTGCCTGTAGTTACATAAGAAAACAACAATACAAAATATTGCCGCTTGGTGGCACAATATGTTTCTATGCTTTTTTATTTATTAAATTTATATTTGAAAACGATAATGAAATAAAACATGAGAAACACACAATTCGAGACATGGTAAAGAATTTATTTGTATGACTTCGAGAGATTCCAAGAAATGTCATTTGTGATTGAGGAAAATATTGCATATGTGAGTAATAATCTTTTTATGGAATATTAGTTTAACGATTTCGTATACATTATTTCGTTACAGAAATGTACCGTCTCGGTCAACAATAAGCGAGTAAATCAGAGGTAGCAAAAGGTCCGTGGGTGTTTGAGTATATTTTACATTCGTATGAAACTGCAATATTTCATAGAAGTTTTCTTGTATGCCAGTTTAAATACTATAAATATCCGCAAATAGGTTTGTGCCAATAGGATGTGTTTCAATAGAAATGCAAACAATAAATTGTCGACGCTACGTCGCAATTGCCTGGGGAGCGAATGCATTCATTGCAACGTCGAACAATATTTGTGTAAGTTATTTCAATATTAATCCATTTGAAAAAATCTGCGGTGTCGATATTTTGGTATCATCTAAAACTGGATGTATTAAAAAAAATTATCGTTGCTTCTGAGTGCTAACTCCAGTTAATATATATATTTTTTATTAAACAAGCTGTCTGATTTTAATTACGCTGTACAGTACGTTCCCAGAATTAGGCTATAAAAAGCTCGACGTAGAATTTCCACGAAATAATGTATAATGTAAGTTGCTGTTTGCAGCTATGTGGCGGATTGAGTGCAGTCATTTTTAAATTGGATTAAAAATGTATTTATTTCGATACATAAAATCAACATCATCGTGGAATTCAAGATTATATACGCAACATATACATATTACAACTAAATGAGTTGTTGATTTGATGAAAATATTGTTATAATTTCGATTTACGTTAACATCGACGAAGCGCTAGAAAGCGCGATTATAAAAAGTAAGAAGGGATAATATCAGTTTGTAATAAATATTAAATGAATTACTCATATATGTGAGTAATTATAAACTTACACCACGAGGAGCAAGATTAATTCAGAGTAAAAGAACGAATGAACAAAGTTGTTTTTTGGACCAATAACGGCGTGTTTAGAAGGATTTTTTCTCGGCAACCCTGCTAAAACAAACAGACCAGCCAAGCGTGTATGTGGATGTATTACATAAATAAATAATCCATGAGGTGATGATGCATTTAGTCCGCTTTTTCATATTGCATGTCAACATAAAAACGCTATAATCCTTGCTAATATTATAAGTGTCAGTGAATTAATAGTTGCTCATCCCACTTTTTATACGTGTTGAATTCAGAATAAACTGTTTACAATGCGGGGAATTTTATTCTTACCATTCCAATCGCAAGTTATAAGAAGTGCGCTCGTGCAAAAAAGTGACAATATGGCGTTAATATATTTTATAATTAACCTGAACCCTTTTTACAGCTCATATTTCTCTCATTTACTATAAACTTCTTGTTAGTTTGTTTACTAAAACTATTGCAGGATAAATAAGAACCACTTCACTTATCTTATTAAGTGGAGATTTTATATTACCACCACCTATCACCTAAGTACTTATAAGATATTGGTGTGTCCTGTTGCGCCAATGTCTATAGGTGGTGGTGACCACTTATCATTATGCCCGTCCGTTTCTTATATATGAGATATATATATATAAACATAAATATGTTGTTTAAGTTCAATCGCTATGACTGACACAAAAAAGCTTCATTGGACAGAAATATACATAAAGAATTTAGTTTATTTACTATTGAATATTCTTGCTTTTATTAATGCATTTTACTATTAATTTATTTCGAGGTAAAGTTGTTATTGTAAATTGGATTTGAATAGTTATATGTAACATTGTCAAAACGTCGACCAAAACTATAAAAATATATGTTCGTGGTTTGAACCTGAATCACTACATAGCATAAAACAAAGTCGTATTGATTTCTGTTTGTCGTTTTGTATGCTTAGATATCTAAAAATACGCAACAAGATGCGGTTTTTTTAATTGTAATTTGAAAGATTTTTTTCGAAGGTATTACAGATAAAATGCAGAGACGACGGTTTGTATTGTTAGAGAAAAAAAAGCTGTAAAAGTATATTTAGTATTTAAAGATGTTCTGTAATATATATCCAGGACGCGGCGCTACAAGTTAATAACATTAAAAATATATTTTATTCAATTAGACTCTTACTTTAGAATTTTCGTTTTACATTACCCCTCTCGAAAATAGATTCCAATGAAAAGAATAAACTGGGCTCGTATTCCATTGTCATAGATATTTAAATTGAAGTTTAAATTAAAAAACATATATATATATTTACACCAATACCGTGTAAAAGTTGATCACGTGAATAATTAACAAACTTGAAATGTTTTTGGAAATTAACTGCAAGTAGAATTTAGTTCCACTAAAAGTTACAAATTTTCAGCTTGGACAAATTCCAACTCTAATACTGAGTTGTTGAGTTTAAAACTTCGTCAGACGGAGGTGTAATTTTTGTCCCACCAACTGCTAATCTACAAACAGTGGCCGTATCACAGAACTAGTCGTAATTGCGGCAAAGCGATGCTTAGAAACTAAAATGTACTAAAAACAAAACTTTACGTTTAAAAAGTTCTAACAACGAAACGAAACAAAAATTTTAAATTATACGTTAAAAATTAAATCTCATATTAATATGATACGCTATAGCTGTAGCACATGGACATTGATACGATAATAATAATATACATACATAGATATATTATATATGTACTCGTACATATCTAAGTTGTAATCAACTTAGATACAGGATACTTCTCATGATCTCGTACATATTTTATCTGAAGCGAAAGAGCGTTCAAACTTTCTATCACGTCTGACAAAGAAAATCGAACTATTTATTGTATAAAGTTAAGATGTGATAATTTTTTAAAGCGAGTCAAGCGAAAGCTATAGTGTTCTGTGATAGGAACGTTGCCGTTCTGTTGGAATGTAAAACCATTAGTGTTAGCTGTGTGATCCGAAGCGTTTTGTACAAATACGTAGCGCATATTTGTTAGAGTTGTTTTGAAATTGGAAATTATTTTTAGTTTAAAAAAAAAAGTTTCACGAATGAATTCGAATTCAGCTGCAATGTTTTAAAAAAAGGTTTAGATATTTTCGGTTGCAATTTTCGATTTGTTATCTTATAGCGCCTTTATTTGTATGTAGAAGTGTTGCTGAACTCGTGACTTGTTCAATAGTTAATAAAAAAAGCGAGATTTTTAATTGTTTTCTTTATATCAAAAATTATAATTCTGATTATAAACTATCATAATTACGAGTTTTATTTAAATTTATCTAGCAATATTTATGCGATGAGCAAAAAGTCAAATAGGAACACATTAAAATAAATGCGACACGAACGTCGATTATACATTATATATATTATTTCGAAATTTCATCGACATATACCTACGTTAGGTACGACAAAAAAAATGACGTTTATTTTAATACTTCGTCATCGTTTACGATTTATATTATTAACCGTTTAAAACAAAATAATATGGCGGATAGCTACCTTGTTACATAAAGTACATATAAAATTCAGTCCGTCTTGCGGCAATTAATAAAAAGGTTCATTCGAAAACTTTATAGTACACTCTCGACGCGCTTTATTCATCCTGAAGCATTTCAACTTAAAATTTGCAAGGTTGTCGGAAATTTATGAGGTGTCATTATGAAAGTTACGTCGTCGGTCGGACTGTCGCCACTCAGATCGTCATATCGTACACTAGTTACCCGCCCCAGCTTCGCTTAGGTGCAATGCTGATACTAAATAAACTACAGAATGTTTCTTATTTCTTTAATATATTGTCCATGTGTTATATACCAAAACCTTCCTAACTATTAAAAAAACCGCATCGAAATCCGTTACGTAATTCTAATTATTTAATTAAATAATTTATATGGGACAGACAGCGGTAAGCAACTTTGTATGTAAAGATTATATTTCTATCAGTATCTGAACCTTTTCAAAAAAAAAAAATCTTATACATATAATGTAACTCGAAGTCGTTATCAATTGTAAATTTGTTTATTAAATAAATATGTATTTTTTACGATCATGGTAAAACTATACTGCTTAATGAAATTATAAAACGACTGATTAATGCACTCAAGGGTCAAATTATTTGAAATTTTGTACAGGTAATCCTTATGAAACGAATGAAAATGAGCTGCTAAAAGAATGAGTTTTTATAATTCCTAAAGCGTTTAAATGTTGAATAACAGTTTTATGATAAATCGACACGTTTGATGTTATAGATATAAGATATAGTGTTTATACTTCATTTGCATTAATGAACAACAGTTGTCAAAACTTTTTTTTAAATTTATAACCTAAAGGGGTGAAACTTAGTATGAAGTAGAAGTTTCTTATCTAAGAAGAATAGAAATCTTATCACCTAAGTGGATAAATTGGGGGCGAAAGTTTTAAAAGAAATTTTAATGTGATAAATGGAAATCTGGTTATCTGAATAATATTCCCTATCGGGTTCACGACTAGTAGTACGTAAAATAAGATTTATTTGTATATATCCAATGCATTTAATTCAATAGCTTGAATATATTGCTCTATCAAAAACTTTTAAAATATCATTTCGAAACCAGATCTCTGTACCATTCGAAAGAAATCTCGTTATGGTAAACAAGTCCGCATCTAAAGCTTTTGTAATTATATTATGTTCAGTGGAGAGGAAGTGTGCGTTGAACAAACGACTATAAATAACCCGTCAATAATGAGATCTCCTCGACGATAACAGACAAATATTTTCAGCGACTGACAGCTCTGAGCTTCGAGGCGGTTTTCGCGATATTATACGCCAATTTACGCTTAATCGCCGCTCGGTTCAACGCAAAAACATCACTACTCTCATGTCGATATTCTCTCGAGACTACAGACGACAGCTAATTAAGTTAAGCTTTGAAATAGCGTGAGAGACTGAGGAATTACTTTTTATTACACCAGACTCGCTATTTATCATCGCGTTTATAAAAAAACATTCGTAACATTTACAAAAGTATTCTCGTTGATGATAAGGTAAGAAAAATATGTCAACAAACGAGACTCGAAGACAGCGCGTCAGCTTAAACAATGCGGCCGTCATGCTCTTTTCAAACAATAAAACATTGGATAATCAATCTCAGTAGAGCATAAATTGAGTCGGGGTGACACGCTGCACGTATAAAATGGCGACTAATAGAGGCTAGAGTTATCTCTGAACCCCGAGACACGAGAATATATTGAGTCAGCCGACAGCGCTCCGATACAAGCAATACGAGTGTACTCGTACAATCGACAAATCGTTTAAACGAAATATCGGACAACAGCATTCATCTCACGGGCATGTAATAAAAGTTTTATAAAGAGAATTAATTCGAGTAATATGTTACTAGACTAGTCTATTTAATATTAATCGAATTAATTGAATGTTTAATTTGGTGATATTTATGGATGTAAATAATAGAGGCTTTATAATATGCAAGCTGCAAAATACAATCATAAAATTGTTGAACGTAGTGCGTAAATTGAGTTGGGATGACTTGCTTCTCGTTTAAAGTGGCGATTACTGGACGGCAGAGCAATCAGTCATGGCGGAGATATTGAGGCATATTGAGTCGTATAGCTTGTTTCCAGCGGAGCTTCGAACAATAAAGTATCGCCTGCACTAACGTGAATTGAGTCGAAAAGAGTACGAATATAGTTATGATTAATGGCGACTCGAGCGAATTGTGAACACAGTACCTAAAGACATTAATTTATACCGACGAAGACGGCAAAAATGCTTTCAATGTTAAATCTAACCAACATAAATCTATTGCATGTGACTGATGATTTATATTTTACTATTATGATTATTTATTTATAGAAGAATGATTCATTGAGAACTTTATTAGTATCATTTATATGCAGATAATTTTAACAATTAAAAATGATCATAACAGAGAATCGTATAGGAAAATGCTGACAGCATTCTTGTTGAGGACCAAAACGTTTATGAATTGGTTCAATAACTGTTTTTATTTTATCCAAAAACACTACACGGAAATTCGATATTAGTAATATACAAAATGATCAGTCATATGAACTTTAAAAAAACTATAATAATTATTAACAGTACACTATATAAATCAAGGTCATTCGTATGTGTAGTTGTAAAACCTGTACAGCTACCGAGATATATACACAATAATTAGGCTACGACATAACCCACTATTAGCTGCAATACAACTGTCATAAACTTGACTAAATAATCTAATGTATACAGGCATAGAATACACCAACCATTTCTGGTATATTTGTAGCAATTATAATATAAATTACAATGAAAACGATTTTGTGATATATTTAAAAATTATTCCAACAAAAATGTCAATTTTATTGTAGAATTATATATTTTAACGAGATGTTATTGATTCCTATAAGACAATTTAAAAAGTCCAATGGACGACCATTTACACGCAATTCAATGATCTCTTGCATTCGTAGTATTAAAATGTTAAATAATAAAATCGATAGCAGTTGTTCATTTGTTGGATTGGAGTGTCACAGTCTGTATAAAATGCGGCAATAAATTATAGCATAAACAATATATCAACACTGTGTAACATTTATTAAAATCAACCGACAACAGCGGTACAGGATAATAGAATAGCATCGCTTGCTTCAAACATTGAATAATAATCATTCGATAAATCGAAATGATTCGATTAACATGAAAAGTACCAACAAATATAAAGCGATCTAACAACATTGAGACATATCGAACGTTTCCTTTGAGCAATAAAATGACAACTAATCGATATCAGTAGTGCATGAATCGAGTCAGAGTGACTCGGCGCACGTATAAAGTAGCGATAAATTTGCCCAGTTAATAGTAGCCGAGAGTAAGTCCGGCAAACGGTCTCGAAGTGACAAACGAGCTAGCGAGAGATTTGCTCGGCGGTTCCGAACAACTAGAACTAGACTCTATTATCTGTGGCCTGCCGCGGAGCTTTATTATACAATTGAATGTCTTTAATTCTTTTCTTATCGTGCTATAATGAAATATATATTACATAATTTCCAACATTATTTTTGTTATCAAAAAAATATAACATAATTAATAATAACATATTTGAAGCAATCTATAATAATTTCTAAAAGGCGAACTCATTGTAAACTTTTATTTTTTATTTTAATTTAAATTTTTTTTTTAAATGATTGTTTGAATCCTTTCAATAGACTCAAATGAATTTATGATGTTATTATTTACCAAATGAGTACTCTCGAAATATTTTGCTGGTTCTTCTCAGTTCTTTGTGTGTGTGTGTGTGTGTTGCGAACCGATGGTAGATTTTGATAGTCAATATGTAATGGTAATGTTCTATTGAATAAAAAGCCTGTATTGAAACTTTCAAATCGACTACCTTACTACTACTACAAACTTTATCATGTTTTCATTTAACTTTGTGATAAATGTTTAAAGGAGTTTATTATCTTTGTAGAAAGACTTAAGTAAATTTAATTAAATTCTATTATCATTTTCTTTTGTGGAGTATGAAAATATTATAAAACAAGGAGTAATTTAAGCCAGTGTTAAGCTAACGATAGAAATGCTCTACTATTCCCCCAGGCTGTTCCATAATTCCCATCGCCTTGTTTATTATGACACGTTTTTATTTTATAGTCCTAACAGTGAATAATTAAAAAAGATGAAACTTTAATAACATTGAGCCTTCATAAATAAACATTCAATTTGTATTCAAAGATGTCTTTTATCATAAAAATAAACCGATGTTCAAAATACATAAATAACGAAAAAAATAGATTACTAAGACAGTACAAGATATATATTATGTATACAAGATTAAACCGATTAAACGGAAAGGTAGGAATCGTGTGTCGATGCGTTAAATCATACTATTAATCGCATTTAGACAACTGCTATACTGATTTACATATTTGTCAATTAACAGGAATAATTATTCTCATTTCCAAATGATAATGATAAATTATAATATCGCAGGTTAATTTATTGCAGAAGTTGCATAATATATGTTTAAATATTGTTAACTATGATCATAATATTGTTATTATGAATCACAGCAACACAACTTACACATGAATATTATATTAGCTTTATCATACGATTATATTATTATACGTGTTATTTGTATAAATTAGTTAATGTTTCATTGGTTACAGTATATAACAATGACAATGCTTTTGTACAAAATAATGTCTGTTAGAAATTTGAGTGTTTATAACGCAGTGGCTACTACCGATCGAATTAAGCTTCGGCTATGTAACAAATAACTATTACGATCGGAATATTATATTCATTATTATTGTCAGAGGATTAATTACAATGAACTTGATAACATCCATGAAATATATTTAAATAATTCAATTCTAGAATAACTATACTAAGTAATAAAATTATTCAAAGTATTATCTAACATTTGTTTTTAGATATGAAAAATTAATGTTTTTAAGTTTTAAGAGAAATTAAATGTAATCGTAAAACAATTTAATTGGCTCTGAATAATAATTCTTAACAATGGATCGATGTTCAACGAATTTCGATTTTGTATTTAAAACAAAAGAGGCAAGCTCTTTTAAGGGGTAATAACTCATACCGTTTCTGTTGCACAGATCATTAGTAATGTTTAATATTGTATCTCAATTTACATAACCGTGTTTCGCCACAGTCGATCTGTAGTTTCAAAGTAATAGTCGTTGCCGCAGGAGCTTGTTAAGCCAAACTTGCTTCCGCCTTTGTACAATTAAGTTGTTGAAATATGAGTCATTTGAACACAATTATGGAGTATCATTTTAAATGTAAGCCATAATAACAAGAAACGGTTAAGCCTGTTTTTGTAACACTTAGCTATTCCCAATAAAAAGAATTAAACGTAATACGCGTTATATAGTATAGAATTGACGGACGAATGTTACGAGTCATAAAAATAATTAGTAATATGCGTCTATCAATCGTCAGGTGAGAATTAATAAATTGTAATGGTTGATAGATCGAATCAATGAAAGTTGAGATACACGAGGTCGGGTCAACACATTTATCGGTTAGACAGATTTGTTGTAATTGCATGCATATTGGCGTATGTATTTCAAGAGCACTGTTCATATTAGTAGTATCAGTAAATCTCGGGCACGACATATTGATTGAACGTTCTGCCACGATTTAACCGGGCCGGATATGACTAACACACGGATCAACTGCCTTTTGACGGGCTTGTCTTCGATAAAAGTCATTAAGTTTGAGTAGCTAGACCCGCAACAGCTCAACAACTTTTACTTTTACCTAATATGACAGTATAACACGATTTATAGCGATAGAATTATAAACAGAAAGTCCTTCAATCAAATTGACGAATTTAAAAATAATTTGCAAGTAAAAGAAACCTTTGTTGAAATTTACATGAAATCTGGTAGTGCAACAGCATTAGAACACTCTGTAAATGTTCTCTTCTGTTCTCTTCCTTTGGGATTTAGTAGCTTGTTTATTATTGTTCCGATGAGAGTTGATCGATACACATTGTGCAAAATCATCATTTCATCCGACGTGTGCAGTTTCTCTTAGATGTTTTTCGTTACCGCTCAACACGATAGGAGTTATTTACACTTAAAAACAATCTTCAACACGTGCATCCACTGCCTTATCTCGTCTTCTAATAGGTAGTTGATAAAGGGTCGTTATTAAAATTACATCCGTCAAATGATAAAGCCGTCTGCATTATGTAACTTGAAGTTTCATTGATAAAGTTACGTGATAATTCTGTCATGTAATATTTTATTTTAAAGCTATTAAATAGAATCGTTAAGCCTTAAAAAAATATTTGAAATATATTTTTGAATAAACATTATGCATGTCTTGCTTGTTTCGGTAAACACGCTGTTAACCTCCATTTAATGTTCTCGTTTGCATTGTGACAAGGTCGCATGATGAGTATTACATCATCTCTGAAAAGGTGTCAGAATCCAACATAAGCTCCTGTCAAAGTAAGAACGCTTTAAAAGGAGTGAGAGAACGTATTGGCTTAAGTATTAAACTTGCGTAACATGACATTTCAGTAAGGCAATTAGTTTTTAATGCACTCCAATCGTACTTTTGTTTTGATAAGTATAGCCTTATTAATATTTATAATTGATACTTTAAAAACATATAAGATATATTCAACATTAAAAAAGAGAACGATTTTTTTTTGAAACGGTTATAACAAACACATTTTATTTAACTGTTTATAATGTAGTCGGTTAACATACAATGTATATATTATAACATATTCATGAAACTGTTAGGTTGGTACGAATGTGTATCCTTTTCCTATTTTAAAATTTCAAATGCGTGCGACGTGACAATCGATTGTAAAGCGAGTCGGAATAAAAATGTATGGCTTGTACTATTGGAAAGTGTAGCGGAAGCATAAATACGAAATAATATCACTATTACTGCATGTTGGATGTGGTTACGTGTCTGTGCTATCAGGCCGTAAGGTAACGATTTATTCATGAAATAAAACGAACCAGAACTGACTTCACAGCAAAGAATAAGGTTCCAAAAATGTACATAGACAAAGCATGATATATCTTTATTATTACAAGTGTGATTCGGGCTATACATTCTTTATATTAGAGTAGCCAGAGCAAGAATGTCCCAAATCAATATTTATTATGTTTCGATAAAAATATTTCGTTAAAAGAATATCTTATTCAAAATATTAATATTGTATATTTTTAATTAGATTTAAATGATATAATTTGTTTACGTATATTGAAACTAATAATAATGTATTTTTTTCACGATACTTATTTAATATTAGACATATTTTAGCATTACCTTGACTTATTTACCATACTCAGAGCAAGGACGGCTTCATTCTGGCAAAGATTGAGACGCAGTTGTCATTCTATTTTGACTACTATCGTTGACGTTCTAAGTAATCCTTTCTCAAAATGTTAGCATAAGCCTTCATCGATTCGACAATTTATTTATTTAAAAGTAATTTCTTTGTTTACGTACATGTAATACTTTAGACCTGAAATAAAAACTTATTAATAATATAATAGGTACCTATAATAAGTAGTTACGGTCTTTAATCAACTTTTGAAAATAGAAATTGTCTTGTCCTTTGTTATTGTAATTAATATTACATGAAATATATTGAAAAACTAAACTACTAACATCGACTTCGCACAGGTAAAACGTGTATCCATGTAGTGATCTTTCAAAACAAGAAGATAAAAACATTCGCCAAGCGATTTGTTCGCCCGCACTGCACTAATGCATCTCAACACACGCCTCGCGTATTTCTTCATGCCTTTATTTAAATGTCTCGTAATATTTATAAAAATACTGGTCGCAATTTTAAATTGTGTAAAACAAATTCTACAAAAATTAAAGTAAATATAAATTATAACGTTTTTATTAAATAAAAATGATTCCAGTGAATGGGGTTTGTAAAATATACCTTGTATGTCGTCGCTAACTTTTCTGCAGATATTTTGAAGACCTACTCTTATATTAATTTCTTCGGTGTATTTGTTATAGTTTTGGCAGCGTCCGCTTTGAAAGCGTCGGATCCGACCATTTTCTCTCAGTAATACATAGGTAATACCGGATGTTAAGTTATATCTTAAATATTTTCAACAAACTACTATATTATACAGCGCACATCAGATCCTGAACCTGTAAAATTTATTTAAAAAAATAAAAGCCACTAAAAATCTTTTAATAATACCAGTTAAAAAAAGTTATTGATTTATTATTGATACACAACAAGTTATAAACTACATAACTTGTTGCACATTCCACATTGAATTTTTACTATACGGTAAATAATATACTATTAACTACTGACAATATTATTTAGTATGCATATTTATTAAACTTATAGCATCCGTTGCTCAGTAAAAATATTTGTCGGTAAAGCTTCCTATCTTTCTTAATAAGAAAAAATGCCTTCGCCCAGGAGCGATCAACTTAGAGCGAGAACTTTACGATCCTTTACTAAACCTTTTTAATACTATGTATGTATAAGTTATTTACCTCATATTTTAGTATAAAATGTTTTTCAACATAAAACTTAGTTTATGCCATCTTTTGAGCTAAGAGTCTAAATCTCGGCTCAAAAGGCGGATCGTAGCGTACCTTCGATTTACGACCTTCTGTACTTAAGTCCTTTAACCTCAATGAAAGAGAAATTCTTAATTTTGTATATGTTAGGAAATATATAGGGTCAGATTTATTGCAAGTATCTGACCTCTATTTAGGGGACGTGACTTAGTGTTAAGAGTCACATCGTCATCGATAAAGTTCGCAAACTTCGAATTTGTTCGGAAACAAGTTAACTTTGATAGTACTCAAGATTACAAAGTACAGTGTTCGGACCATCGTATCAAAACTTGCAAATGGGTATGTTGTTAAATCAATAGTTGCAAACAAAATCTTACTGTTATAATAATTCTGAAAATCGAACAAAGGAGATGTATTGAATCCAGTTCAAGTTGAATCTTTACGTCATAAATTCTACTAAGGGACAATCAAGACATAAATTACCTCATAGTTCATACCTTGAATTTCAATCAGTTCTCATTGAAAGGATCTTCGCTAACGTAACAAGGGTAGCTGCCTCTTAACTTCAGATTCAATATCCTCAAATCGTATGAAATTAATCTTTGAACGGATTTCAAATGAAAATAATAAGAACTATTAGGAGTAAATCGGTATTGCGTATGATTTTTCAGAGATTAAAAAGTTAATAGTTTTTCGGTAAATACGTTTTGATAAGTATGGTGATAATAAGCTATTTAACTGGTTTTTAAAATCCATTTTATATTATTTAGTAGAGGTTAAGGAACCGAAGGTTAAGGTTATTTGCCGAAAAATATCATATTAAAAATTCCATATTTAAATAACGCGCGAAAACGCCACTTGGACAATATGGCGCTGCAATGGGGTCGGTGACGTCACTTTGCTGTATTTTAATCTGTAGTACATATTGTAGAAAAGCAAGGTTTACAACAAAGTGACTTCATCATAAGCCCGGCCAATCAGGAGCCTTTTTTGTCACGTGACAAACGTTTGAAAAAATGCATTTTTATTTATTGATTTTTGTATAAATTAAGTATTATTTACAACTTTCGTTAGTAAATAACCATTTTTAAACTCATAATATACACTGATTACAATAATTCACAATTTGTTTTTCGCTTTGTCAAATAGCCTATTTTCATTGAAATGTGTAGAAGAAACGAAACGTTTTATAAATGTACCAACACTGCTGGAACTTCCATAAATGTATATGTGCATACACGGTACATATTCCAAAATATGTTTTTTTTTGTCTGTCTACTAGTCTGCTCCGGGTAATCTCTGGAACGATAAGACTTTTACTTAATAAGTACCTACCAACATTTTTGTTACCAATTATTATCAGTATTCAAACATTACCAACAGTATTCAAACCTGACATATCATATATTATTAAAATATAAAGGTCCGATCTATAGAAAGCTTGTATTTGTTATTTAACATGTTTTCATGAAAAAGATCGTAAGTAAAGCTATATGAGTATATGCACTGAACAAAATTCAGCCACGTATTATATTCACTAACCCGCAGTGTACCAGCGTAGCGGAATAAGCTCATTCTTAAGACTAGGTCTTTTCCTAGTAACGGGATATTTACAGGCTTTCCGTTCATAAATTTAGTGTAGTATTTTAGACCTAGACTTTATGATTGTATAAATTCGTTCATCATTCTATTGTATTTCGAAATAGAAATAAACATATTGCTCTGTATCTAAAATCACAAGTTAAAATAATATCAAATACGTTCACGCTGAGATCGACCGCAGGCCGCGTACGAGCCAATATAACAATTTGTTTATGTCATATTTGTATCAATGAATAAGCGTCAGACGTTACATCATCATTGTATGTCTATTTATCAATATCATTTTCTATACAATACTGTATTGAGAAAGGACATCGAAAACTAGTTCTCACATGCAGCTTTACTCACGTTTTAGGAATTGGTTGTTAGGTGTTAGGTATAAAAAACCATAACCCACGTCGTTCTTTGTGATTTATGCTTGCTTCGTACCAAATTTCATAAAATTTTGTTTAGTGGTTCGGCTTACATAGCAGCAAACAGAAAGCTAGATAGTTACGTTCGCATTTATAATATTATTACAAATAATACTTTTTTATAAATTTCAATTAAGTAATCAGTGTATGTAAGTACTCACTAAATGTTTTACATGACTTTAAAAAATAAAAACTGTAAGGATTTTGGTGGTTTGTGCTCTTGGACTTCCACAATACAGCTTTCATGCGTTCATCATCGTCATGATGCGAGCGTCATGTAGAACTTAGGTTTGTCATATTTCCCTAGCTTTTATCATCAGCGCGGATGTTCTTAGAACGTGTTCGAGCAACTGGTCTCTTATGGTTCATTTGTATATAACTTATTCACTAAACCATAAATTACCAAATCTTATCAGCTACCCTAAGTTGACAAATACATACAATTGTCTTACGTCAATAAACACAAATACGAGTACTATATCTGTAGTTGTTTGGAGGTAGAGTACATGGATACCTAGCAATACAGATGTAGCGACAAATAACCAATATTGTTGAACAGCGGTTGCACTCAGGCAATTAACTTGAGAGCGGGACACGAACTGTCCCCCAATATAGGGCTACTTCATTTGTGGTTGTACAAAACCAATTCACGTTATTGATAAATTTATTAAGAGTTTCAACGCAACCACATGTCATTATTTGTTTTATATAAAACGACCAGTTACTTAAAATAGATCACTCAATCAATTAACTTTAAAATAACATGGCTTCTGCACTCAATCCTAACGTTTCATGTAATTTATTTTTGCAAATAAGTGCTACACACTTGTTTATTGTGTATATTAAAACGTAAAAACATACTAATGATTGAGTATTTTTGCAGACGCATTTATAATAACGCTTGTAAAGTAATTCCTACTAATACATATCATGAATGAATGAAGATAATATTAGTTATATGAACACTAACTTCTTTGATTCATACCACACTAACCAATAACGTTGGACATTGATAGTACACGGACAATTAACTCCATAGCGAAAACATAGCTCTTGGCCGTCCGTGTAACACAATTTGGAAACACAATTTGCGGTTGGATAATACCGAATGCAAGGGTTCATATTGATACACCTTTATATAAATCACGTTTGATATATTGCCTTACTTATGTAACGTGTTATTATGAATTTTCCTAGCATTAATATTTAATAATATACAATGAATATTATTTACTTATCATAATTGAAATCTCATTTTAAATTATTTTTAATTAATAAAGTACATTATATAAGAATAAGGACTACAACGTTTTTAACTTTTCTTCGTTTTCTTTTCTAATTGATATTTATTTTGAAAAAATCTCGTAATAAATATAATCGTACTTCTTCTCATTTGTACATGTCATAAATGTATATTTTTCCTTAACAAAGATAATTATAATAATAAAATAAATATTTATTAATTTAACTATTGTAGTTTACTTTATATTGATTTTTCAGCGCTTTTTATCCTTGATAAATAATGTAATAAATAAAGAATTAAATCAATAGGTTTACTGGTATTTGTGTAAGTAAAATAAACATTCTTTTTATTTTAATATTAGACAAAATCTCAATATTTTAGGTTTGTTTAAAAGTATCCATAGTAGAATGTCTAAAGACCGAACGAGTTGAATCCACTTTAAAAAGGTTACAGTATCGTGCAATATCACTATTTTTAAAATAATGCAATATGTATATTATAAAACTTTACCTTGAAATCATCAATCAAATCTTGTAAAGCACTAGTCACCCATATCTTACTATCTCTTACGCCCTATTAAATGGCATATATGAATTGGAAGTTAATATATACGATGCACGAGTATCAACACGTTGTCATTATACATATTGTATAAGCTTTGCCAAGAATGAACAGTTAATCTATCTCGTAATCATATCTGGATCTCATCAACCAGAATTCTTCAGATACAATATTTTTCTATTTTTTCTTGCTAAATTTTCTCGGGTTTTAACCAAATGGAATTACGTTTTAAGGTTACATTGTTCGAAGTAATTTTTCACAGTAAATTGTTTTCAATATCGTAACATTTAACACCTCCCAAGGCTTCGTAAAAAAACAGAAGCTAATTAACAGCGGCCGGGAGCTGCGAATTGGTCGCCATTAGCATAAAGATGACTTGTCTGCTTCGATGCGATTGGGTAATAAGGAAAAAGGTTACGATATTGTAAAAACGTTTATTCCTCATCGAAATATATAAACGAAAAACCCCTACGATCATAACACTTTAGAAATGAATAATAAATGTTATGTATTATAAATATTACATAACTATAAATTGGTGTATAAAAAAGGTTCTCACTTTACTGTATATCTCTTAATTATAAATGTTTATTATTATGAATTTATTAAGATTAATCTAAAAGCTAATATAATGTATTAAATATACGAAAATCAATTATAATTTTACAATTAAAGCTAATTCTGTCCTGTCTGTAACTCCTAATTCTGATTAATTGGAATCGGTCGATGGCACTCAGTTATTAAAAAGCCATCAGAATTATATATTCCTGTAAGTAAAACTAATGTACATATACCCGTAAAAATAAGAGTAGATAGAAAACCAAAACAAAGTAACTTAATAAAATTACCATAGAAACATTTTTTTTTTAAACTAAATCCAATTCATTTTAATGTAATTGAATGGAGTGATGAATTTATAATTGTCAATTATTGATTTGATTGAAAAATGTTTTCCTAAAGTAAAATATTTATATGAGCAGAACAAGTTGAATTGCAATAAATTATAGTGCTTATCGTCGGTTATTTAGTTTTATTCGCGCAGTTACTCGATAATCGATTGAAAAGGCACCGTCGAAAAGCTCATAAAGATTACATTGAAAGTGGAACGGTGATGCTTTGTTTCCACCGCTCCACGCTCAACTTTCAAGACGATCGAGCGACTTGCCTGTAAAGGTATAAAACTTGCAAGACACGAAGCTAAGTGGTAAAGGAATTAAATAGCAATTGGCTTTCGGTTTTAAAACCAGAATTCAACCTAGTTTAGAACAATGAAGAAATATTATTAAAATTCAATTATTTAAATATATTCAATTACGCTTTTATATCCAAGCGCCTTTAAATCGTTTTACAAAATTTAATTTAATTTAAACGTACTGGTTTAGAATTTACTATTTCAATAGAAGAGTGAACATAAAATAACTCTATATTCTTAAGCTATATTATGCACTATTCTTGATCAATATATTAAATAAATAAATAAATATGAGACAACATCACATACATTAATCTGATCACAATGTAAGTAGCTAAAGTTGTTTTTTGGAAAATCAGAAGTAACAACGGTACCACAAAAACCAAGACAACATAGAAAACTAATGATAATCTACATCGACTCGGCCGGGAATCGAACCCGGAAAAATGGCGTACCCATGAAAACCAGTGTACACACCACTCGATCACGGAGGTCGTCAATATTATTAGATACTTTTAGCGCAACGCTCAGTTTTACTATTTTCAACTGCTTTAGTTCTGCTTACTAAGTTCCGATAACTTCACCAACATCCAAGATGCCATTTTTTCGCAAACCGTAATAAATATCAGAGATTATTCAAGCTCTCCAACAAAGACATCTCATGAGATTAATATCGTAGTTCTTTATTTTGATTTCCTCCGCCCAATATGAAACATATATTTATATATATAATAGGTCTCATTTATCGATTGTTTTTTAACATGTTATTTAAATTTAATAGTTGGCAAAATGAAAAAATATACTAAGCAATTGTTATAAGCTTAAAAACGATTTCACTTTTAAAGTATCGCGTTTCATGATTGTTGTAAAGATAAGTTGTGTTAAAATTGAATTTAAATGAATGATTGCGTAACTGTGATAAATATTCACTTGTCAAAGTTTCATTTTACTTTTGTTTTAAATGTTATAGGGCATCGTTGGAACTTTTATTATATCTAGACATTCGTATCTAACGAATTAAAGCCAAAAATTTAAAGTCATTGTTCAATAAAGAAGCATTACAATTACTGTTAGACTACCTTATGTTTGATTGCAAAGAAAAAGTTTACCACGATTCAATTCATAATCAAATAATAAAGAAACAATAATTTTGCTTTCTACCTTTACAAATTATCAATTACATAATCCCTTTTTTGAGTTTCGTTTTAATTATTCAATTTAAAAAAATTGATATAATATCACAAACATATTGAATAAATTTGAAAGTTTATTCGTTTCTGAAATTACATTAATATCACACTTGATTCATTTTTAAAATTAATAATATAAAACAGATTATGATATATATAAATTAATAATATTATTTTCATTAATTCAAGAAACCAATACTTTTAAATGTACACTTATTATTTAGGTCGAGTATTTAAGTGGGTATATAACTATCAAAAATGCATTTTAAAATATCAAATTATGAAATACTCTTAACATTTTTGTTTTAATAATTATGTATATGATATTTTATACAGATAATCTAAAGCAGAATTTAAAAAAATAATGTATTAATTCGTAATAAAGATTGACTAAATGAGAGGCTATAAAACTTACATCGATTGCACGAAATTACAAGAAAAAATAATTACATGCGTCAATTACACACTCGCCATTTTTATTTACGATTATTGGACATTAAGCGCACCGGATAACATCAAGTACACTTCGAAAGCCATTTCGATAAATATGAGCGAAGATATACTATGTTTCAACAATTTTATTTACAATAAAGTTTATTTCTCTTTAGTAATTTAAGATAAAAATACAATTTCAGTATTGATAAAAAACAACTTAAGAAAATAATTATATTCGACCATTCACTAAGAAAACCGTTTTATCTAAATAAAATAAATCTATTATCTATCTAATACAAAAATATTCTATCGTGGGTCAGTTCGAATGTTTGAAGCCAATGGATTTCTTGTCTGGCCTAAGTATGACTTACGGTTACTATAGTTACAACTACAACGTGCTGTGCATCTTGTATTAATACTTGCATTTATTTAAGAAATGGTTTACGATACCATTACCGTCAGAGGAGATTATTCAAATGTGGCCAGCCTTTCTCACAAAAGTAAAACTCTTAAACTTAGTTGAACCTTGCTTATATGTTACGTTGTGGCCATGTCAATTAATAATTTTGTAATGTTTTTATTTTATTTAGTTAAGTATTTGACAAGACGCAAACTGAATAAGTATGAATCTATTAACTTGACAAAACTGTATTTATGGTTCATTGCCAGTTTTGCGGAAAATTGTTTTAAATAGTAAATTCCTGTATTTTATTTAATAATTGTAATAGTTACCTATTTACTTTATCACTCTTGAAGTTTTAATAAACAATTTTAAATAATTTTACTGATCAAGGTTCCATATTTAAATCTTCCTTATGAAAAGTATACATTATTTGTCCTCACAAAATGAAGATCTATTTTGTAAGTCAACAATTTCTAAAGATATACACATATTCAATCCTAATTGAAACCTTTTTTGTTAGAAATTTAAGATTTAGTAAATGTAAGTTTTATTCCATTCTATCTTAATTATCTCTGTTATTTAGCGCTAGCTAAAAGTAGGTAAACTTAAGTAGAAGGTTGAGTTACGGAGCGTTCTCAGCATTAGTTACACCTTTTGTATTACATAAATGTAGTTATTTTGACTAACAACAAGTCGTTTCAATTAAATCATTTACGTAGAATCAATGTGAGCACAGATTACTAAGAAAGTAGGTCTGTTAAGTGGCTTATATTTTATGCGTGTAGTTTTATTTCGATATCGTATAAATAAGTATAAATTGAGAAGGTGTATTAATTAACTTGATCATTAAGCGCGGTGGGGAAGATTGAATGGATTGATTGTTTTTTTATTTTATTACTTGATAAAAATCTCGGTCTGAACATTTTTCAGATGATCTCTGTCAAAACTATAACGGATGAGTTATCTCATAACTTTCTTTGAAATACTTGTAAACCTCCCAAATTCAATCTATCATAATGTATATCTGTTTTAAATTATGAGAAAACAATTGTCTCATGTTTAATATTTCTCGTAAGAATTTGTCATTTTAATGACAATATCATTATGGTTTCTTAGACAAATTATTTGGTTATGAATCACGATTTGGCAATCGTACCGTACCGTCTCATATTTTCACACCACTTAAGCGTCATACACTTGATCAATAAAATTTACACAACTAATAATCTCATTTTAATTTATGTATTACAAATGATATTATATATATAATGAAAAACAAAAAAAACAACAATGACGTCATTATACAAAAATCCAAAAATAGTAAAATTACCTAATTGGCTTTGTCAATTAATCGTTGTTACAGTCTGTACGGAGAAACTTGGAGCCGAATACTGAAAAATAAAAAGTAAATTGACGTATAACATCTTTCCTCTCGCTTTCCTGCAATCTCTGAGAGTGATTTCGTGAATAGGGACGGAAATGTGTAACAGGAAGTCGGCCAAGCGCGCACTTTTTAATTTGACCAATGAGCGCGCGGTATGCTACAGTTACCCGTCAGATGAAACCAACACATTTTCCGAGAAGATTATAATTTTAATGCTTTATCTCCAAGGTGAGATGTTAGATGTTACACATATGCGATTACTGTTAATTTTGTTCTCGTTTTTCATACATGACCAAACAATGTACACTTGCATATTAAACTTAATATGCAAGTGTACATTGTTTGGTCATTTGTTATGAACTATGATGACTAACTAGTCATCATAGTTCATAACAAATTTTGTTCGTTCTTCATGTATTTTCCGTTATAATTAATACAGGTTTTTTATTGCTAACTTAAAAATATTACATTGCTTGGACTATCCGACTTTTTGTGAAGATTATTTTTTATCTGTCTATAAAAAGCAAGCTTGTTTGCTAAATGTAAGACTGCAAACTGACTGAACAACGAAATGAAATTCGCAAAGTTTAGGAGAGCACTGAAAACTTTAAATAAGCGGAATTTAATATTGTCCGAATTCCGGCGTCTGTAATTTATTACGTTGTAGATAAAATAATTTGCTCTTTTTTAGGAAACCACATTTAACTTTACTCAAGACTAATGAAAACTTCGCTACGTAAGGATTTCACTTGATGACTTGAGTTTTGTTTTCGTTACGACGCCGAACTTGCTCTTTGTTCTGTGAAATTGGATGACATGTTTAATTAAAATATATCATAATTTTCTAAGTACTTCTTACAACAAAAGTTATAAAAATCCTTGTACATGATAAGTTTACATTTGTCATATAAAATGAATTTTATTCCTATGTCTTGGTTAAATTATGCTAATGCATATATATTTATATATATTAGCCTTAAGTCTGTACAAATTGAATAGATAATATTCAAGAATGAAGCATTTATTATTATTATTTTAAATATATATTAGTGAAAGATTAACAACCATTTCAACCAGTTTCGCAAAAATTAAATTATTTCTGGTCTTATAGAGATAATTATGGCCGTTTTCGAAATTTAAATAATACGATTTACATAATATAACGCTGGCATATTGCTAGTTTAATATAAAACAATACAAACACAGAGTACAGTAAAGGTCTCATAATACTAAGTATAAAGCTTATAAGTAAAGTAAACATTGATTTTGAACTGCTTTATTCATGATTCAATTACGTTACAAGCGAAGCTCCGTTTTGTTCACCTCCAAGCATCTTTCATTCAGTTAGATACGGTTACTACGTTTACCTTAGTATATTCAGTATCTGGGTCACCTGAAACTTATAGAACCTTCTCACAATAGGGATAAACGGTTTTGATTAAGACTTCAAAGGATTTTGAAGACGCTTGGAATTTTCTCAGTGTTACAAAATGTCGAAATAAATAACTCATTAATTCAGTTCATAAAAAACAGTATAGTAGGAATAAATGTAAATGTATTCAGTTTAAATAATGGTTGATTTCAGAAATGTCGTAACTTTTTATGATGTTACAAAAGGTTTGAATAAATCAACAACTCAAAAAGAAATACCGACTACGATATTTTCATTTTGCCGGTTTAATATAGTAATAATATGCCTCTCAAATTGTTTCTATGAAAATAATAATTAATATTTGATAATTAAAGGAAAGTCGATACATCCTTTCTCATTCACGGTATTCGTTTCTATATACTTTTTATTTATTTATTTATTTATTTATTTAAGGTTCGTCAAGTTACAAATCAAATGGGTTGATACGTTACAATTATAATAAAGCTACGTAAATATTAGCAATTTGGAACTTTGTGTAGACAAACACCACATGCATATACATTTAAGTGAGAAAGAAGCTAATGAGTAATAAAGTTATACAATAAAATATGATTCTTATCTAATAGAAAAAAAAAGACAAAACCGTAGTAAGGATAAATTACACATAAAACAGTATAAAATTAAAAATAAAATACAGACAAATAAAATTTAAATACACAGACATTAAGGATAACTTAGTCGTTTCTTTTTGAGACTGTCAGGTGTACACGAAAAGATATCTATTTGTTCGGCATATTTATTTGATAAGCGACTCAAACGCGGAATAGGTGAGTTAGCACCGAGTACAGTTCGACGGATTGGTGGCACAAAAGGTGCAATAGGGTTACGCGGATATTTATAAGGCACTCTTAATCGTAGACGTGATAGGATCTTTGGACAATTATAATGAGAGTTAAGTAATTTGTTGAGAAAGACTAAATCTAGAATGTCCTCACGTTCTTTTAGTGAGCTCATTTCAAAGTACCTTAACCTATCAGCATAAGACTTAACATCCTCTGCTATACCTTCAGATTGTGCTAAGTGCCAAAGAAATCGTTTCTGCACACGCTCGAGTGCTCTTTTCAGTTAAGTATATATGTATATTACGTATAAATATACATTAGCAACTCTTCTGCGAAAAAAATAGAATCAATTAGAAGTAAAAGAAATAAATATGCCGTTTACTCTGAATATGTGATTACAACCTTCCTTTATAATACCTTTTACTACCTTTCTTACAATTATAGTGATGTAACTTAAATGTTTATGTAGATTCGAATTTTTTATTGATTTTATACGTTACAGAAATGTTAAAAATTCTCTGACGTCAATAAATCAATGCAGGCCGATCCTGTCGACAGACTTATTGCCGATAGCATTAACTTGTTAGGAAACACAGCGATCTGACTGACGGGGTCGAGGTCTGTTACGACTCGTCGACGCTTAGGCGTTTGACACACAATGCACACCTCACTCCACCCACTCGATGGCATCCTAAGCCTAGTCCGGTCACGCAGGAAGCACTCTTAGAACGTGCCTCTCAGCCCTTAAGTGGGCTCCTAACACCTGGTTTGAGTATTTTAACGCCTCCCCACTCTATTACGCTGTGGACGACACAGTTCGAAAAAAATAAAACGAGAATGTGCTGGGCGGACTTATGATAGTGCACAGGAGGTATGTGGTTTCCGCACGCATATTAATCGGCGACGCTCAATCGAACAATATCTCAACCTCGTAAGAAATTAATACCTTATATTAAAATAAAAACACTTTTTTAATCATCCTTTTCTACTAGGTATATGCTAGTATGCGTTGATTTACATGTAGGCTGTATAAATTTAAGCGAAATATGTATGTAATAAACGTTCAATTTTGATGTTATTACTATATCCGGTTCTCGTTCTATTCCCTAAAAATTATATTCCAGCTACATTTTTTTTATATTTATATTATAAATGTAAAAGTAGCTCTGTCTGTCTGTCGATCTTACACGGCCAAACCAATGAACCGAATTTGATGAAATCTGGTATTAAGCAAGCTTGAACTCGAAGAAAGGACATCAGAGTAGGATTTTCCTAACAAATGACAACCAATCCCCTAAAATGCGAGCGAGGCCGCGGTCGCCAACTAGTGTCTAATAATTCATATTTATAAAGTGACGGTTGAACGATACTCGGCCCGTTTACTTGAATAAAGTATATTTCGATTTTCAACCGACTTCCAAAAGGAGGTTATCAATTCGTCTGTATTTTTTTTTTTTTTTTTTTTTTTTTTTTATGTTTGTTACCTCATAACTTTTCACTGGGTGGACCGATTTTGATAATTTTTTTTTTGTTTGAAAGGTAGTGCTTCCCGTGGGGTCCCATTTTTTTTATTTTTTTTTCCGATGATGGTATCCCTGTGAAAACGACATAAGTCTTAAATTTGCATTATGTATATGCGCGACAAATAGGTGAATAACTGAAAATCACGTTATCCAATTTTGATAATTCTTTTTTTATTATAAAATATATACTTCAAGGGTAATTTGGTGAAAGTTTGGTAAGGTTCTGAGCACAGGATCCATGACAAAGTGACGGAACGGAAGGGAACGGAACAATTCTGAGGAGCACGTTAGCGATACTCGGTCGAATCTTTTATTTATAGGTTATTTGGATATTTGAGTCACCTTCCGTAATGTGGTTATGTTTATGTAATTATCATAGTCGAATATTATAATCAACTAGCTACCCACCCCGGCTTCGCACGGGTGCAATACTGATACTAAATATACTACAGAATTTGTTTATATATGACATCACATCGCAAACTTCTAAAATTATCAGTGTTTCTTTACCATATTGTTCATGTATTATATACACAAACCTTCCCCTTGAATCACACTATCTTTTAAAAAAAACCGCATCAAAATCCGTTGCGTAGATTTAAAGATATAGGGACAGAGAAAGCGACTTTGTCAACCGACTTTTTTATACTATGTAGTGATGGAACTCCTATACGGCTCGCAGTTAGGGTGCGATATGGGGCAGAATTTCTTACTATCTTTAATCAAATTTTGTGTATGTGATGTGATGTCATATGATGTACGAAATATAGTTGGTCTTTTTCAAAGTTTTTTTGCTGAGTTCGATTACAGCTCTTTCGAGGGATCCTTGTAGTTCACGCCGCGTGACGTATTAAATCCGCATTTTCGAAAGTCTATTTTTGCTTTATTCGCAAGTTTCCTTTGAAATTGTCCTCGAAGTAGTTTCTGACTCATATAAACGGAACGCTTAATCTATCCATATTAAAAAAAATTAGTTAGTCAACATCAGCTTCACTTAAAATCAAAAAATAAATAAAATTTTAACAAAAAGAAAAACCGACTTCGACAAAACAATATTTTAAAACAAATGAATATGCACGAAAAAGTAATAAAAATAATTGCGTATTCAACATATTTTTTAGAGTCTTCCTAAGTTAAATGAAATGAAAAATATTAGACTACTTAAAAGTCGATTAACGATTATATCATGTAGTTATAATTATTGTTATATTTGGAGTCGGTGTCAGCCAATAAAACCCTACAGTATATCTATCAAAAAACAATACGAGAATACTTTAACAAATATGTTTTTTACAAATTACCTTTTACACAATAATATACTGGATCAATCAAGGGGCTCGTATCGCTTCATTCTTTTGATTGTTGGGGCAAGGGCACCGTGGCTGACACCGGCTCCAAATATACCAATAACTATAACTACATGATATAATCGTTAATCGACTTTTAAGTAGTCTAATATTTTTCATTTCATTTAACTTAGGAAGACTCTAAAAAATATGTTGAATACGCAATTATTTTTATTACTTTTTCGTGCATATTCATTTGTTTTAAAATATTGTTTTGTTTGAAGTCGGTTTTTCTTTTTGTTAAAATTTTATTAAACAATAACCGACTCGATACCAAAATCGTTGCGTCGTCGGATTTAAAACGTATTCACGTCAATCCCCCGCGACTGTGTATCTTCCGACGCAGTCAAACCCGTTTTTGTTTTTCATATTGAAAAGCTTTTATACCAGATATTGTGATCGATGGTGACGAATAAAAGTCGGGCAAAAATTTTTGCAGTCTAATTTATAATTCGTGCAGGAATTTTCCACACCAATCAATCAATGCTCGAACTTAAAATGTTTTTGTTTCAGAACTGAAACAACTCCATGTATTTTAAATAGTTTTTTTTAATCTTTAACAAAAATGCAATGCTGAATTCTGATATGGTATCGACTACTTCGATAAATTAAACCGGTTTATATTTTATATGAATATTTTATGATATTGCGTATATATCATATCATTTATGTTCAACTATAAAATTTATGAATGAAAAAAATATTCGCATATAAAAAGAGTTACAAAGAAAATTTATTGCAAAGTTTAAGTTTTAGATTTTTTCAATAAAATTCTTTAATTAACTTTGACGTTTTTACTGATATATCTATCATATATCTATTTCTCTATTTATGCTTTTATGTATGCTTAGATCCTTAAAATTACGCAACGGATTTTGCTGCGGTTTTTTTTTAATAAAGAGAATGATTCGAGAGGAAAGTATACATATGGACAACATAGTAAAGAAACTATCAATCACTGATAATTTTTTGAAGTTTCTGGTGTGATGTCGTAAATAAACAAATTCTGTAGTACGTATATTTAGTATCAGTATTGCACCCGTGTAAAGCCGGGGCGGGTCGCTAGTACTATATATATTTTTGTAGACTCGGTTACAGTATAACCGACCCATGTAATTACAGATACATGGAATTGAACACCTAAGTTCGTATTATAGGCGTTCTGTTTAAGGAATGGTTTTGAGTTAGCTGTGCTTTCATAATAAAAATATAAATTCTGTGTGTTTGTTACGTAAATTTTAAGAATTTTCCATAAACAAATAATCTCATTTGAAAAGGTAGCAATCGTCGGAAATAGAAATTTCCTTCAAACATTTGCATTGTTCCATAAACTTAGAGCATTCTAACAAACCTCACAGTTCCTTTCTTTGTTTTGCAATACTTATCTAATAATTTGTTTTCGGTTTAATAAATTGCGATAAATGTTTCGACAGATATTTGTGACCTGAATTTTGGTGATAAATTAGTTTAACAGAATGATAAGTTAAATTTAATTTGGCCGCAATGTAATAAAATATGCTTTAAATATGTTTATGTAACTGTGTTAATTGGAACTAATAAAAGTAAATTCACAATAAAGTTTCGTTAAATATGTTGAATCTATTTTTGTAAAATAATGATATTCAGCAATAAATCTGACTTCAATTGACGTTTCAAATTAAAATATACATATTGGTATATGTACATACTATTTTCCCCCCGCAACTTCGCCCACCTGTGTGTTTACAGCAACTTTTCTGATTTACCTGATATCTATGTAAAATTTTATATACATCTGCTTCGTAGTTAAGACGTGAAACCGTAACAAACACAATTGCTTTCCCATTTAGAATATTATTACGGACAAGAGTTAATAAATGTATAATGTTACTTGGTGCAAAAAGTACTTACAAGCATAAATAGTTACAGATAACTGACAAATGTTAGTAAAACTAACATTGTATGAGTTTTACGATGTTGTGTATAAACCAGTTGTTACCGGTTTGTTTTGCTAAGGTAAATTAAAATTAAATAATAAATGAAAGTTCTACCTTTATTTTATCCTAAATCTGATTGAAAACAATAATAAGGACTGAAATTGCTTTTTTTTCGACCCAACAATGTCATCGCTCGCATCGATCTCAAAGATAATGGGTAACGTTGTTACTATTGGTATATTAAAGTAAAGTAAAACTAAATTGCAAAAATTTTATCAAATTACTCCTTGTTTACGGTCAGTAACATATAATCCCACTTTACCTTTAATGAATTTACTATCAAAACTAACACTACATATCTAGATTTTTAGTCTAAGACATAATAATTACTTTTTCTCAGAACTTCTTCGAGATTTTAACAGACATCTTTTTCGATATAAAATTAAGAAAATAAATGATCGAGAAATCGTTCTTGAGACCGATGCTATGACTAATTAAAGACAGGTAGAATTATCCCTTGAAAAACTAATTGGAGATCATTATTAGAAAGGAAACTTCAGGTAATAAGGCTGAAGAGGTATTCTTCAAAAATATTTCAAAGCCAATTAATTGCCACAAAGGTGTGTAATACTCAATCAGAATATAGTAATCAATCAATCGTAATATTAGATATCATGCGAATTACGTTTATAAATTACTGACAGGAATCCGACACGAGTATTAAATACAATTAAACATTCAAAATTTTTAATCTGCAAACGTGAACATTGACATATCTCGTTATGGCGGGAAATTGATTCACTTTTGATATTATTTCTGGCCATCGCGTTGTAAAGTAAAACGATATGCATCAAAACAAAATTATATAAGAAATACTGAGAAATATTGTTTTAATTCTGAGTTATTTCCTTGACGTAAAACAAAAGTATGACCTTCACGTAGCAAATTATATTTCAACTTCTTTTAATGTATATCAAATGAATATTTATATAGGAACGCGAAATATTTTATATATATACATCACCGTAATATTTTAGGCACCGTAAGTTAGTTGTGGGGCTCTGTACAAGTCCATCTGGGTAGGTAAAACCCTCTCATTAGATGTTCTTCTACCTAACAGCATTAAACAGTATTGCTGTTACCCGGTTCGAAGCGTCAGCGAGCCAGCGTAACTATGTACATATAATCACAAGGGACGTAAAATCTTTGTTCACAAGATGATGAAGATACTTGTATATGTATGGTTAATATATGTTTATATATCATCTATGAGATCGCCCATACCCATCCACCTAACTACATATAAAAATGTTTCTAATAAATCTACACAAATTGTAACATAGCATTTAGTTTACAACGCAGACGGATAAAATTGCGATAGGTTATTATTTATTTATTTATTTATTATAAACTACATTACATTTGTGATATAAAAATCCAACTAGTTGTACGATAAACAAGTAATCCTAACAATTAACCGGTAACTTATCACTATGTACTAACATGTATAAGCTTCATTAATTAATTGAATATGAATCCACTCTAGTATATATGTATGGGTTCACACATACAGCTTTATGTCATAATAAAAACTCTATTTACGTAGTTACTTATTCTTATACGTACGACAATACGAGATATCAGTTTTATCGATAGAAATAAGTAAAGCGATCAGTCAAACAGTAATAGGATCGCGTCGGAATGATGACACGGGTGCTTAGGGCCCGGATATGACGTCATCACCGTCGCAATAGCCGGTAAACGTCACTCGAGTTCGGACAAATTTCAATGTGTGTGTGAAGTGTGCATTTTAATATACTTGTGTAGTACGTCAGCTACGTGTGCTGCGTGGGTTCTGTACTGTAACTGTACAATTATGATCTGTATCGTTTTGTAATTGAGTTCATTTTTGTATGAACATTAACATATTCCGATTTTCGAGGAGTCTTTGTTACGTGCACTCGAGTGAACCAACGTTTTTTAAATCAAGCTATTGTTTTTTTTTTCAATAGTTATGCAGCCGTTTTTCGTATGTATGAAACCCTAAGTTCATTTTACTTTACAAATTTAAATGATTATATTTAATTACTGTTTTGCTTAAGATCTATATAAAATTAAAATAATATTTCATTTTTACGGTTCGTATAATATATTTATTTTATTTTTGTTTCTAATTCATTCTTAGACGCATTTATAAATGCAGTTTGAACAATTGGAAATCTTCCAAAAGCAATAAAATCCTTTCCGCTTATACTAATAAATTCAATTTAATGCTCAATACAATGGCTTTACGAATATAAAATTTATTTAATACATAGATGACATCAGCATTTCGTAGTCTAAGGCTTGAGAAAAGTATTAAAATATATAAGTGTGTTACAAAAAAATAATTAACATTAATCCTAATTAAAACGATTATTTGTACGTTACTTTTTTGCGCTACACTTAACTAATCCCAAAAAAATATCAACAAATTTATTTGTAGAAACAAGTTTATTATCATTATTTAAACATCTTTTGAACGAGCTATTACTTTAAAAAACGAAGTCTAAAAATTTCAAAGTTTTTATATCTATCTATCTATATAAGTTTTAGTCGTATCGAAAATCACGTTAAATCTAAACATTACAATTTGTAAATTATATAGATTTATATAGTTATGTTCCATTTTAAATTACTAAAATATTTCATACAATAGGTGTACATACGTTGGATATGATGAATAATAATAATCTTTGAAGTGTAATTCTATTAAGAGTATTTCAGATTAATTAAGATGCAACAAAATCACATTATCTACAATGTTTAAACATCCTGTACAAAGATGAACAAAAACGAATTCCAATATTTTTTATTATTTAATAAAATTTGCAAGTTTTATTTATTTCTATATAATGATAAGTTCGAATTATTAATCACAATTGTGTTTTCAAACATATTTATATTATTTTCTGTTCGTGTTTATAAAATCATAAAAGCGCATTCTCCACTGTAATCCTAATTCGTTTACCTTTATATGATGTACTTATATGTTGTTCTTTAAAGACGTAGCTTAAATTTTCCACTTCAAACGAGACAGTACTGACAAAGAGAAAATTCAATATTACAACACCACTGTAAAGAGTTCACAAAAGTCATTTTGAACGTAATGTAGTGTGCATTAAAATCGCCCTTCGTATGATCATTGAGCCGTGGCTCTTCCAACAATGTTCAGCCTTAATTAAAATACACAGAAAGACCATAATTCTCTGAAAATGGATTTAAGTAGGGACGTCCTTTAAGGGGAGTCGGCCCTTCATATAAAGGGAGACAAATTGTAAAGAGACGACGATCAAAGTGAGAATGAATAGTGGAATTACTTGCGCCTGCGACTTTCTGACACTTGATTTCTTCATTCAGGGCTCATAAATCTCCAGTAGCCCGCTGTGTTTGATTAAAATGCATAATGAAAGATCACCCACAATAATCGAAAGTAATTTGGCAATTTCTTCAACAGAGCATTAAGGCATAATAAACTTGTTTTTGCGAAAAGTTTTTTTTTTCATTTTCAACTTATTAATATGCTTGTTTCGTACCCGAAGTGCTCGCTACATTGCGTTTTAAGATACACAACCTCTTTAACTGAATAAATTTAGTCAAAGAGAAAATGATTGCTTAAATAAGCTTTATAAGTAACAGCGAGATTTTAAATGCAACTACAAACAATCAAATTTACAGTTGTGTTACAAGATAAATTATAAAGATTTATTTAATTATTGGAATGTTGAATTTTATTGCAAGTTTTTAAAAATAAAAATAAAGATATAAAACCTTTTAACAGATTCAATTCGGTATGAAATGTTTTGGGAAAAGCAGTAATAATTTTTTTTCTACAATTACTGAAAAACACTTCGGTACGAAAAATAATACGGTAAAAATTCCGAGTATTATTCATCTTTGCAGGACGGGAAAACATGCCTGTTTTTCCGGAATCCAATATTGGCAAACAAAACCAAGTGCAGGGAAATGAATTCGACGCAATTAAGTAACCAGCGGCTCGTGCAACCGGTTGCGTTGACCGTCCATCGGATATTAAAACTACAACGTAATAAATTATACATACCTCTCACTCTATCTTTGATAATTCTCGTACTATCTCACTCGTGTCTTCACGTCGTCCTAGGAGTTGCGATTAAGAATAGCTCCACGGCATCGTACTTAACCTCGTGTTTCTTTGCATCAACTTCATCTTCAAATGTAAACCAGAAGCAGTTTTTAATTTAAATAATATTTACATATATCTTATATACATATCGATTTTAACATAAATGAATATCAATGTCAGATTCACATTGTCGTAACTGAATTTATATTTTTGATTGTACAGTAAATATAAAATATTTTTTTTAGTGTTAAATTAAAAGAACGTAGAATCTTGCACCCTATTTCGATCGTCATAAAACAGATATCCTTCTGTTTTTCTTTCGTCGATTTCAGTTCTTTAGCATTTAGTGTAAATAATAATGAACAGTATAAAAATATTAATTCCTAAAATCGATAAATACATTCATCCTACCTAATATCGTTTTCATATCTTCGAGGACTGTATCGTTTAGTTTAGCGGCTAGCTTATATAAGACAGATCGCGAAGTCCAGGATTTAAACCCGCAGTCAAGTCATTCAAAATTCATTGAGTTTTCATCTCAAGAAATTCTCAGTAGCATCCTAGATCTTTAATGCCGACATTGTTAAAACTGCAGTCTCCGGTCGTATTTGATTGTCATGCCATGGGATTATGAGACAGGGAATCAAAAGTGCAACTACTCGTATATTTGCGTACATACTTCTGAACTATAAAATCGTTGGCTAGTGAGAATGATTTCCGTGGCTGAAATCAGTACAGAGAATATTATTTAAATCACCATCAAAATATTAGTGATTTTGGTCATATTTTTAGAAATTAGGAATAACATAATCAGTAACCATGGTTACAATTGTAATATCGTAGTGCATTTATCAAAAGGAAAATCAGCCGTTTAAAAATGACACGACCGCACACAACGGTACAATTATTGGAGAGAAACTGAAATGGATAATATTTTTATTTCACACAATCATCAATAAATAATGATCTTATCGGGGCGATGTAAAAATACGATAGCGGAGTTCTCAATTGAATTGGTTCTCATTGACAGTAAGAGAAAGGTAGCGAAGAACGATTTATTGCTTATTTTTTAATAATGGACACGCGCGATTCGGTATATTTATGTTCGATACTGAGAGACTTTTTGTGCGAATATTCCTTTTTCCACGGATTTTGCATTAGACATTTAATAATATTTCGAACCTTTTGTGAAAGGGAATCGTTACATGTAAATTTAAGCTATGTGAATTTCTCTACTATAATATGCATGCATTATACATGTAAACCTTTCTCTTGAATTGGTGAAAACGTCATTAAGATCCGTTGCGTAGTATAAAAGGTCTAAGCGCACACACGACGGGAAGCGACTTTGTTTTTTACGATGTAAAGATTAGCATATTATACACATATACAAATGAATTGAAAAGCCATTGACGGTGGGAGAATCATTGGTACTGTCCGGAGAAGGTCCTGCAATAAGTCCTACCTTTACAACCACTTTCAAATATGACATTACACCCCATAAAAATTAAACACAAAGATACTACATAGCTAAAGTGCAATATTACTATGCAAAAATAAAATTGCTTTAATAAATATTTGTTGGTAACTTGTACAAATCACGTTGAACATTATTATATAGATATATTTTTGTGTACATTTATAAATCCTTTTTCTTGGCTTGCATTTGACTTGACACGCTGCCACGTGTCTAGATACGAATATAATATATTGTTTATTCTTACAGATGACCAGTATGCAAGTGTTAGACAATAATAATTAGTATTTTCATATGTGAACAAAGTTAACGAGCCGCTTCCATCCCATTTAGAATTTGTTTCTTCTATATCCCATAAAACGCTCAAAATGCATCTGTTGCCAAATATAAAAGTTAAGGAACGCATATGTGCAATAGATTATTACACAATTCATCAGTTCATGGTTGATGGCAAACTTTAAGATGAAACAATCCTGACTGTTTTTATTTTGTTAGTAAAATATATGTATATTAGTCAGACAATCACAAGCACAATGTTTTCAACCGGTTTTTCTCAGTTATTTTTTTACCGAACCATTTTTTTCAGTTTTTCACTTGACTTTCAATAACCAAGAGTATTGCTTCAATATCGATTAAAGGATTTTAATTTCATTGGTATACTTTGGTATAATTTATAGAAAAAATTACTTATGTCATAATTTCTAATTTTTCACTAATGTAAGTCCGTTTTTACGACTGCGTGACTTCTTTTATAAAAAATTGGAGTACACTTAAAAACATCGTAAAATTGCAGCAACAGGATAAATACAAAGACATCTTTTAACAACAATACAACTTAGGTTGGGACTCTATATTGTTAATACATGTACCTATTTGTCATAATTCTGCTATAATTATTAACCCGATTTTCAAAATACTACCAGCTAGACATCGACAGATTAAAAGGCTTTGTATCTAGAAATAAGGTGGAACACATTAGAAAAAAAAAATATCTTACACAAAATATTTTTTAAAGTTATGTAAATAGCATTTAAATAACGGTAGAGTCGATAAATAACACGCGCACACGTCGCGGTAGGCAGTTAGTAAATGAATAAATCCTCGTGTTTACTAAACTCATAGCGACCCTTGTAATGTGATTTAACTGACACTGCGCTCCGGGCGTTATATAACATCTATCTCAGTTAATATTAGGTGGGAAGTCAATTGCGAATAATTTGTTTGAGGTGCTTATTACAATTAATGTTTGAAATTGACAGTTAATTGGTAAGGATGTACAGATACTGAACGGAGATTAATAGAATAATAATATATCTTTAGGTTTATCTATGTATAAATTTGTCTACTGGTGTGTAATTATTATGATCGTGATATATTGCTTTTTTATTTTCTAATAGGATTTTTGTCGCTAATAAGTTAAAAATATGGACATACGCACAATTTTAAAATACTGAAAAATAAACTTAAAACCCCGAAGTGAAACATTATTACTGAAATTTGACCCTGCATACTGTTAAAGTTTGACCACCCGTGCATATTCATGTTGACATTAAACATATTTTATAGTATTATTATTCTTTATTTATTAGAAGTAGTGAATCATATAAAATGAAAGTTATTAACTAAACAGTTGAAATCGTCAGGTCATATAATCCATTATGAGTACCTATCTACTAATAGTGAACCCACTGCATCGATTTATCGATTTTAATAAATCGGTGCTGAGGTTACATTTTATGTGAATTATTATATACAGACATTTTTCACATAGTTGTCAGAATAGTTGACGTTTATGGTTAATTCTTCGCTCCCTTAGGTTGTAACGTAAAGTTATTTAGCCTATAACCTTCCTGAATAAATAGACTATCTGACGCAATAGGGAATTATTTACATCGGTCTCTCATAAAAAGTTTGTAACTCCCTAGCTCTATAATATAGATTGATATCTATGTATTTCTTTAAAAGTAAAATATATTTTGCGAATATGTCTATAGACAAAGTGAAAGCTTTAAAATATTATTGTTACAGGATCACATTGTTTTCAAATACTCATATAGCCTGAGATATATGTACGTAGATATGTAGTCTGCATACAACGCAATGCAGGCCGCGGCGCGCCGCACTCAGTCTCGCATATTCGTTATTGTATATTTCAACTTTAATTACGATACCATTCATGAAATATAAGTACGCGAAATTTAATACATTATTACAGTTATTATTTTATACCACTATTTTTGTTTAAATTGTTATCATCAGTCCGAGTTCGTAAACTAGACTGGCTGGACAAAGGCTTCTAAAGCGAGCGACTGAGACCGGTGTTCGGCTTTTATTTTGCAACCGTCACCAGCCATTTTTCATATATCGACCATCCATCTAGTCAGAGGATGTTCTTTATTAAGTTTGCAAAGACAGGGTCTTCACACAAAAACCTGAAGTAAAACATTATATTTTAGTATAAACTTTTGGTGTACATATATTCACTTCTATAATATTCATGTTAATGATGATAAAACAGCTGAACGGTTAAATCCGCTCCGATTCTGAACAAATCGTTTGGGTAATTTAAACTGACATCAATTATTCTACAAATCAAATTATCTCAGAAATGTTCTACTAAAATATCGGATGAAAAATGTTCTACAATAATATACAGACGATGTTATAAAAACAGGTACCATGCAAAGTAATAACTGTTTCTTGCAACGTCAATGCGCCGCCAACCATGAGGACTAAGACGTGTCTGTAATACTTAAAATTCCTAGACATAATTAATATAGACAGTATATGATAATGTTATTTCCTGTAATAATAAAATGACAACATAAATCCGTCCTTGTTAATAAGATTTGTTTCAATGGAATTATTGTTGGTACAATAATGCTTAAACATGATCGATTGCTCAAGCGATTCATTATAAATACTGTTATAAAACGCGCGTCCGACTTATCTGGCGACAAGCTGTCTCGTCGATTTTATTGCGCTCGTCTTAGATATTAACTGATATAGTTTAGTTTTAAATAGATTAATTAAAACATGTATGTATTTTTTATTATATTATAATTTGAATGTATATACATGAATCTCTACGTATGGATGTATAAGCCGTATTGAAATCAATTTTTTATTTATTAATATAACAACTATAACCTCTTTTTGTCATATTCAAATTTATTCAAGCTACAAATATTAAACTGGCAACCCTAAATCTGTTAACTTTGTCTTTTGACATCGCGTTGACAGTTGTGTGACAACTTAATGTGTTCTCCGTGGACCCAGAACTTCAATTTCACATTCAATTCCGCGCTGACGAAATCCTGCTGACCTGAATCGGGCTACAATAATCTTGTTACTTTCGTATTTTCAGAAGCTTATGCAGATGAGAATTTCTAATTTCATTTTATATAAATCATGTTTTATAAAAAGTATTCTCAAGAGCGAATTAAATAAAGGGCTTTATAAATTATACAAATTGGTATCTTGAATATATGTATATACATATATAAAAAGAAATTAATCGCACTTAACAGAATGAGCTTAATACCTCTTTGATCCATTGAAATCCATTAATGAAGGTTACCACAACGTTTTGTAGACTATAAGAACCTGTAAAACCATAACTAAAATAAATAAAGAGGATCTCTTTATCAGATATTTTCACGTAAATAATAATGAATTAAACGCTTAAAAAACGTTAATCATAAAGAGGATACAAATAAATCTCAGAGAAAATTTTATTTCAGCTTTGAAATTATGACGCGAGATCAAATTAATTCTTTATTAAACGTAATACAATTATAGTAGTTATCAAGTAGAGCTGGCGGTCGAGACAAAGAAAGATGATTTGTGTTCTGTCGTGAATCGTGATAATTAAGCGATGAGACCGGCTCTTGTCAAGTTAATCTAATGAATGTTGGGTAGCCACGAAGAGCGTCGTTGACTTATTGTTTTATGTTAGAACATTCTCATATTCTACATGTTTAATCGTTTGAAAATAGTATTGCATTGCCTGCATTTAATCTGTAGAAAGTAAAGCTCATGATAAGATCTATCCGTATTAAATAGTATAGGAGTATTAAACCATCACCTACACCATAAATTCGCCGCATATAATGATTTATGAGTACATAATGATCATTGAGGTATATTAAGCAAAGACTTGGCCGCATTTAACCAAACAAAGAAAACCTAACCGAACACTATTATATTCTAATAATAAATCTTTACGGATACATGAAGTATTTTAATCGATATTTGTAGAAATTATAATTTTTGTATTTTTTTTGTATAATAAACAAAAAAAATAAACACTCATTATTAATACTATTTCTAACATTCGAAACGAAAAATATATTTTTCGAATTTAGATTTGAAACCTACTAGAAATAACAAATAAATAAAATAACAAAAAAACAAAGCAGAGTTTATGTGCGAACGTATTTATTAATCTTTAATTATTTTGTTTTGAGCTTTGTAATTTTATACGGAAGATGAAAGACCGAGAGGATTATTACTTTTTTTTTATTTCATTTAGAAAGCGCTAATCGTTTTACGGTGATTCCTTGTATCAACTTACACAAATGAAATAAACCGTATTAAGAATAGAAAATAAAGCCATAAGAAACTTTAAAATTAATTATTAAAATTAAAAACGTCTAAATTTATAAAAGCAAAATTATATGAATCCTTTGGATTAAGGTATAATGTTTAGTATTCTAGATTGTTTTTTACCAGCACCCAAAATTGTTTCAGCTTTGCTTTTTTTTATTTAACTTATTAATTAACCTAACATACCGTAAATCCCATTTAACTAAGCAAACACCTTCTTATGAATTAAAGATGAATAACTAAAAAATAAATGCTTATCTTCAAAATCGTGTGGTCACTTATCACATAATGGCAATTGAAATACCAAGACAATCTATTTTCAAGCGTTACTGCATTATAAATAATAATAATAACTCCCACACTCTGCCACGACCAATATCGACAAGCTATTGAATAAGAAAGGCTCACAGTTGGAAATATGATCTACTATTCACAGATCGAATAATCAGTCATTTGTATCTTTAAGTTCCCGGTCTGCCCTTTATACGTCATAGCTCAAAGCATTGTGAAGATATTACTTGAAACGGTAATCCAAGCTTACAAAGTTAGACGCAGTCGCTAAATTTCAAGTAGTTCCATTGTCTCAGAACTTCATGAAATATGAACAAACAAATTGATTTGAAATAGATAAGTCGAAAGTTTAATATTGATAACATTCAAATATAAATAGAAAGCGTTGTTTATAAAACAAAAATGATTTATGAATTTGTATGATTTAACTACAGTGGTATTCAAATTTAAATCTTATATAAATCCGTTAACAATCCGCCGTGCTATTGGAAAACCCTTGGAGCAATGGTCGTATAATACTTTTACATTTAAATGAAATGAATTTGAAATAATTTAAAATTATGTTTGAATGTAAATTAACTCAAGTTCGATTCTGTTTGGAGTGGATTTAGCTTGAAAACGTCTTTATCTATACTAATATTATAAATGCAAATGTAACTTCGTCTATTACCTCTTAACGCTTCAACCGCTGAACCGATTTAGGTGAAATTTGGTATAGAGATAGTATGAGCTCCGGAAGAGATATAGACATATATAAGTCTTAATTTATTCTATGGGGGTAAAATGAGGGTGAAGATGGTGATTACCTACATATGTCATGTCGGTAAAGTTCTAAAAAAATCGCACGGATAAACCCGCTGGTTTAGCTAGGCTTTCTATAATAACATGGACTAGAATTTACATTTGACGTATTGACTGTTTTGATATTTGTCAATGTATACTGCGTACAAATAGTTCGAATAGATATGTTTGACTCAAAATATATGTTTTAAACTATATAATACTTTACTTAGATCAATGATAACAGTACAATAACTTACGTCTCGAAGTCGCTATAACTTTAAAACCGTAATCTAAAACCAAACCATTCCCATTAAGGAGCCGACTACAGTCCCATATCTTAAACCTACGCAAACGAAGTCGCGATAATAGGTCGTTTAGATCATGAAGTGGTATTATCTATGATTACGTAATTAGTATGTAATTGATATACATATTCCGTAATTAACTCGTCAAACTCAATAAATAATTACGCCTTCATTTAATATTTACAATTTAATTACGTAATGTCTTACCGATTCCCATCACGATTTCTATAGAACCGACCATTATTTTACCAACTATTACCTTTTTGATTATTCTGACATCTGACCCTGAATTTAGTTCAAGTAGTTTCTTTTATAACCTAAATAATATTAAACACGAATTTATACCTCACAAAATTCGCTCTGTGCTCGCATTACTTATTGTAAGTTTCACCAATTATTTTTTAAGGCGTTCCTCTGGGTTCCTGTTTTATGTAGGTGTCTTTAGCAAATATCTACAGTTTGTTTTGTTTGCAATGTTTTAAAACCTTTTACTAGTGATACTGAACTAATTATGCATTAGAAGTAGTATTCAAGATTATTCTTGGCAAAATAAAGATCAGTAAAGAGATTCTGCACTAAACTGCACTCTACTGAATCTTAAGCTATGGTCAAATCTTTAAACGTCAATAAAGTGACTTGAAACGTAAGTAAAACAAAATGTATGACGTTCTTTTTTTACATATTTATATGGAATAAGCGTTTGTCTTTCATCTCACCTGATGGAAAGTGCAGATGAAGACGAAGATGGTACAAGCCCATCCAAAAGAAACCTGTTCACTCTACTCTTAAAGGCTCCAGAGTTTAACTTATCAGGATAAATAGACGCAGGCAGGTCCTTCCAACGAAACTGCTACAACCCGACCTCAGGCTTAACCGTAGGTAATAAGTAGACACGAGTAATTTTCCTCAACTAAAAATTGGCTCTTACGAAAACATGGCTACAACGTCCTGTATACAGCAGCTATTCAGCTGTTCACTACTTGGAAAATCTATATTTAATATATTATATTAAATACTCATCTAAACTTTGTTTTACGCTTATTTGCCAAAACCCACATATTAAAACAAAATTCGAGCAAAAACAATAGGCATTCAAAGCTTCACCCCTCTATCCCTATCTCTCTACAGGTTTACCCGCAAACCCATTTAGGATATGGCACGGACTGAAGTGAATCGTGACAGTCGGACCAAACATTTAATTTCAGTGACAAACTATTTTTTTGAATATTAATCGGTGACGTATCACACACATATACACAGGCACATACATAGACAACTTTACACATTTATAAAGGTTGAAAATTTAATTGTGTATAAATAAAAGTCTTTTTTTTCTGTAGATACATGTTGTACAAGTTTTTTTTATTTTCCTTTGCTAAAACACGTTGGTTTTCTTCTATGACTTGGTGGGTGTGACCAGTAACACAGGCTTACACCTAGTCCATGGATGTTTGCTTAAATTTTAAATGATAAGTACTTTTACACATTTATCGTCCTACATCCTCACACCTATTTGTTTATCAAAAGCAAAGTTTTATATTCATAAATAAATGACCGTGCTCATATTTGCTTATAAAAGTAATTTCGTATTCCTAAAAGATTTGTTCTGAAATTTCGTAAATGCACGTTACTCAGCTACATATATCTAATATGAAAGTAGCTTAACTGTAACTTGAAATTATAATATTTTAGGTCATCATATACGTATACGCCTAATTTCAAGATAAAACTCAGTCCACAAATGATCATCTTAAATCAAATTATATATATACATTGTAAAAGTAATTGATGTCAATATAGTATAGATCCGACGTCTTAGTCTCTGTTAAAAGTGAATTTTAAGCTCCACTTGATATCGATCAAAGACTGGCTTATGTGTAAGAGAGCTCTTTTTCGACAGTTGTAAGCAATGTGAAGCTTGACTTTGTTCTCAGCTCAATTTTTTTTATTTTATCTCAGATGTAATGTCACTGCCCGATTATGTTACCTTTTCGAAAAAAGAACGTTTTAGTGTAAAAAAATAAAGGTATCCGGAATAAAAAAATCCATCCAATAGAGATTATTATTTTTTAAATTTTTAATATTATATAAGTTTTTAATAGTATTTAAGTTTTTAATATTACTTAAGAGTGTAATACTTTGTATTTAATTTAACAGTGCTGTAAATGCCTGTAGTGGTGTAGCACACTGCACTGGTCCGAGTACTTTTATTATATAAGTGTTATTGTGAATATGCTGATGGTGTTTCAAATAAATAAATAAATAAAAAAATAAATAAATAAATTATTATTTTAATAGTTAAATATTTACACACTATCACAAATTGAATTATATGGACATATTTTTGTTTTTATATGTTATTATTTATTGGATTCTTTAAGATTGGTTGTAATGCTAGTAGGTGTGTAAGTGTATGTGGAAAACTCCAAACGATTATTATCAATTAAATGTTAGTCTTTTGTTGATTGCAAGTGACTTCACAACCACATATAATACAATTTTATTTTACATTTAAAACATTGTATTTATTTCATATTTCCGAAAAATATTAACAAATTTTATATGGAAATAGGTTGGTAAGATAAGTATTATGGCAAGCAGACTATCAGATTCTAAAAGAATAATATCTATAAAGAATATTTATTTTTATCAAAAAAAGGTAGCATTTATAGCATCACAATCGCTAAAAAAGAATTATTACAGTCCTTATCATACACGAATTTGTAACTATTTATTTTAAATTATACTCTATGATATTCGAAGAATTAAATACTTAACTTGGCAAAAGAGATAAATACTCAATATTTTCAAGTCTGGTTCGACATATTAATAAAGCGTGCTCCGTGTCAGGTCAAGTAAACAGATAGCCACGTGGGGAAGGCAAAGGACGGCTGCATATAATAAATCTTCCATACTGCCTGACCAAGCACCGGGCGCTGTGAAAAGCAGAGTACCTTCTGCGTTTCATGTCGCTATTGATTAGAGCTACTATTATAAAAATAAGTACTCCTTTTTGGTATAATTACAAAATTAACTCTAATTTTATTTACTCTTCACTTTTTGCGTAAACAAATGAAATGTTCAAAGGATTAATTTGAATTAAATAAATGTGAGCCATCTATGTTGTTAAGAATAAGAAATTATTTATCAGTCTGTTATACTACTCAATTCCAATTATCCGACTTTGATAAAATTTAGTATGGAGCAAGCGTAACCAGCAAGGAAGAACAAGGACTACTTTTTATATGTAAAACGTACAATCGCACTGCTCAACAACTTTAAGTACAGAGTAGCGTCAACGTCATCACATTAAATGAAACGACCATTAATATAAGGCTAAATACGATCGAAAAATCAAATAGACGAATCATAAAAATGTGTAATAAAAAAACTCATACAGAAATTAAAACAAAGTAAAACACCATTTGCAAAATTAGTTCAATAACCCGTGAAACGGCAGCACAGCGCGGTCCGCGAGCTATGGACTTATACGCTCACTCGGTATCCGCACAGTCCCATTTGACTTTAGCCGGAATTACTTTAGGTTAACAATTTTGTAAATGAATAGCTCGAAATTCTATCATTTGACCCATTTTGGCCATAAGTTATTAACCCGCTAGTACTAATGTCACATCTCCAATAATGTTATAGGATGTTGTATATTAATAAATAGAAAAAAAACAGTAATATTGTAGTTCTCGTATTCCTTTTCATATATTATAATTAATGATATACACATAATGAAACTTATTTGTTTATTGTATGATATCATAATTAGCTATACGTAAGATTGGCGTGGTTAATCTATAAATTAAAATTAAAATCTGCTGGCTTTCACTGTTTTATATATTTAAATTAGTTTTTGTTTGTTTCAGAATGTGAACACTATCATCGGTCGATCAATGACTATAGCGGACAATGCGGTCACAAGCTGCAAAACCCTCGCCTAAGAAGGGAGCATTGGGAAAGACAACTTTCAAAGCAACTACTGCTAAACAAGTGAAGAAAAAAAGAGCTACGCCGAAAAAAGCTAAGCTCGCTCCAAAATCTACACCAAAGGGCTCTAAAAAAGCTACTGGCGATGATACAGCCAACAATAAAAATGACAATGAGCCCTCACTTAAGGAAAAAGATGAATCTTCAAATGAAGCAGCCAAAACTTTACCAGTCAAAGCCCACACATCTCGAGAAGATTCTCCTTCAAAAAAGTCGAAAAAAGAATCTAAAGAGACGAAAGATAAGGCTAAAGTACCTAAAAAAGTCGTTACTAAAAAGCCACTAAAATTAACTAAGAAAAACAAATCGACCTTAAAATTAAAAAAAGATGATAAAATAAATGATAACATAAAGTACAAAATTAATTTAGATGCGGTTAAAAAAACAACAAAAATCACAAAACCCGCAGCTAAGGCAAATTTGAAAAAAAGTAATTTAGGAAATCAGAAGAAAAAGGGATCCCTTTCTAACAAAGATTGTGAACAAGTTAAAAAGAATGAAGGTGAAAAAACTTGCAAACAGAGTCCCGCTGAAAATAACAGTAGTATTGCAAAAACTGATAATAAGGAAGGTAAAACTTTATCCCTTCAGTCGGAAGATAAAGCTGAAAAGGATGGGGAATGTACTAAGTCAGAAAGAAATGAGAACATACTTAAAAACTCTACACTAAATCTTTCTACCAATTCAAATGCTCAGGCTGAAACACCAAAAGTCGAGACTGAGCGACCACCTAAATTTTTCACGTCTAGTCGATCACCACGGACCGTTGACATAGACGTTAAATGTTGCAAAAATTCGAAAGGAAATTTAAGCGTTTCTGAAAGATTTGTATCTTTGAAATCTGATGACACTAACAAAGAAAAGAATGCATCAAACAATCTCGTATCTCAAGGTCCGGAAATCGATGTATATACTTTTACCGAAAAAGTCGATTCGCCAAAAAGTATTCTCTCAGATTTTAGGTCTCCTATCACGAAAAATATAGGAAGAGTGAGGCCTATAGCTAGAGTTAAAGGTACCATTATAGACAAAAAAGCAGATTCAGAAAGGAAAAAGTTCTCACCTCATAGGCCTATAGAAGAGGTGGTAAAACAATTGAAAGCTAATAAACGGTCAGAAGATTTAAATACGGGTCAAAATACTACAAATTATGTACCGCCTGGTTTAGATTTTAGTGCATTCACAAGTGAGAAAGAAGCTGAAGATAAACCACCTATTGTAAGTAAGTCGTATAAGATGGTTGCAAGAAAATCCAGTATAACGGGTAAACCTTTTAGTCCTATTAAATTTCTGGATCAAGAACCTTCTACTCAAAGAGATGTGAAACCCACAACTAAAACCAGCAATTATAAAAAAACCGTTAGTAAATCTAAAAAACAACAGAAAAAAAGTTGTTTGTCTGATGAGGAAATTAATACGTCTACCTTTTCCCTAAATACTAAAACTTTTCACTACACCTCTTCTGAAGAAAGTGTAAGTGAATCAAATGATGATAATGATAATAAAGAGTCTTCAGAATCTGAAACCTCTCAAACGAAAAAGACAAAAAATAAAAAATACAAGAGAATAACAGACAGTGCAAAGAAGACTACTTCGAAAGAGCTAAAAGAACTTTCAAAAGATTCTTTGATTGACTTAAAAGATACATCAGCTCTGTTGGGCAATGAAAAACCTAGCAAAAGGCGGTTAAAATTATTATCTATGTGGACTGGTCCTAAAAAACATAGAATGGCATCATTAAATGCCTTGGCTAAGGTACATTGCTTGTATGAGAATGAAAGTAGAACCCATATGGAATTGGGTTTAATGAAAACTGTTGAGAGACAAGTGATTCCAAGTACATCTAAAGTATCGGTTCCTAAAAAGAAGGAAGTAAAAACAAAAGAAACTGAGAAACAAGAGAGTACTTCTGAGTCAGAGTATGAAAATAAAAATGAGAAAGAAAAAGAAAGTTCCGAAAGCTCTGACGATAATCCACCTCAAAGAACATTACGAGGTGTACCTGGAATTAGAAGTGCCGGTAAATATTGGGACCCAAAATCTTCAACCTCATCCAGTGAAGATAGCGAACTTGAGTCAAAGTCAAGCAATTCTACCTCAGACAAAAAGAAAATAACGCCAAAGTCATCTATAGGAAAATCTGATTCTGATAAGCCTCCCCCTAAAATGAAAAAAACTGCTGGAGTCCCTATAAAGAAGAAGCGCAATAGAAACGAAATAGTAATGGACTTAAAAGATATGGTAGTTCAAAAGCGAATGGCGAGTTTAAATGCTACAGCTATTCTAGCTGCAAGCTATGAAAAGCGTTCCCCAAAATCTAACAAAGACGATACCACTTCAGACTCTTGTAGTGATGAATCTTTTTCCCAGAAGCCAAAAAACGTGATAAGTTCCGGCGTGAAGTCGGAATTAAAAAACGAAGAGACTAAAAAAGAAAGCGAGGACAGTAACTTAATCGAGGACCGAAAGCAAAAAGTTGAGGTTATTGTCAATCAAGACACTGATGTAACAATAACAGGTGTGTACTCTACCCATCATCATGAAGGATTCTGCACTGTCTCGGGAATGCAATATCGTATCTCATCGACAAGCCATACTCAAACTACAGCAACGGCTAATTGCGAAAAGGTAAGATTGTGTAACATTATTCCTTATTTATAATTTTCAGTCCATAAGCAATTTAAAAATAGAAAATCTATAGTTTAATTATTTCATGAAGTGGGGTGTGTATTCGAATGCTTAATTTAAAGTTGCCCTAAAGTCAATAAATCTTACATCATTTTGGCATATAATAATAAAGATGGTTACGCAGGCGTTTCGAGCCTCATTAATACGCGGTAATGAAGTAAGTTCTACTTAAACACGCCTCGGGACCTCATCCGCATGTTATCCCTCATCGTAACACCTACTCTAAAGCTTGCGTACAGAAAAAGGATCTTTACGTCGATTTTAATAATGACGACTTTTGAGTGTTAACAGAAATTCATTCTTGTGTGAAAAAAATCTTGTTTTATTGGGTAAAAATTTGCTGGAATAATATCTTTATTGATTAATTATTTACGAAGGCAAAATAATTATAAGCAATATATTTCATTTGGGAATTATATTACTATCGGTTAAAACCATCTAATAGCAGTCACCTCCATGTTTCGAATTTATTTTTCCAAGTACTCGTTCAAACTTTTTTACCCCTTGAAATAATATGGCTTCGAACGGAAAACAAATACTGTGTATTATAATGTAAGTTGAAAGAAGAATATGAAACAACTGCTCTTTGTTATAGGAGGGTTGTTCTCGAGAAGACGGATCTCGTTATACGCCTCTGTCTGCTTTATCATCTATGCAGCCACCTGCTGAACATTCGCATTCTCACCCGCATCCAGGTAAGATTTTTAATATTAATACAATATAGTACGTAGAATTTCACACGAACAAATGTAGTGCAGTGATTAAATCTGCTTATGCGCTTCAAAATGGATAACGGGAAAATATAATTAGTTAAATATAATTTATTTAAAAATTGTACTCATGTGGTAAACCTATACAGAATCGTTGGCGTAACGCCAACTGTACAGATGTCAATACGGAGTCTTGGCCCCGAGAGTCGCTTCCTGCGAATATCATAACACCTATTAATATTATTCTCTCGTGCTTCCCTCTAATTCACCATCTAATGTTCTAGCAGTTGATGCCAAAAGGCGTCAATTGTCAATTACTTTTTATTGTTTTGCCTTGCTAAACCTTTTCTTTCATCTGTTTTCAAGATTCTTCGCGTATTTTCCTTTGAATATTTTATAAACTCTGAACTGATTTATTATTAAAGATCCTAACCTACTTTAAGAATATTTTATAACAGATTTGACCTATAAACGCGAATTCAGGCGTATAAAAGACGTATAAATTCCTAATCTACTTCAACATTCAAACTCTTTAAATCACTTCGACTTCTAAGAATTGGAATAGTTTCGGAATTTTTAACGATTTGTTCAACGACAAACATCTTAACACATCAGATTTCTGAAATGCTTTTGTCTTCTAATTTAAAAATCACGAAAGAAATTTACTTGTATTCGATTAATTTGTATGGCTTTTATCATTTTGTAAAATTAAAAGCTTTAAGCTTATAACGTTTTTCATTAAACTGAATAGCGGTTACAATTAAATCGAAAGTGGATTCTCATGCGGACATCGATTTTGTATGGGTAACAATCATAAAATTGTAAATAAAATAAAATTGCCGGTCTCATCATTTTTGAAGTCGGTTGAAAAGGTCTTATTACCCCTATGTTTCCAATCTTTTTTTTTTTTTTTTGTTTTTTTGTTTTTTGTTTTTTTGTCACGATCAATATGATAGTTACATGCAAATATTTATAATTAACCGAAAATACAGGTTTATAATAAAAAGTATTGCAGTTTAAATGTTCCAAAGATCAAACTAATATTGAAAGTAACTCTTTCTGTTGATCATGATTGATTATGGAGTCGATCGATTCGAGAGATTGAGATCGATATTAAGGCCTGACCTGTAAAAATATATAGGTACATAAATTATGAGAAAAATAAATTTGACAACAGCAATTTCACTATTAACCAACCCAAAATATTTTTCATTGCTGTTTTCCATTTTACATATACAGTTTTCTGTTGTATCCATTAGACATAGGTGTAGTCTAAGCAAACATCAAAATTTCTGTATGATTTAAACGTATACAAAACGTCAGCATCTGCAGCAATAAATATGCATCTTTTAGAGATGAAACTTAGATATATAACATATAACAATTGTTAAAGATTGAAATTCACATTTCTAATTTGAACCAGTACTTTCAGAGATAAGATATACGGTATATTTAGATATAGGCACAAAAACGCTGTTCTCATTGTACGATTATTATTGTAGTTTAGATACGTTGAAGATCAGCTGACAAATATTCATATTTGATTATTTAAAAATATTATACAAGACGGTTATAATTTAAATATAGAATCAAAGTTTTCGTTTATCATTTAAAGTTGTGTTCTATTTATCATTTTCGGAATCATACCTATAACATGGCATTGGCTTCTTATTAGACCGTACGAGTACATATTAGTGCCAGTCTGACGGTGGCAAGAAGCCAAGTTACCCCCATACTCATATTATTAAAGATCGCCTACTTATCTCCGACGTCAACCTAAACTACGAATCAGCACTATTGAAGCTGATTGACGCACACTTTAGTACATCTTTATTCACTATTTTGCAACATGAATAAATGGATAGTTAGGTAAATGTTTGCATTTGAATGAAAAAAATGTTTATATAGAAAAGTTTTGAATTTGCGGTTTGGAATAGGGTATCCAAAAATTTATTCCTGGTCTATAAGAAGTAGACAGACTTTACTTAAGATATTCGTAGATCACTAAAATGTCTTAGAAAAAGTCTTCATTCCATTCTACTACTTACATTTTATAAATATATTGTAACAATAGTTATAAACAGCGAATGAAAGTCGTGTGAATCGAAATCGAAGAATGGTTTTAATATTGCTGAAATAGGAAAAAATTACAAATAATTTAAGTATTGTCGTGTCGCGTATTGTTTATAAAAATAAATTAACAATTTCCCTAACCAAACAGCAGACAATAACCATGAGTCATATGTGACTAACAGGCGCTTAATCTGCAATCTAACAGCTCCAATTTTGAATTTTATTGAAGGTAAATGAACTACAGACCTTTTTTTTACTTGTACAATTTCTCTATTTACAAATGTTCCATAAATATTATTGTTATTGTAGTAACATACTATTCAAACTCTGTTTCCAATTTTACTAACTGTGCGTGTTTTACTTTTTTTATCCGATTTTATCATTGTTTTGGCGATTATATTTCAATATTTATGTTTCTATTCAGTTGTGTAATCAAAGCACAGCGTCATTTTCTGTTATTGTCATTTCTATCGACATAACATCTGCCAAATGTAACAGTGGATCTGCTTTTTTTCCTGCTAATATTTTTAAAGGAATCTCTTTCTCTTTTTCCACTTCTGATTTACCAATTAAATGAACATTGTGTTGATGTTTTCTATTATTCTGATGCAGTAGCATCATCAAATTGCAAACGTTATATAAACATTCATTGCATTGCCCCTGTCTGGCTTCGGTTTATTATACTCTGTTGATATGAGAATAGTTCTTTATATTCTAATAAACGAGTGGGTTTTTCGGAGAACATAAATATTTCAACAGTACTCGTGCATTTTGCACGTTTCATCGTTTTTAGTCTTTCTGCGTAATTTTAAAATTTTAACTTTCAATTTTATTTAATGTTCTTCTAAATTTCACCTTTATTACATTTCTTCTTCGTAGTTTTTTCATAATTTTCTAGAAAAATATCCTTGTGAAACCTTGGGTTCAAAGTTTCCGGTATGACTTATAGTTACAATTGAATTTAATCTTCTGTGACATAAACATACCTGAGGCCCCTAAATGCTTAAAACTTTCGATTTATATTTGATCAATTTATTAATTATATTTTATACTAAATAATACACTTATTAAATTCATACTATTTTAAGAAAGCCGGCTGTTCACGCAGAATATCAGTATTAATTTAATTTCTGATAAGCCTGGTCGCTAAGATTCTTATCCGATTCTCTTACTCAGTTCCCGGACAAGCGACCCTCTTGGATAGTTGTTTGTATTCGGTTTCTAAGCTTTTCAGGCGTGCGCTGCAGTCAAACCGGTCTTACACAATGACTGCGCCGTTACGTAGAAAATGTATACTGAGGGCGTTTTTAACGATTTTTTTCGACTTTTTCATCGTACGGTTCAATCCTCGCTCGGGATATTAAAACCGTACTGGTAGAATGAGTATGTCGAACATCAATTTTTAATATAGATTTGACATCTTCAAATACCTTGATCAGGTAACCGGACCTGGGAATCAGGCACGGTGTTCTATGTTGTTTGGACTTAATCCGAAATCAGAAATTAAAATGAAATTATCCAAAACTATTTGAAATTATAGTACAACATATTCACTGTTACATTTCCTAAAAAGATAAATGAAGATTCCTAAAAATGCTCGACGGGTCAAATCCAAATCAAAATGGCGATTTTACGAATAGCTTATAATCCACCTACCCCGTACCTTCGCCTATGTCGTTCTAAATAAGATTAACCTAGAATTCCGATGCAAACTGATGTATCCGATTAAAAATGCAACGTTGACTGGAAGCTCGTTTGTTGTTAAGTCAATCAGAATTGTAACAGTCTCGTACAAAGGGACGATGCAAATGGGATATGGATTCCGGGAACGAATTTTGACAGCGTCATGATTCAAACAATGAATGTCCGAAGTTCAGTAGTCGAAAATAAAAACCCGTATGATTGTCATGACCGTCTACACTATTACAGTTTCGAAAGTAGAACAAATTCCGTTGTACAAATCTAAACTAATTTGTCAAAACTAAAAGCCTGACTATTTTATAAATATGTCAAAATAAGTGGATGCTTCTTGTATAAAATGTTTTATATTTACCGTGAGTCAGGTACCTACTGTCATCGATCTAATCATATTCGTAATATATACTAATATTATAAACGCGAATGTCACTCTGTCTGTTACTTCACGCTTAAACCGCTTAACTAATGTTGATAGAATTTTGTGTAGAGAGTATCAACCACAAAGTAGAACATAGGTTTCTTTTTAAATTAATCCCTCGAGGGGTAAAATGTGGGTGACGGTTTGTGTGCTTGATTTCGCTTGGATAAAACCGCGGGGTCAGTTGGTATACCAATAAAAATATATAATTACTCTAGAGTCTGGAATATAAAACAAATTCTGAATGAAAATTATTTAAGAATATATGTTTTAAATTATTAATTAGTTTTTTTTTTTTTTTGTTTATAACTTATGAGTGTAGATTTACATTATTCTATGAGTGTAGACATACATTGTATGTTTGTTACTGAATCAAACAATAACTGCTGGACTTGGAAAGCTATCTCAGCTTATACCGTAACCTAACCTAACTATTTTTTCAATAGAAATAAGTAGCATATTTCATTTAATAATATATGTAAATTTATATCCATATGGAGAGCATTCGTGCAAACGCAATTCAAGAATTCATACAAATTGTTGATTTATTTACAAATGTATAAATATCTTATATTTCTAAATACAAATATGGAAGAAACTCTCTGAATTTTATATATTATATCAATTTATGGCACTTAATCATATTTATTGAAGGTTGACTCGTAACGTTTACATTTATGGACCAAATAAACATTAAGTTAAATCAACGAATCGAGAACAAATTAATTTATTTGCAACGTTAAATTGTAATTTAAAAGATAATTTCGTGGCCAGAGATCTCATTTTTATTAGATAAGGCTCAGTAAACATTTATATTTCAATTTCACAATAATAATCTAATTCTGATATATTACTTTTTTTTAATACTGCTATAATAATAACTAAAATCGTCTAATTTATACTATCAATACATACTATATATAAAACAATGTCGCTTATCGCTGTTTGTCCCAATGTATGCTTAGATCTTTAAAATTACGCAACGAATTGTGATGCAATTTTTTTTTAATAGGATTATTCGAGAGGTAGGTTTTTGTAAAATACATGGACAATATAGTTAAGAAACACTGATCATTTTAGATGTTTTTAATGTGATGTCATAAATAAAAAAATAAACTGTAGAATATTTAGTATTGTCCCCACGTGAAGCCAAATCGGGTCGCTAGTTTATGCTATATTAGATTCCGACCGCGGTTTCGCTCATGTGGGGTCGAGGGTGTTTGACACCCTATGTCTTATTTGTACCCTTGTCAATGTATACGCAAAAAAATAATGATTATCGTTCGAGCAGTTAAGATGCGAAAACGTACCAAATAAATGTACATTTCGGTTCAAGTGAACCGACTTGCTTTATGTTAATAACTTTCGAACACCATTTAAGTTTACGACATCAGGTAATATGTGCTGTTGCATTACGTATTTTGAGGAACCACGTCTACAATCCAATCAGCGGTCTTAAACCAAGCATCGTATTGCGTGTTTCATTTTGTCAATTTCCAGGCTAAGGTGACATTCCAACAGTTGACCCAGATGATGGAAACGACAAGTTTGTGTTGCTATACGTACATACTCGTATTTATAATCGACCACCCAGTGTGGTCGAGTCTCATTTTTTAAGAACCAACTTTGTAATCGAGTTTATAACATTTCGTACAAAAAAAAATTGTTAACATTTTCGAAATTTAAGCTCTAATTATTTACCAATATACCTATACTCGGATTATTTATTTGATTGTAATTATTTAAGTTGCATAAACATATGACCTCAAAGCCGGATATTATCAAACGAGCGTAAAAGTTAAACTAGATCAATGTCAAACATTTTATGAATATTCAAAATCAAATATGTATTCAATATTTTATCTCCAATAACTTGCTTAATATGTTAACGTAAAAGATAAAAAAAAGTAAATACCTCGTCGGGGAGAATATCTTGGAAACGGCATTAAACTTTTCTTCTGAACGTTCACCGGGACGAAATGAATAAAGTAAAACTTATTAAATACAAAATTCGCTGAATTTAACCTTCGGATATTTATTTTAAATTCATTTGTTCAATGAAATATAACTTAAGAACTTTTGTACATTGGATTTATTATACAATTTAATAAATCCAATGATGTGAATATTTTGGTATAAAAAGCAACTTGTATCATTCTCCATGGTATAAAATAAGTATATGCAAAATCATATCGAATGATCAAATGCCATCATTATCATTACATAGTATAAAACAAAGTCGCTTACCACTGCTCAATGTATGCTCATATCTTTAAAATTACGCAACAGATTTCGATGCATTTTTTTTAATAGATAGTTTGATTTGAGATGAAGGTTTTTAAATATATATGGACAATTCAGTATCAGTATTGCACACGTGCGAAGCCGGGGCGGATCGCTAATTCTGTATAAATGAGCTGAGGGGTTGCACGCAAAAGGCCGATGTAACTAAGTATGTATCATTATTAAATTATGCATTGTTTTCATTCACCCTTAGAATCTAACAGCGTGGCCTATTTGTTATCTCGCTGAGAAAAACCATTTCAACGTTTTCCAGCTCAAACAGGCACAAAGCAACGAAATACCGGGAAAATGAAAACGCGGGAAGACTGAAGTTGTTGAGTTAATCATGAAAGCCGAACGCTAAGCGACTCGGCTCGCTTTTTGTTTTGTCTGCCTTAGGGATAAATGTATGACAACTCGGAGATATGTAAATGTATATTTACATTTGTTTCGTTTCTATTCGCCTTGCACATATCACATTTGAAAATGATATGATATGCAAATACAAACAAGCATGATATTGTTTAACTGTTTAGTGTGTTTCCTCGAGAGTATATTTCTTGGATATCTTACATATCTAAATATACATTTTGGTAATTCGACAACTCTCTCATTTTGGTCATATGTTATATTTGAGGTTATCTGTAAGTTTGCAAGTTTTAATTACAATCCGTTGTTTATATAAACAAATGTACCCTCGTCTTTCGTATCAATGCTGTCATTAAACATGTAAAAGCGTTGTTCCTGCCATAAATAATCCTAACCATCTCTAATTGAAGTCCTAACATGAAAGCCAATTTAAGATAAGCTACTTCATTTTCAAGAGCTGAGATGACCCAGTGGTTAGAAAGCGTGCATCTTAACCGATGATTTCGGATTCAAACCCAAGCAAGCACCACTATATACCTATATATATATATATGTGCTTAATTTGTGTTTATAATTCATCTCGTGCTCGGCGGCGAAGGAAAACATAGTGAGGAAACCTGCATGGGTCTAATTTCATCGAAATTCTTCGACATGTGCATTCCACCGACCAGCTTTGGAACAGCGTGGTGGAATATGTTCCAAACCCTCTCCTTAATCCGGAAGAGGAGGCCTTATCCCAGCAGTAGGAAATTTACAGGCTGTTACTTTACTTTACTTAATTTTGGTCAGGTTGTTCATTTTCACTGAACCTTTCATTAATAACAACATATGCATATATGTACGTACTATGTTTCGGATTCCGAAGCGACATGCTTTTCGAGGTATGGCAATGTAACCACTGTTAAACTACACACTTTCGGTATTTTAGTGTGACATTAAAAACCAAAAACTTGTTATAAGCCCGATCTCAGGTGTAGTGATTATTTCAAGGAGACAGTTATAACAGGTGTAAGGGCATCAAATCTACATAGTAATCAAAATGATAACCGTAACAATAACTGTTGAATAAACCATGTACGGAATAATTAAATCAATTCAATAAGGCTCTTTTGAAGATATAATAAGGCGCGATTGCATTAAAAAACGATGTATGTAATTAAAGCTTGTTTCATTTCCAAGCTGAACAATCGGCGCTCGAATCTTTTATTACATTTATAATCGTATTACCAGTAATTAAAAAAAATGTGTTATAGATTTACTTGCTTTAAATATTTATATTTACAAACTTTATAAAATCAAAATATACTTTATTCGAGTAGGCTTTTACAAGCACTTTTGAATCATCAAATAACAACTATATGAATGAACCTCCAACCGGTTCGAAAAGTAAATTCTACCGAGAAGAACCGGCAAGAAACTCAGTAGTTACTCTTTTTCAACCATTAAAAAATCCAGACATGTTAGTCAATATGTATGTAATATATACTGCCCGAAAGTCAACAAGTATTAATCCCTATTTATTTTATGCAGTACCAGAATTGGGCGGACTAACGCGCCGCGCTGCAGGCTGTTCCAGCGCCTTCTCAGCACCGTCGCCAGCTGCCCACCATGACCCAGGTAAGACCGTAAAAATAACCAGAACACACTCGTTAAACTTGTTATTAAATATAATTGTCTATAAATTATCTACTAAAGGTCTTATAAAGATTTAAATCTGACATAATCTGCTTTAAGAGATTCGTATCAAACGAGCAAATAAATTGAGGAAAAATACGTAGAAAATAGCGATAGCATTTCGGACCTTTTAGTAAGGACAACGTAATAAATCACTAAACAAACACAAAGGTTATTTGAAGGTTTCGAAAAAATCACTCAAGAAATAGAATTCGTTACAATTAAGACCACGTGACATTAATAATTTCGATATCATACATAAATAATTGTATGTAGTTGATTTTCTTAGCGATATGACAAGGTCCGATTTTAGTTGAGCAAAAAAAGAATCGCTTAATATTTAACTGTTGATGAAAAACTGCTCCTAATAAAGATTAACGAAAAGATAAATAAAATAAAAAAGGGTGCTTATCCAAATTGATAGTTCTTAATTTTTTTACCGTTACCTTATTGCATAATGAAATCGTCGTGATAAAAAGAATTATTCTTTACAACATAAATTTTGCATTTTGTCTATACAAATTTATTTAATTTTGTCTACGTATTATCCGTAAGATAATTTACTTAGAAGCTCTAGCTTTATGCAAACTCCAATCTAGAAACCTCTCAAAATCTGTGTTTGTTGTTTAAAACTTAAAATAACATCTTGGTTTCCAAAGTAACCATGTGAGGAATGCTTGATTTCTTACAGAGGTAATGTCTCATTTGCTTATTTATATTGAATAAAAAAGAGCCCGGAGTCAAGAAGTTGGCAGTATTACTACTATGCCTCGGACTACCTCGTTAAACCCTGGCAACTGCCTACAGCGTCTGGACATATAATGAACTATCCTTGAAGGTCAATGGGGTAGACATCTGTGCAGACAGTCTTAAAATTAAATACTTTGTAGAACTTTTATTTTATTTTATTATTATAATTTTAACTGGTTTTGTTCTTGATTAATTGAACTATGAATTTATGAATGTGTGTAATTATTGTAACTATAAATAAATATAAAATAAAAAACTGCACTCGGATTACTGCCCCATCGTACTTAGGATTAGAAAGTAGAGAGTGCACCAGCGCTTGAGCACGCATTCGTTCACTATTAGGTATATCTCTTGCGCATCTACGCAGGCTGTTGTGAAATTCGGTCAGAAAAATATACATATAATAAAATTAGAGTGACTGTTAGTATTATTAAAATAATCGCTTTTTACTAAACACGTATATTTATGTATACATGGTACCAAAATAAACAAATATAAAATATACCTAAATAACATTTTTTTCAATGTTTGTCTATCTGTTCATTCTGGCTAATCTCTCGATTTAAACGGGACATTCACTGGCAGATAGCTGATGTGATAAGGAGTAACTTAACCACAATAATAACGTTTTTGTTTAATTCAAACGCAGACGTAATCAGTATCGCTATTTATTATTATAATTAAGTAACGTGACAAGAACACAGGTGAATTTTCTTTGTCTACAAGTACAGATGTTTATAAATCGCTTTTTAACACAAAACCTTACTAAATCAACGCTTTAAACGTTCCCTGATTATATCCTTAACTTTGACTTCTCTTTAGAAATTTGTATGAAAACATACACAAATACTACAAAACATACATGCTGAAATCCTATTAGCAAATGAATGTCCACAATGTCAATCATGAATATTGTCAGATAAATTATATGTTTCGCTTGTATGTTCGAATGTAACTATCATCTAACAAAAGCCCTATTATGTGGCATGTTGTGGTTTAAATACAGTGAAACCAAATTTATCAATATTATTATAAACTAATCGTACTATTGTTAGTATGTAAATACGAGTGTTCTATCTTTATTAAAGGATACTATTTGTTCTTATTGTCAACATCATCTATTAAAGAAATGCTTGCAAAGCTCCACTCACCAGTCCGCCCCATTAAAAAGTGATTTACTTGCTATGAAAGCATGTGATAAATTCTTATTCTTATGTCTCCATAAATTCAAGCATTCAAAAAAATAAGACTTTAATTCAGGAAACCTATCCGAATTATAATCCTGCTTATTCAATTAAGATCTCGAAGTTCTATTCAATGACAACGGAATTGTTTAAAATAAAATGTTGACAACTCAAAAATGTATAATCTAGTTACAAACAGCGGCAAAAATCTAATGCGGCAAATGTTAACAAGCTAAAATTTATTTGCATTCCATTTAAAAAAGAATCACACGGCTCCTCTATTGTCGGATTGTTATATTTAGAACGAAAAACGAATAACACGCTCTCGTAAACTTTATTCATTCAGCGCCACTTTCGTCTACAATTCGGTAGATTTTTTCGGTAACATTCGGTGGTTTTTGTGTTAAATTGTCTATCTGTGAATGACAGCGTATATTTTGTTTCTCGAGATAGAAGGATGAAAGTTAATAACTACGTTTTGAGCACTACACATGTCTAAATATGAAATGTGTATATACAGGGATATTGGTAAGTCAAAGTATATCCTTTAGGAGGTAATAGGGGTAACTATTTGCAATAATTTTAATTTAAGGTTAAATAAGCTCTTTAAAATTCCCACAAAATTAACTAAAAATAATATCCAATGAAAAGAAACTTACTTAATACAAATTTGAAATAAAATTTAGAAACAGAAAGCTAACTTATAACTAAGACATTTTGTAATACAGCCTAAATAAAGTATTAATAAAGGAATCCGAGAAACTCTCTATAACGGAGCACAGCACACACAGCATGTTCTACAGTGAATAATGCAGGATTCTATCCTTATCAGTATCCTCACGAAGAGGATCTCACTCCCTAAAAGGAGAGTTATTTTTAGTAAATTAAATTTTTGTAAAATAATTTCATAAATTTCGTTTAATTTTAGTACTAAAAAAAAATACAAAACATCGAACGTTACATTTTTATAATATTGAAGATTGCAATCCTCGTTCTATAAAATTATCTCTACTATTAAAATTTCTCAAAATCCTTTCTTAGACCGCTCCTACATTACGAAACGAGAGTCTGATATAAATATACCCAAACTTCATTTAATCTCATTTGTAGCAAAACTCGGTGCAAATTAAAGCAAACGCTTTAATATCCAAAGTAAGGTAATTACGCGTTTTTCTTTATAGAATCACGAAAATATATATGATACATACGTTGACGTATCATTTGTCGTGTACCTATGTATTTAATACCAATAATATTTACTTCAATCCATTATGAAATAAAACATCCGAGGCGTGATTATATAGTAACAACTCAGTTTATAAATCGCATCTTGACATAACTTTCAATTTAGTCTTTTTTATAATATAGGCGGACGAGCATGTGAGCCACTTGACATCGCATACATTTTCGCTGTTAGAATCCAATTTCTTGCTGTGCTAAACGCCTATATTCCACCAACTTTGTTTAGGTTCCCCTGTGCATGTAGATAGTGTCTTACTCACCCTTCCAACCTTATCACAACAATACTAAGTAATATTGTTTGGCGGTAGAATTTCCGTTGAGTTGGTGGTACGTACCCAAACAATCGGACACGAAATCCTAGCATAACCTTTAACTATTTAAAACTAACATATAAAACTAACATATAAAACTGTATACGAAATTTACTTTATTACTGAATTATTAATCTTATTTACGATCCACAAAGTCTTAAGAGCATTAATAAGAGTTACTCAACAAGTAGATTTTTTGCTGTAATAAAATGTTCTAGCTTCGAATTAAACGCAGTAGATACGATAGAATAAACTTGTAGCAATGATTTCGAGCGAGATCTCTTTAATGCTCAACGTTGTAACTTCTTTCAACCCTCAGTCGACAGTCGGTTAAGTAATTAATTCTTTTGCCGGCCCCTTTGAATAAATCACTTCACAGCCAACTTGAACATTATAAAAGTTGTCTTTTAAATTTTAAATACTGTATTCAATGATTCATGATATCTTTTCGTACTTTCGTCTTCTCCTTTGTGACAGGGCTCTGCGACGATATAAATCTGTATTTGCTTAACACTTTATTAACTTTACTTTATAAAGTGATATTATTTGCAAAGTTTATAAAAATTATGTAGTTAAAAAAATACAATATAATTTATTTATCTATGAAAAGTAAGGTAAGAAAAACAAGTTATTATTATATTCGTAAGTTGTCACTTCGAATCTCGGGATTCTTTATCTACTTTATCCCAAGTCACTCTCAATAAACACGTCCCCGTGGTCCCGCACTAAAGAACTACTTCTGCAAACTTATTTTGCACTTGGAAACGTTAAAACTACGAGGTAGTTTGTAAACGGAGATCTCGTCGCTCCCTAGCGGACCCTGAATTAGTTGCATTAGTTCCCTAAAGTAATAAGTTCTATAAAACATGCATTGAAGAATAACTGAACTCAACAAAACATTCATATATTTAAAATAACATACATGTCATTTATATATATGTGTATCTATGACGTGAACAAAAAGTTATAAAGTTTCGTCATTTGTTTCGTCTGAAGTGTATAAAATTGTAACTATAAATTTACATGTTAGAAAACTCGATAACAATGATTCGTGTAAACTAGTGAAAACTCGATATGCATAGGTTTGTCTAAAAATAAAACGAACGTACGAGGCCTGAATAAAAATAGCTGAGAGAGGCCTATTATTAAGGCAATATTCTGTTACGCGCTCTGAATTCATATTCATCTACTGAAATGTCAGCCTCCGTTTTACTTCGGTTTAGTTAAACAACTCCTTCTATATCTTTTGTTATTTTGAAATTCGAATGTTTCATAAAATATTTGTAAGTGCGCATTTTAAGGTGCGTTCTCACTGAAATATTTGTACTGCTATTCTTCAAAAAGCCATTGACAATTATATAACGAGACATTTTTTGTTCAAACACTGAGATACTGTTAGATATGCCTCTCTCGTATAATCTCTTCATAGTATAAAACAAAGTCGCTTTACTTCGTCTGAACTCTTAGATCTTTTAAAAAGCCCAACAGATTTTTATCAATAAACAGATTCAAGATGAAGGATTGTCTATGTATTATAATAGCATATTATAGTAAAGAAAAGCCGGGAACATTAACTTTGCAAGCAGGAAAAAACAAGAAATTTTCTTTTTATGTTTGTTCTTCAATCCAAAAGCTTTATATAATATAATATCATATAATATCAGTATCATACCAGTACCGGTATCATAACAGTGAATGGGAAGGAAAAAATACTTAAGCACCATTATTTTATAGCATTGACGATACAATTAAAACAATTAATAAATACAACACTCATTAAATTGTTTGTAAACAAATTACTGTAAGATCTTTATGTATTATTTTGAGGAGCAAAATATTTGTACAAGGATAAGTATACAATTTTTTGGAATGCAAATAAAACTCTTTCAGTGTAATAAAATTCACATATTTAAGCAGAAAGGATAAAGTATGAGCGCCGTAAAATATAGCATTAGAAAATATCGTTCAAAATAAAACGTTATTTTATTTTATAAAACAAAATATCCAATATGTGCGAGTCAATTCATTTGAAGCAGATTTACAGCTATCGATATAAGCGGTCGCTATTCCAATGTTATTTTTCGGTGAAAATATTATTTGTTGGCGGGTAACACGATTTGTACTATTTCCACGCCATTGAGAGACTTCTGATTCGCGGTATAAATATTTGATACCAAGTTACTTCATGTTATCCGTGCATTCAGTTATCGACCTGTAAAAGTAAAAAGATTCCATCAAAAAAACTTGTATTCTATTCTATGCAACCTTCTCATTAATACTCTAAGTTACTTGTTCTATATTCAAAATTAAGCTTCCTTCCTATAAATCGAGGCTACGATGCAATTGATATACAATTAGAAAACGAGTTGAAAAACTTTATCTTGACTTATAAAATAATGATTGATTTAATTCTGTATAACTTTACATGGAAACACTTGACTCATAGAATTGCACAGGACGTGCATACGACATATGTATACGTATATATATTTTTTTTTTGATAGATTTGTTGATGTTACAGACTAAACGAGGTTATAATAAATTGTAAAGATGACTAGTGTGAATGAAGACTATACAAAAAATTTTTACTAATATGTATTATATTATAAATTACAGTTAAATAAATATCTCATTACTCGAAAACAGCTGAATGTAACCCAATGTAATTTGACACAGAGACAAATTATAGTCTGGATTATCATATGCATTACTTTGCGCACAATAGTATTTCCATCTTTATATTATCTTCAATCGCCTACCGGCTACAATTTAAAATGCTAAAAAAGAACTCGTATCATATGATGTAACCAATAACCCTAACTCAGGTCGATGCCCGCCATTGGGTTTAATGTACCCAGAATCAGTAATTACGTTAATGACGGAACTCCTAAGAAGCTTTTATCATATTTGCTCAATAGTACTCATCAGACATGAATGCTCTGAGGTAAAAAAATGAAATGTTTTATAATTGGGCCAATGTCGAAGGGCTTAATAGCAATTGGCAATATTGTGATAAACTTTAAGTAAAAAGATAATAATTAACTCGTAACACTAATACCGTAATATAATTTATAATACACAATAACTTAATATTTGACTTACTACAAACAGTCAACCCACTAAACCTGTTTTGAGAAAAAGATACTTACAAAATATTTGTTGATAGATAAATTAATATTAATAATACGTTATAGCTTAATCGAATGACAATTTTATAATTTGGTACCATAGTGGTCACTCACACTCAAGCATTTACAATACACCTCTCACGTTGCACATAGTTTGCTTGTGGGTGGTCTAAGAATATACATTTCTTAATTTGATAAGTGAAAAGTATAAAGCAAAAGCGTATTATAAATTATATTTCAATATTTACTATAAAAGGCTCAACCTAATCAACTGATTTGTTTTATTTTGTTTTGTTTTATTTGCCGTGGTCATTTAATAAAACAAGTCCATTGTTTCTTGAAATTACCAAAACCAAAAGGAATCCAAAGTTTATTTATTATATAAAATCGGTTACTTACTTGATAAATATAGTATATACAGAGTTAAAACTATCAGTTAAATATATATTTTAATATAAAAGTCGTGCGCTACCCACATTCATTACCGTCGGATGAACAACAAATTGGATGGACAATGTATTGTTAGCCTCGGTATCGAGAAAAATTTATCAAAGATAAATTATCCGTTACAAAAATAAGCATACACAGAAAAGTATGACTCAAATTTATTACACAAATTACAATAATAAATATTAATTCCGATTTGAATATTACAACACCATTTCAACAAATGGTTATCGACGCGTTTGCTTTATTTCCGTTCATTCATATGTTTACACTTGTTCTGTTTACAAGTTATTTTAGTATCTCATAGTTTGTGCTACAAAAGGTCATATATAACTTGCAAATGAATAAATTGTCTCATTTTGTATTTTAAAAGCATATCAAGAAAATCGTTGTTGTGACTCTACCATCTTCCGTAATATTATTTTATGCAATTGACTAATATATATGTATATATTTATAAATTTACAAAAAAATATTGACTATGGAGACTAAGTAATCCGTAGTGTATGTAACCAACAAAGTGTGCAAATGTTATAACAGACGATTGAATAAGGCTGAATTTAGGATTTAATTCCTTATGAGTTCATTTGAATCGGTCCTATACAAATTTTAAAATCATTGCGCTATTTTAATAATATATTGACTCATACTGATTGCTTTCTTCATATACATTAATATATATTAAAAAGTTGATAAACATTTGTCATATCTATGTATAATATATAATTGCTTATAAATTATTTTCGTATTCTATTATAATACTAAGCTAAAGTGTTGTTCATAATAAATGTTTCAAGTTACAACCTAAGCTAAATTTTCTTAGCTTTCATCTTGGAAATATCGCGTTCAAATTCGAATGGAAGATATATTCAGTTTTCCCTATGAAGCGAGTTTTATTCGTTGGCGCCATGTGTCGCGTTTCAATTGCAACTTGATGAAATGCGTCTTGCAAATACATATTAAATAATCTGTAACATTATTTACGACAAATATACTTACTTATATATTTTAGAAAACTATTGTGCCGATCTCTCTTAACATTTATAATATAAACACATTTTTAAATTAAAAATGTTTAATATACCTATTCTTTCGTAATGAAGTACATTGTTTCAAAGTTACGCAAACAAAATCGCTAATAAGCTATATGTATAGCTTTTATTAATTTATAATATTTATTGAAGACTATATGTTATTAAGGATTAATATGTTTGCATATACTTTTATAATGCAGAATATTTTAACTAAAAGCTCCGAAAATAAGAACGTAATAAGAACGGTGACATTACGGCCGAAAGCCGAAAGCGACTTCACCTTAGCCTAAATTTTTGAATGAAAAGAAGTATAAAATGAGGTCCAAGTAAAACATAATATTCTGTATCATAAATAACTAACTATTATCTTTATATTCACGTATATAGTCATCAGATGCTCTATGCAAAAATGAATTAAAGATCAAAACCTCATGACAGTATTCTCCTTTTAAACAGTTGATTTGTTTTGCTTCGAATTTCAACCATAATTACAGTGAGATAGAGATACAATTTGTGAGTAATAAAAGTCGTTAAAGCGTTGTCGATCTCCAACCCCCTTACCCCTTACGTTGCTGACATCGAAGACATTACACGGAACCATTTACATAAGTACGTTGTTCAACTACGTAATCCTTCACGCTGTGAAGCCAAAGTAAGAATTCTCTGTCTCATTGCGAGAATTCGCAAGTTTTATTAGAACGAGTGGGTATGTACTTACAGAATGTGTTTATACACGAACCTTCCTTATAAAATATATGCTATGAAAACTTTAACAATATTAAAGAATTACAGATACTGACAGTCTTACTTACAAACATAATTAGACATGTAAACAAACGCGACACAGCATTTGATGTCTTCTCCTTTTGTATGTGATATCAATTGTTAAAGAAAGAGAGAAAAGGTGTAAAATATTTCAATTAAAATTATTGACTTGCCTTAATTCGTTTAAACTAAATATCATCGTAAATATAAATTAGTAAGTGTTTAATTTTAGGTAGCAATCAAATTCAAAGTGTGAACATTTACAATTTACGCAATAAAATTCACAATCTGAACATTTATTTACGCAATAAAATAGACTGCAATATAAATTATTATTATTCAGTTAATAACCATGTAGCAAAATATTGCCCCAATAATTACGTATGCCAGATTATAAATTTAGCTGTTTTAAACACTTTCAGTTTTTCTAAAAATCCTTCAATAATTTGCAATTGAATATGTAAAACATAACATTTATAATAATGAACATTTACTTAAATAAATGTTTACTACTTAAATTATATCAATTATAAAATAACTCTCCAGTAAAAAGTTGCGACTGACCTCAAAATATATAATCCTGACATTTAAACGTTCATTAGCATATAGCATTAGGTTTTTTTGACTTTCTTTTGTTTTCTTTTAATGGAATGATTGTTTAGTTAATTATTTAGGTTAGTTAATTATTATATATATAGAACAATTTATTTATTGTTAGTATGCAAAAATATAAAAGACTTAATATTGCGACTAAACCGTTTTAACAGTTATGTTATTGTTTTCTTTAAAACTTTTAGATATGAGTTATGACGTGACTGAGCTTTTTGATTCTTACTAATTGAATGGCTGTCTATAAGAATAGTATAGTTATTATAACACAAAACTGCAAACCTATCTAATTGCTATTGGTTAAGGAAACCTAACCGCTTTCAGGTCAAGGAAATCCCGAGAAATAATGAATTAGAATGAATATACAATTTAGTCGTACCTTAATATCCTGTTTTATATACGCTTTCTTAGCAGTATATTCGTTTTAGAAAGTAATGTCACTTGTACGCCTTGTAATTCGTTTAATTAAAGTCTAAATTGTAATGAGTTGACATGATAGTTTGGTGTCTTAAATCATAAAAAAGCAAATACGTCTGCGACGGCTACATCGATTAGTGCCTTCGTTTATGCCGGCCATAAATTTCAACTAATTACGCTGATCGTCTGAAGGCATGCACGTTTTGTGAATATAATTGTCTCTTTCAGTTTCTATACCACGGACCGCTCTCTTTTCTCAGTTAATTGGACTCCATTATTTATTTTTCCTTCCTTGTTTTCGTCTCTTCAGCTTGGACGTGGAAATGAAATGCTTTTTCGGAGTCTCATTACGTTCTGAGGGCGCTATCTGGTTGTTTGAGTTGTTTGACTTTTAAATTGTTAAAAAAAAATACTTTACTATTTTTTTCTACTTAAAATCTTTACTTATAATGAAGTTGGGACTGAGTTCGTTCTGAAAAAGGAAAGGACGAAATTAGGCGGTTTCTGTTTTGTAATTGACAAAATAAACTATATACCTACATATCTAATGATATCTCTATATAATAAACTATTTACAACTGGATGTCGTTATTGACAATAAAATATTGTCAATTAAATGAAATAATTAAAATATATTTAAGATGTTATTACAACGTTTTACTACTAATTAAAATACGTCAATATTTACTATACTAATATTATGTATTATAAATCTTGGTCTTGTTACGAAACAACAAAGTAATTCATTCATTTCAATACATAATTGAAATTCCCTACTTAACTAAATCGTTTTGGGACTAAATAATCATAGGCCTTGTTTCAATATGTTAAACAGTTGTGATTTCTGGATATACAAATAACTACATTGATTAGATTCTTGAAATTTTGCATCTAAACCAATAATACAGTTATGCATTATATCAATATATGTAAATATTTTATGAAATCGACAACCTTTCTGGATCTAGAAGCTATCATAGTGTAAAAATCCTTAATCTATTAGATCAATAGTATATGCGTGAATCCGAAAATGAATTGAACAAAGCTTAGCTCTTAATAACTCAATGTGACATTTTACCCTCATAAACGTAAAATACAACCCTCTTTAGTCGTAATTACGTAATAGACACTCTGGCTAATACGAATGTAGTTTATGCATTAGTATGTATTACAAGGAATTGAGCTGAGATGACCCAGTGGCTAGAACGCGTGCATCTTAACCGATGATTGCGGGTTCAAACCCAGGCAAGCACCACTATATATATATGTGCTAAATTGTTGTTTATAATTCATCTCGTGCTCGGCGGTGAAGAAAAACATCGTGAGGAAACCTGCATGTGTCTAATTTCATCGAAATTCTGCCACATGTGCTTACCACCAACCCACATTGGAACAGCGTGAAATATGGAATATGTTCCAAACCCTATCCTTAATCCGGAAGAGGAGGCCTTATCTCAGCAGTGGGAAATGTAGAGGCTGTTACTTTACTTTACTTTACTCTACAAGGAAATAGTGATGTTTCATAATTTAATTTTGTATTTCAAACAAAATGTGGTTTTAATTCCTGTAGGCAATACCTAGAAGTCAAACTTTAGGCAAATCAAAAATATATATATAGGCGACACCACACCTGGTTAAACAACACCTAAATAAATGACATGATTTATCGATTTCATTTTAAAACTATACAAATGCAAGCATATATTCGACAGTGCGTTTAATTTCATCGTATAGTTTCAATTCAATACATGTTTATTTTTATAAGTGCTTAAACATTTTCATCTTATCGTGTTAAAGCATATTTACAACTGTAATAAAATTGGATACCGAACGAAATGCGATCGTAACGGCCTGTTCGGGAGCAAATTTCATTTCTGACATCTCATTTAAAATATTTAAACGTGCATGATTTTCACCAAATTGTCATGCAATATACTACTTCGTCATAATTTCTTCGTTTAAAAAACGTCGTCGGTGCAGGCGTTGGTGGATTCTTTGTTAATAAAGTATTAGTAAGATTACGAGAAAAACATTGATCTTTTCTATACTAATACAGCTAGTATTACAGACAGACTCGACGGTTTTATTCGTACTAAACTTATAAGACACAATATTCTAACCCCTGCAGGAGTATAGTTTCGTAAAACCCGTTCTTAGCGTATGTCTACACCCTATAAGGAACTTACCTGCCAAATTTCAAGTTTGTAGATGTTATAGTTTCTGAAATTTCGTGATTAACCAATGTGAGATTTTACATATATATCAGGCTTTTACATATATAGATTACACATGTTTTTGAATTTTGTTTATCATTCTAACAAACAAAAACGGATTAGGATTTTGGCATGTATAGTTTATAGTCCAGAGAGTGACATAAGTGACACATTTATCCCAATAACATGTTAAGTCGCGACTAAAACAAACTATTATTATGAAATGTCGTATTTAAAATCTATTTTTGTCGAATCAAGATCTTTATAATAAATACAATACGTAAAATGTAAGTGTTCCTCCTACTTATTTAAGTATATTGTAATAAACCGTTTACATATGCAATAAACGTATTCATACCTGATAGAAAGACATGAATCTTTATATTGTGGAAACATGTCGTAAAACAGAAACTTGTTATCATAAATTGGTTGTGTTGTCTACGACGAGAATTGATTTCTCAGACAACGTAAGAGTCACTGCATACTCCCGCACCGAAGAAAGCATAATACATGAAGGTACACGGCCATAATATCGTACTCACGATTTGAAGTTTTACGATCTTTTAGCGTTCATTTCATACTAAGACCCGCTTTTCCTTGAATTATTAGGCATGGTGGTTAGAAAACTTGAGTATTAACCAAAGGCGAGTTCATTTGTAATTTTTGTTTATAATTCATCTCGTGCTCAGCGAAATTTTGCCATATTTGACTTGACCACTCAGCTTGCACCAAAACTTGGTGGAATAAACTCTGAACCTTCTATTTTAAACGGAAAGTAGTAGGACATTTACAGGCTATGTAATGTATGTATGAAGTGTTGCCTTATTAATTAAGTGCGGTATGAGTATGGACGTAATTGTGTCTGTGTTAACTACATTGCAATTGTAAACACATACAAGCCCTTCATTTTTTATGCTTGAATAAGAATGAAAATTTACGTACCGTTTTATTTAAATTGTTATTAATTACAATATTGTTTTCTAAAAAACACGATAATGGTATAATAAATAACTGTAAATAATATTCGGCAGTTCATCAATTTCAGCAGTGATTGATTTTTGGAAGGCGCGTCACACTAAAAAGTTAATTATTTAATTAATGTCAAGTCATTTTAAAAGTAATCTGTGTGCATGGACATATTGTCAATCTTCATATATCTTAGAAAATCTAACTATATTAGTAGTAAGGTCGGACCAACAGATGCTCTCTTGCCCGTGTTGTTAAGTGCTTAATATGAATAAAAAAAACTTTGTACCTTTGACGTATGCAAACGGATAAAATCTTCATTTTAAAAATATCTACATGCGAAACGCTACGTTAACACTTTTAGAATTAACTTTACATTTCGGTCTCAATTTTCCCTTAAACGATATCGTCGCTATCGGTACGATGTTTGCTTTATTTTGTTTCACACCATGTGTGCACTTTATCAGGAGTTTTTTTTAGGCTAAAAATAACCCAGTGAACCTTTTTCAATAGGTGCAATATCCATTAAACCTACGAGGTACACGTGGCCAATTTACCGTTATGAATAAATCGTAGGCACCTCGGCTGCCAACCAGCAATTTGCGCTACCGAGCCGACCGTTTCAGCTTTATTATTTCCCCACTTCATATTTCGGGCGTTTATTAATGATTTTGTAATTGGGCTGTCGCTTGCATTCGCATTCATCCGCTCGATTACTTCGCATGCCAAAAATGCGGAATTAAAACGTGATTAAAAAAGCCATACATGGTCGGTCGCTCTTCTTTGAAGTCCTGGATGTCATTAAATCAACGAGAAATAAACATTTCGTGATATATGTTTTAAAAGCGTCACATATTTTTATCCATTTCGGTAAAAACGTCGCGAATAGTATTACTTAAAGCATGAATATTTATCAAACGAGACGGACGAAATTCAACTCAACACAATAAAACCATTTGTAAAATTCACTTTTGAATTTAAAATTCAATTGCACAGCAATATTACATGATTAAATCTAATAAAATATTGTAAGAGGAACGGTATTATACGAATGAATAAAAATTTACATTACTCAAATTTTATTCAACGCTTGATGTTAAACAAACAGCTAAATTGGAGAGTTACCTACTTTTAAATCGTAAGTTCTTTTGAATACTCTTTTAAAAGCAAGAAAATAAATTAACGCAGTAAATATTAAAAGTACGTACCTAGTAAAAGTACTTAAGAATTTCAAATTGAATAAAACCTAAACTCCTTCTATGTTTCATAAAGCACTTTAGGTTTCTTTAGTATTCAAGTTAACGAACAAAATGTTTCTTTAAAAATACTTTGAAAGTAGTTACCTAAGCAACATAAATCGATGTATCGAATCGAATCGAAATCGAATCAGTGACCTTTGAGCTTTGATATCTAAATTACATATTACATAGACTTGCTACTCTGTAATCATCATTTTAAATTAAAATTGCATTAACACTGTTTTAGCTATAGAATCAAAATTTACTTTGTTTAAGTAGGACGAATGAAATTTAATAAAATCTCAAAAACTTAAAACCGATTATTTTCGTTAAGAATCGGAAAGAGACTTGATTGTTACTTATTGTATATTAAATTTGAGGAATAAATGTACGGAAACTATCCAAAACAAACTTTACGCTTTCTTATAGTATAGGACCTGACATCGCACAGGTGCAATGCTGATACTAAAAATACCACAAAATGTCTTTACATACAACATTCACAGCATTTAACAATACAAACTGCTACGTCGCGTTTTAAATCTGTAATATCTTCGAAAATATCTATTTATATTACATGCTGAAAAAAGTCGTATTGACCTATAATAAATTCACAATGCATTTGTGCAACGTAATTGGATAAGGAATAATGCTGTATTGCTCAAAATCAATTCGTAAATAAACCATTATTTCCCGTAAAAAGTAAAGAATAAAAATGTTTACTGTGGGTTATCACTAAGAGATAGACAAAGCATCACGGACTTTTTTGTAGACCTTTTTAAGGTGTACATTACTGTAGTAAGTATATCATTTTCATCTATCTTATCAGGTTCAGCCAGAGTTTGTAATGTAAACTTAAATAATGTGTTTATTTACGACGTAACATTAAAAAACTCAGAAAAATTATCCGAGTTTCTCTGCTATGTTATACATATCTTATACACATAAATCTTCCACTTAGATCACTCCATCTATTAAAAAAACATATCAAAATCAGTTACATAGATTTATAGATTTAAGCATACGCAGACAGACAGCATGAGCGACTTTGTTTTATACTATGTAGCTATGTATAGTTGAATATGCTTTGTCGACTGGTGTCTTTTCACATAAGATTAAGTTAAGAGGCAACTTAAAAACATATGGGGAATCATAAAATTGCAATGATTACGTTGCCTCAAAGGAAAAATTAATAAAACATACATACATTTTACAATAATAATAAAAATACATTAATGTACTCAAATGGAATAAAATACTTAGAATTCGAAATTGTCAACCTAATTAAAAGAGTAATGTTATTTTGTGTGTATGTTATGCGCTTATCCGATGAAGGTTTCTAGGTATACATTAAAGTTCTATAGGTGTCGTGGAAATTGTTAGACTGGATGAAGAAATATAAAAAAATAAAAATAAAAAAAATGTTTTAAAAATACAATAAACACAGTTTTACTTTAGTTGAATAAGTCTTCGTATCAATACATGCAATCATTTTATTAACTTTTTTCTTTAATTGCGTGTATTTACAAAAAAAAACATGCTTATATTGGCTCGGGGCGAGCTAATTACAGTGACTAAAATTGTAATTACAGCTGATTACAGGAAATAAAACGTACCCTTTTGCCGTAAATAGATAACGAAGACTAGTTAACAACATATAATAATTATTTTCTTTTCCAGAAAACAATATTACTTTCACGGAAATTCAATATAAAAAGATAAATTTAATTCTGTATTATTGTATTTAAGTACACCGTACGTGTTTTCTTTCTTAGTATGAACTTAGTGATTATAATTTTTTTATAAGTGATAATTTTTATATTATAGGTAACTACCTTAAAAAATATCTATGTCTTTGTACGTATATTGTCTTTTCAAAAGTCCTCGTTATTTAAATGTATTATTAACCGTTGACTTTTTATACAATTCGCGTATTTTAGATAAGCTTGTTGAAATTCATAAAACAAAAAATAATATAATTTATGCCTATAGTATACAAATATTACTTTTAACGCTTATATATTTTTTGAGCAACTCCTAATATTTTTACATTATTATTATTATTTTTTTATAAATAAAGATACATATATTAAGCAATAATTCTTTGTGATGCAATTCACTGCGTAAGCAACCAAAGTTTGTTTATATATTTTATATTTCTAAAATACGACCTAATGAAGAGAAAGATAAATTATTGTAAGTGTTTCAAACGAATACTGACAAACAGTATTTAAGAAATTAGGTAAATAATTCTAAATCTCAACATATTGCCCATACTAACGATACTTACTTTAGTGCAATAAGTAACATAATATTTTTATCGTTTTATAATAATATAAACATATATTTATGACACAGTATATAATATGTAGCTTCCGTTGTTCAAGCTTTTCAAGTTGTTTTGAACTTCGTTTCTATTGAATATGGATTAAAGTTTAAAATTTTAAAATCATGCAACGCATAAAAAGATGTGCGACGTGAATTATGTAGTGCGATTATGAGAGACTATGTCGCTTTTAGTGATTATATATGTATTGTTTTATTTGTTATTGCAAAAGGGTAAAGCCCTTATGTGACCCTTACGAAGAAAAACAATTAAAAAAAGGGATATCTTTAATAAAAAAAAACTGCGTGCAGCTGATTAACCCCGATACAAGTGAAGCCCTATATTATTTTACTTACGTTGTTCATAGAAACGTTGCATTCAAATTTTAACACAAGAAAAATTTACTTAAAAAATAAAATGTAATGGTTCATTTTTATATTCCGCGAAACAATATTTTTTTCAAGTTTTATGTGTAAGTTATATTGAAATCATAAAAGCAAATATTTGTTACAATAAAATATAATAGTTTAAATTGCTCGTTTTATATTATATTATTCGTCTTTTTTACGTCCCACGAGTGAATAAAGGAATGTAATCTATACAAAAAGTTAGGATATTACAATATGGGTAAAATACATTTTATAACTGTCCAAGCGTCATTTCGAGTGAGTGACGTTTTTATGTTTTTATAGGACCCGTATATATCGGTAGATATCGCTATCTACCGAAGACATATTTCTTAGTACACTAAAAAGTTAAAACTTCTACCTTTATCTGCCACACCACATTGAGAAACTGAATTCTTTCATATTAAATATTTTTTGAAAAATGTTTTATTATGAAACGTACTGTAACTAAAACCTAAACATAATCTGAACATCTTATTATATTTTCATTTCATTTCATGCCTCATGCTCTTTACCTAAGACCGGAAACTAAAATCAGGGCAAGTACCACTGAGTCTTCACGTGCTTAATTGATATTTATTACAACAAAACCTCATCTCGTGTCTGGCTATGGAATTTTTCCATAATTCTGAACAAACTTACTTTGGAGAAACGCGGTTTAATCTTTCTTCGCAAAAGAAGTTCATATTCTTTTACATCTGACCAGATTTCATAAATTCCATCAACTAATTTTAATTTAATAAATAATTGCATGGTTATTATTTTACATAAATATATGTCCATGTAATGTTGGCGGTATTTAGTCTTCACAAGTGGAATCACTAAAAGCTGGCGTACATTTCAGAAGATTCTTTTTATAATTTGGTATATATATATCTTTTTTAGTGTCTTACAGATTTTGGTTTGTCATTGTTAGGAACTAAATGGTTATTTTACTGTGGTATTTTTCGCAATTATTGCAAATCATGTAGTCTGTTCATGCCATTTCGGCTTGTCTATTTCAATTAAAATATCGCTTGGTTTAGTTATGTCCGAATAGTTTTGCTGTTTATTTTATGTTTTATTGAATCCTTAAATTTTGTAACCATAATAATAAAATAATACATAACATCTACTTAAGAGCAGAGATGGCCTCGTGGTTAGAACGCGTGCATCTTAACCGATGAATGCGGGTTCAAACCCATTGAGCTTTATTTATATAGCCGAATATTAAAATAATGTTGTTAGTAAAGGCCTAACTTATAACTAAACTTATAAACTGTACTTTGAGTCACAAATAACAAAAATATATATTTATTCTAAAATGAGTCCAGCAAATACTAAACTTTAATAAATCGTAGTCATCAGGGATCTCTCGAAGCGAAAACGACGTCAATGCGACTCTCTATAAAGTAACAGTTTCACTTGAGTGATAAATTGAAACAAGATACTCTACAATCGATACACACGTGACCACAATCCCTACAGAAGATACCGCGTCGCTGTCGCTTCGCTGGGTTACTTAGGTTTACTCAATCCTTAATTAATTATCTAGTAGAGGTAGAGTTATTCTGAGTCCACTATGCATCAGACTCGAGCAAGACTATCAATTAGTTGATCAGTGTTATTTAGTTACAAAGTAATAAATACACTTTATTTACTAAAATCCAAATTTTATAAAATAACGCATAACCGAAATCATTGATTCTACAAAGCTGAAATTTAAAATATCGGTTGATTTTATAATGTAGTCAAAAGGTATAATTAAATTTAAACGTTCGTTACAAAAACTTTTATTTTATACACATTTGAGCAATATTTTTGTAGTTTTACATTAACACGTTTTTTTTTATATACTCGTATTTGGAAAAAAGCGAGAACATTGATTACATATAGAGCAATTTAAAATAAACTTTTACTTACTTTGAATTTTTATGATATCGAATTTTATTAAAAAGCTTGTAAGTCAAGCCGATAACTTTCTACTAATATTAACGTTTGTACAAGTTACGTAATGTTTTATATTCAACGTTAAATAGTGCTATATAGTTCAGCTATTCAAGAGTTCTAATTCCGAGCCTTTTCTTAGGCTATTTTTGGAGCAACCTCGAATTTTGTATAAAAATTCAGAACGTCCACGTAACGCGAAAATATATCGACGGGTCAATGACCTCACGAGCTTATTCGACAAACGTGTAGAGCTTATTACAGTATATACTACCGTATATTTTCATTCGGTTAGCTGTGTTAACATTTTTTTTTAATTTTATAAGAAATGTATCGGCATTATATTAAATAAAATATTTTATTGTTTAATTAATTGTGTAATCGGTATCCTATTTTTTCTTATTTTTCCGATTTATTTACGGATTAATAAAGCCAGAAAGACAATTAATAAGACAATTAAAAATACGATTACATTATAATTACTCATAAAAGGTTGATGATTTAGCACGTGAAGGTAAACGACAATTAAAACGGCTAAACAGAAACTAACACACAATAAAAATGTAGGGATTTTCAAAATAACCATTCCGCTTTGCGTCGTTTCACCGTTCGATGAGACCAAATATTTCCAAGCTCCATTGCTCAATTCAACTGGAAAACAACTGTTTTTTATTGTACCACGATTTATTTTATCGAAATATCCCGCTTACAGTTCGTTAACGATGCGAAGATTTATATGTAATACAGAAAAATTGTTGAATGCCTGACTTTGTTCGTTTTGACATTGGATATGGAAATCAATTTTCGGATTATTCTCCGGTAACCGTTGGTTTTTTTCTGACTATGAAATGAAACCTATAACGTCGACCCAAAGTGACGATATATACGACTAAATCGATCACTTAATGTATTTGGACGTTGTATTTCATTACAAAATTTATCGAACGATTTTCACCTGAAACGCAAGCACGAGTTATTTTTATACATGGGTTGTTATATTTTTTCAACAATCTACACATACAAACACGATTATGTATATTCCAATTTTACTAATACGTATATATTTTTTTATTTTCAGGTAAGTCACATTACAGTCCCGTTGAAATTCAGGTTCAGACGTAAGTAAGATTTACCTACTAATACTGTACGAAAAAATACTTAGCGTATTTTTACGACCTACCTAACTCTAAACTTGGAATGCGTTTGCTGGTACTCTTATATTTTTTGTTGAGTGCTGATTGTATTGACGGATACGCTTATCAGAAAAGCTATAGGCTCTAAATTCCATATAATATATGAGATATATATAACTAACCCGATATATATAACTAACTAAAAAGATAGGCGATAGCCCAAGAACGATCACAGTGGTGTGCAATTGGAGAGGCCTATGTCCAGCAGTGGACGAACATGGGCTGATTGATTGATATATATATAATGTTTTAAAACCAGAATAATTATATAAATATTACTAACGCCTGTTACATGCCTGTCACAGCAGTTCCATCACGCATGAAGAAATTAGGCAACACTTTTCTTTATGGCACCGCTATAAAATACGTGTTACCTTCTTCTTATAAACGAGGCGCAAAGAGGGCCGGTATGGCAAGAGCGGCTAGTGCGGATCATTCTTCCTGACTGTACTGGACGTCACTGGGTTAACACCTCACTACCAGCTACCACCATATAAAAAATAGTAGCATTAAAAACATTAAATGCTTAAATATATATATACAAATATGAACTAAAACTAGTTAGTGTATAAATCTTGACCGCGTGGAATGGTGGCAAGAATGCTAGCAGCATTTCCCCGTTGAATCGCAATTCCGATCCTCTGGGCAAAAAACGAACCAGCCCTCCTGTCACCAGTGGAGCATTAAAATAGTATACTATTTAAAACAATCTATGTATGTGTTCCAAGTTACGATAATACCAAATGAATTGTATTTCTAATATGAAAAGTACATTTTGATGAATGGCTTGTCATCTTTAAACGACCCTTGTTATTTAATTGATATGTACGTTTATGTATTGTTGAATCGACGATCCAGCGCTACCTAAATGAAACCAGAACGGGCGATAACATCAGTCGAAGTTCACATCGCGGTCAACAACTGTCAAAATGATAGAAGGATGTAACGCTATGTCAACAGAGGCGTCCAACACAATTGTATCATCGTTATTGCGATATAACCTTTATTTTTATGGTGGTTAGACCTATTATTGTATACGTCCCGTGTCGACGTGTTAAATGCGAGTGTCACTGTAATCGCTACTTGAAACACCGCTTGAACAGCACAATGGGTCAACGAGTAAAATCGAGCCCTAAATAAGGTCCCACCGATTTTATCACACGTCGAGGCAAATTATCTTTCTAGATGTCGTTGAAACGCTCGTAAAAGACCCGCAACGCTTATATTAGGGTAATATCAGTGATCTCGGTCATGCAAAATGACTTTACAGAGATCCGAGACATCATCTAGAGCGGCTGGAACGGAATCCAGCCCTAATCACCTGAACGTCGAGATTATATCGCCCAAATTCTTCTTCGAAACAAATTAAAACCAAAAAGTAATAGGTAGTGGTTTTTGTTTGCATTTTTATTTCTTAATATTTGTTACAACATTTAATCTCTGTTTTATAACTGACAATTTGTTTAAAAATATGCCGCTTGCGCACAAACTATTAAAACAAAAGAAGAAAAATTTTTGATAAATTGTAATAGCGTTTTAGGCTTTTATTAAATCATAAGTGTAATTAAAATATTTGAAGGATCATTTGTAATCGTTAATATTTGATAAATATCAAGATAATGATCTATTAGCTCGTGTATACACAACATTCACTGTATCAGTATTTTTTCAATGAAATAAAATAATTTTCTAACAATGTGTTAGGTTGGACTGACCGAATTGATATAATTTTAATGGAAGAACGCATGTTCGCATTGAGGAAATTTCTACTTATTTATAAGCTAACTATCAGCACCAATAAAAGTGTTTAAAATTTAATTAAGAGGTGAAGAAAAATACAATATATCATAAAGTGTTTTCACACAAATTAGTCTTTTCAAGTGGAGAGAATGCATTTTCAATACAAATCTATCTTGTTTATATTTATGTGTTTTGCTCATTTTTAAAATAGAAACAAATAATTGGATAAAATATTGAAATAAAAAAGGAACATTAAATAATTACTCTTGTGTTAATACACATATTAAGATTATATGACCTTTTTTACACTCAAGTCACATAAATGTTACTCTCAATCTGTGCGTTATTTAACTACAGAGTAATAAATGTACAAGCACCTGTTTAAATGTAACTTTTTAATTCGCGAGTAAAATAAAACACAAAAGAGGCACGAACGCAAAAGTTTGTGAAGATACAAGAACATACTATTAAAAGTAAGTTAAAAAGATTGCGTCGTAAATATAATAAAGTTGGTTTCATTAAAGGATAGTTAACAGACTAAATAATAAAATAGTTTGATCACAGCTTACATCTTGTTCTCTTTTTAAAACCGTTTATTTATCTCCACGTGCATAACAAATGCATATTAATCCAATTCCACCTAAACGATTGAGATGGGAATTGAATGACTTTTAGTTTTAGCGACAGTAGAAAAAGTTTTTGGTTTTGTAGTATATCATTCTTTTTAAACTAAATGTTAGATTTCAAACAATACAGAATACTTTCCTTTCAGTTACTTCCTGACTGATTAACAATAATGGACCTAGTTAATGTTTATTATTCGAAATGTATTATATTAGCTTCAACTTGTTTTAAGTTCAAAAATTATAATATAACCTTACGTGTACCTTAAAAAGTTTGCTAGTGTTGCCGAATCTTTACAGATGTTACTTTAATATTTGTATTTTTACTCTTAAGTCTTATTATAAGATCTTGTCTTTTATCATCTTAGTTTCCGTTGCATACACCAGTGTATGTTTCTTGATAGAACGCACAACGTGCGTTGTATAAGCAAGTTTCCTCGAATCTCAATTTCGCTATTAAAACAAGATTAAAGTTAAAACGTATTTTAAGATTACAGATAATTTATAGAACCGAAGAGACAGCTTTGACATTTAGGTCGATCCTGTCATACCAAAGCAAAGAAGTTTTTGCAAAATTTTATCGGCTGTGCTTTATAAATCTTATTACATTTTAATAATATTTAGTTACTACACAGAAAATGAAGTGTTTAATTTTATGTTCACATAAGTAGTTGTTTTAATGGCTTGCTTATTCGACTACTGATTCTGTTTCCGAATGCCGGTCGGGTCAATAAAAGTTATTTAGACAAAAATTCCAGTAGCAACTGCTTGACAGAGTTACGCCACTATACTCTGAATGCACTTAAAGGCTTGGTCTGACGCTTAATATTCCTCTGATGATTCGGTAACGTGGAATCCGACATTCATCTCTTGCAATCGCAAGAGAACGTAGAATAGAAAGATGAAATTGATAACCGTCAGGGTATATGCACAAACTTCCTCAATCTAATAATAAATTCTGTGCCACAGAAAAAGAGGTCCTCAACAATAATTTAAAGAAAACGTGATGAGTCTCTTCTATTTAGTGACATTTATATGTAGCTTTAGTCAATTAAAGGCTATCGCAATAAAGATTGGTGTAATAAATATTGGTGTAACGTACCGCGCAAATAATACTCTTGTTTTCGTAAATGGAATCTTTAGAAAACATCCTTGACCCGATGGCCTACTTCGTCCTTTATTTACAAAGCCTTCGTCAACTATAATCAATTACTCGCTTTTCAGTTACTCTTACCTTATTAAATTTGAAGCTTGGATTTAATCATTAGCTTAAAATTAATGATGTACATATCCATTACTCAATTAAGTGAGTAAAGTATATTAATCTGTCAGTGTCCCACCTCTGGGATAAGGCCACCTCTTAAGAGGATAAGATTTTGGAACGTAATCCGATTTGGCAGATGTAGGTGGATAATTTTCTTTACCGCCAAACATGACGCATTAAAACATACATTGTTTATATGAATATTCAGGAGTGTTTGGTCAGGTTCGAACCTGCTAATATCGATTAAGATTCGTATGTCCTAACCAATTCGCCATCATGGTCTAGTTAAATATTATCGTTGTGCTTACATCAGATTAATGTCAAATAATGTATAGAATATTAATAGCTATAGTATGTACCGCGCTAGTATCGTGTATTACTTACTTGGTAAATATAAATTGTGCGTAATCGGAAACTTTGATCTCATGTGTGATCAGCGCTACAAACAAATATAGCAACACATAAAGATATGACCATTACAAATATTTGTCATTAACGAGAATAAAATCTCAGACATGAGTACCTATGTTAGCCGCCGAGCTTTATTTAGATGAAATAAAGATAAATAAAAATAAATAAATAAATAAATGAAATTTTTCAATATTAAAATATAAATATATTACCCTCTCTAACCTTGTATCTGTATACAAAAAATGATTGTTTTATGTTTGAGTGTTTGTATATGTCTTACATCTTACAATTTGAAATGGATACCGGCTTCGAGCTATTCAACAACAACAACAGCCTGTAAATTTCCACTGCTGGGCTAAAGGCCTCCTCTCCCTTTGATGAGAAGGTTTGGAACATATTCCACCACGCTGTTCCAATGCGGGTCGGTGGAATACACATGTGGCAGAATTTCTATGAAATTTGTCACATGCAGGTTTCCTACCGATGTTTTCCTTCACCGCTGAGCACGAGATCAATTATAAAGACAAATTAAGCACATGAATCAGTAGTGCTTGCCTGGGTTTGAACCCTGGGTTATGATGCTCGCGTTCTAACCACTGGGCCATCTCGACTCTCATTTCATCATTCCATCGAGTTATTCAAACTTTCCTTATAATAACAGAAGAATAATAATAATCCCTTAGAATATTATTTCTACGTCGTCTATGCGCTTCCACAATATTAATGGATGATGCAATTTTGATAAATTTTTGGTGAGGCGTTCCGCGTGAACCGGCGAGCATCTTAGCTCAATAAAGATAAGACTTTTGCCTTATACATATATACTTTACTCTATACCAGGTCGGGGTAGTTACTACATAAATAAAAAAGTCATTATTTTCTGTAACTTGTTCTTGTATCAACTTTATTTAATTGTGAATAGGAAGCAGTAGAAGATTTGTTTACCTTTTAAAGGTCTGCGTGGTCGGGTCCGTGGGCGTTTGGGCTATTAATACATATTACACCTTATGCTCATGTTTATAAGGATGAATATCGGATATAAACAATGACTATATCAGATTGATAAGAATATCAAATTACAGTTGGATTAGATGGTGTTTAATAGGTAAATTATTGTAATATTAACTGTGATTACTTTTAGTAAATCACAGTTAGGGTTTTCGAATAGCGTATGGGTTTATCTATAAAAATAAATTACGTACGATCTTTTGAACATAATTTAATTTATAATAACGTTTTTTACTACTAAATGTTTTTATTAAAATTAGTTTAGTGAAATGTTAATATGTACATAGGCATGTGTAATATTATATTACTTCTTGAATATCCAAAGACGTAAATCTTTAACAAACTCATCGATAATATAATATGAATAATAAAATCTACCGACTAAATAACAACATACTGCACAGCGTCTTGTAAACCCTAGAGTTGAGAGAATCTTGATAAAATAAACTAATATACTACCGCTTAAATTCCATAACAAAAGATCCTAAAATATTTTATCGCCGTCGATCCGTTCCGCGCTACCGCTTTGAAGCGCTACAGCCAGCGCATTTCGTGGGTACAAGCGCGCTTCTAGAACATGCTTCCCGCGTTTTGTCAGCGCATGCGTCGTCGATGCGTCCCATCCCTTTCTAGCGAATTGCGCGGCAGTCTCTATTGCGCACTGAAACGCGTAGCCACGCGAGAATCGCGTTCGCCATCAAAACAATTACACGATGATCGCCGACTTGCCACCTTCACGAGCTATGGATCATCTACTCTATACGCAAGAACGTGTCAATGGTAGCCGCCTCGTGCCGCAGGGCCCGGCAAACGGTACTACTGTTTGTAATAATTGTATGAAAGCGTATGACGTAGTAAGTAAAGCCTCAAAGACTAACGTCGTACATATACTTTGATCTATAGTTTACCAATGGGATTACCAAGAATTTACGCGAGTAGATTGTACGACCGCACCTTTTGGCCGGCAACAATACGTTTTTGTTTGATTTAAGAACATACGCAACTTATTCATACTCTAACAGCTATATGTAAATTAGAGCAATATTATTAATGTTTTTATTTGTATTTCTTACGTTACTACGTCATACGTTCATTCAATCGGAGCGCGATAGACTTAACTTGTAGATAAAACACGGCATTGCGAAATCACAGTAAATGCCAAAAAAGGATTTCGATAAATAATTATACGTATGGCAGTTGTACTCTTAATTTAAAACTATTGTTTACATCTTGTCCTTTGAAATTCGACCGACAGTCTGACATTGAACTAAAATGGTGAAGTAAGACATGACAAGATTAACATGGAAAAATGATATCATTAAAGATGCAAACTCAATAAATATTAGCTTACAACTTCCTCACTAAAAACAATCTGTTTAAAAAAAAACATACATCCATTTTCTAAAAGAATTGAATGCATCGCAATGAAAAATAAATATCGCAACGCGAATTCTTATTGACTTCACTGCACTTCTGTATCATTTTGTGGTAGTTTTTAATAGAGGATGTTTCAGCTCGAGGTTACAGAGACAGCAAAAGTGATGAAAGTTGAATCAATCCACGGCAGGCAGGTGAGTAGCATGTCTAAGGTCAGATAGGTCACGACGACCTCCAGGCGCCCTATGCAACGTCACAGTCTGTTGCGCTGTACCCACACTTACCCCTTGGCCAATTTATGTACTAAACGACATTTATCATCTCTTAAAACTAAATTAAAAAAATACTACTTGAAGACTTTTAAGATCTACTAAAATATGGATCTGACAACGTTCTGGCGTATTGCCTAAAGTAGGGGTTGATTCTTACTCTTGGCAAATTTGCCTGCTTTGTCTCTCTTGCATTCCGGTTTGTTCTTCATATATTTCTCCGACATTGCTTCGAAAAGTCAATGCCTGTTGTCTTTATAAATACACGTAATTAACCGTAATTTTAGTATCGGTTACAGGTTTCTTTAACTTGCTCAAACATTAATCAGATGTTCTAATTATACTGTAAAAAATGTATACACCTGCGATGGGGTGTTTTAATATTACAGCCGGAGGAGGCTTTGTGCAGTTCCGATACTGACCTATTAGTATCTCATCAAATAATCTACCGAAACAGTATGTTTTTGTATTGAAGACGAAACATCTGGAATCAGTTGTTATTATTTTATTTACTTCTTTATCCGAGTGTGATCAATTTTTAAGTAGACATATTTGATCGTAAGACTTTGTGAATATAAAAATAGAATTTACATGTATAAAATGTAATTATATGTGCAAAGGAGTCGAGATGGCCCAGTGGTTAGAACGCGTGCATCTCAACCGATGATTGCGGGTTCAAACCCAGGTAAGCACCGCTGATTCATGTGCTTAATTCGTCTTTATAATTCATCTCGTGCTCAGCGGTGTAGGAAGACATCGTGAGGAAACCTGTATGTGACAAATTTCATAGAAATTCTGCCACGTGTGTTTTCCACCAACCCGCATTGGAACAGCGTGGTGGAATATGTTCCAAACCTTCTCCTCGAAGGGACAGGAGGCCTTTAGCCCAGCAGTGGGAATTTACAGGCTGTTGTTGTTGTTTGTATATGTGAAAACCTGAAATTACATTTTTGCTTTATATTTATCTAATAAATACTGTAACGGACCTCGATTTAAAGAACTCGGATGTCGCTCATTGACATTCAGTCAATTTTCATAGCAAATTTATTTTTAAATCAATGCGTATATTCATTTGATTTAAGTAACCTTTACACCGTATCCCTATATAAAACTTGATGAAAAGCATTTTAATGAATTTACTTGTAATTGAACCCAATTAGGACATGGTATGTGTAGCTATTTTGTTAGAGAGTTTCATGACAAATAAGTTTTCAGCTACATTGTGCTTTCTGATTTAACGAATAAAAAGTTATTTTCAAGTAAATATTTTTATGTAAAAATTTACAATAAAGCTTGAAGTCATATATGATATTTTTTTTCGAAAAAATGTACCTATATCTAAGTATTGCTTACATGTTGATAAGACTTTTTGCAAACCCGATTTTGAATCTACACATCCACTCATTATAAATTCTACCACCAAAGAGGTTCAGAGTATGTCAGCCAGTCTAACTAAGGTCACACGGAACATAATATCTTAGTTGCCAACGTTGGTAATGCATTGGTGATGTGAGAAGTGACAAGTTCTTGAAATTTGACAGTCCGCCTATTTGTTGGACATAAAACACAGTATTCTCTAATATTTTTAAATGAACTATGAATAAAACTTTTTGCAAATAATAACTTCTTCAGTTTAGCAAAGGATTTTACAAAATGAAATTGCTACAGATATAAAAAGATATAGACGCGGAAGTTATAAAAAAATCCTCATATTTCACTGAAATACTTAAAGTGTTTAATATTAAAATCAAATTTAGATCACCAGATTACATATTGCGTTTCTTAATAAAATACAAGTTTCATTATATTTACGCGTCGCGGGTATTTAATTATATGGCTTCAATAGACAAGATAGACTTAAAAATGACTTGTAAGGTCGTACCTAAATAAATTACTTTTTGATATTTACGAGCTGTTGTGGCAACTTCCTTTGCGTGCTTGTTAGTATTAAAAAAAAATAGTTCTTTATTATCCACGGGTAACCTTTTCATTTCTCAGAATAAAAAGTGATGCTACTTCGTAACAAAGAAAACGTGCCATTATACAATGGTCTTCTAATATTTATTTGGGATCGGTGCAATGTCAATTATTATTCCATTACTAGCATAAAAGGCTGCAGATCCTTAATACCTGGGTTGAGGATTCAGATTTGGGCAATGAATGTTATTCTTTTTTTGTAGCTATCCCGGAAGAACAAGAGTGAAATAATTACAGATTGGGAACCACCAAAATTTTAAGGTTAGGAAGACAAGTATAATATTCTATAATCAAGGAGGCACGAAATAAATTGTAAATCTTCATGTTACATACCTACCATAACTATATAGTAACGTATTTACCGAAATACCAACAATGTAATAATTTTTCAATGTGAGGTGTTTTATGGACCGGAGGTAGATTTCTATCAATAAATAAAAAAAGTATAGCTAGTTTAGTTGAATAGATATTTTAGTTTTATCAGCGTTATCGTTGACTATTAACGGTTAATTCTGTGGCATGCATAGAAATATATATAATAATAATATTATCAAAATGTTCAGGTACAAATACGTTAACATAATAATGGCACATGATTTTGGTTTGGGAACTGTAAACCACGTTTACAAAGCGAATGATGTCTAAATAAATAATTAAATTCAACTCGTAGTCGTACTCTCAGCTAATTAAATATCGTTTACAGAGGACATGATCTTAAATTACTTACTAGTAATAACATTACGTGCAAGAAAATGACATGGGTACAGGGTTTTAATAAATTGAACTTACTATACTATAGGATAATTATTGGATTATGCGTATCTTATCAGAACCTCGGAGTTAATATCGTACTAAAATCATAATATCATCGACTTTTAATTACATTCTAACTACCTGAGGGATGTTCGATTCGAATTGCGAATTATATTTTTACAGTGTCCTAAACCGTATCACTGTCCTATTATTTTGAAACCCATGGAATATAAAAAGAAAATTAGTGTCGTTATTTTTAATTGAAAGCGTTTAATACAGCCTGTTATTGTGACACGCTTTGGTTATTTACCCTTTTTATTTCATGCCGAATTAAATTGATGAATGATTAAATGTGCAAAATATTGTAAACTCTTTGTGAATCAAAAGAACATAATAACATGTGCAGGAGGAAGATTCAATACAACATACGATAATTAATTAAGTATATTCACTTATAATGAGTCTAGTTAAAATTGAGGCTTGATGATACTGATTAATTTCTTAGTCAGATAAAAATCTCTTGCAACTTGTTTGTGATCAAACATTATTACTCTACATCATAATAAATGACCAGCTTATATAATTGACCATTTATTATCATTTTATTATCTTACGTGCTAAAATAAAATAATAATTGTTATTACTATATTAGTACTAAAAATTAAAGACGTAAAACGCAAACGGGAAACAAAACTTAGATACTAAATAAAATTGACAATATTTTTATGTAAGTACAATATTAGGTATAATTAAAAAAACGACTTTATTGACAATTAAAAAGTTATCGATTTAATCTAATGAAACAATCGATTACCGATGTTAGGTAATGTCGATTAAATTCAAGAGAAAAGTATCGATAACGTTTTCAGCACGTCCTTTTTATTTTGATAATCATTTGTCATCGTCATATTAATAATCGTCATAGCACGTATGTATGTATATTTCACTACTAATTGTCAAATATGATACTATAAAAATGATACTCGAACAGTACATGGTTTTTAGAAACCTAAAAGGCATAATTATGCTTAGCACTTAGTTAATAAGCGTATTATTTATTGAGGCTATAATTTCCATCGGATGACGGTTGTGTAAGTTAGGTCAAACGTTTTATTTTTTCGTTTCTATGACTTTATAATAATAAATCGAGGTACTAGGGAAGATGATAGTTATTAATTAATAAGGCACGATTAACAAATTTACAAAACATCGGTTGACATTGGTTTTAACGTATTGTCCATACAGAATTCCATTATGTTATTTGAAATATAAATATAAAGCTATTTATATAATGCTATATGTAGTCTATATATATTACTGGGTGATAGGGCTTTGTGCAAGCCCGCCTGGGTAGGTACCACCCACTCATCAGATATGCTACCGCTAAACAACAATACGCAGTATTGTTGTGTTCCGGCTTGAAGAGTGAGTGAGCCAGTGTAACTACAGGCACAAGGGACATAACATCTTAGTTCCCAAGGTTGGTGGCGCAATGACGATGTAAGGTATAGTTAATATTTCTTACAGCGTCTTTGTCTATGGGTGAACATGGCCACTTACCATCAGGTGGCTCATATGCTCGTCCGCTAATCTATTAAAAAAATACATATAAATAAATTTATGTAGTAGCATTCTTGAACGAATCGGTATGAGGATATAACCAATCGACGCGTAATGGTCCGAGAATGGTTACGGGCTTTTTTGAAACATTTTTAAAACAGACGATACGTTTTTTACCCAGCGAAGCGAGTTATTTCTAAATACAACATCATTGAAATTGAAAACAGAATCATAAAGTGTTGTAAGGAATCATAAAAGTTTATTACGAAAATAAAAAGTGAATTAATAGACCATTGTTATTAAAAGTAAAAAAAACACTTGAATTTTGTCCTTTAATAAACATTAAATAACAGGCTATTCGTTACCAATCCACTTCACCCTTGAAGTCAAAAAGGCGTGAAAACATGCAAAAACGTGGGTTGGAAAACTTTTATGGCCGCAAAATGAACAAACAGTGGCGAAGTAATTCGACGAGTGTCGTAAAGCACTCTCGCTGGCCTAAATTTTCCAAAACATCGGGTTTTTTCCCTCACATTTCTTTTGTTTTATATACTGTTATAATAATTATTTTACGCCTGTAATTGTTTGCGCTTTTGCTACCCCAAGTATGTCTGGCTTCTGTGGCAATGCAATTAAAACAACACAGCATTCTACCTATTTAAACATGCATACTTAATTGTTATTTATTTATGAAAAAAACAATAGTATAAATTGCACATTAATTTGAATACGTTCGTTGACTATTCGTGCCGTCTTTCTATCTATACATTTTAAGGTATGAAAACCACTCTAAATGGTGATAGGTTGTTGTAAATAATATCAGTCACCATAAAAGTGTAGGTCGTGCATTTTTGTGAACTTTTTTAGCTCGGACATTTGTTTTCTAAATGTAAATGAGTCCACAAGAACTTCATAAAAGTAAAAACGTAATCCGACTCTTCAGATGTTTAAAATTCTTCGAAGTTGCTTGTTTTTCATGCACGAATATTATTATTTGCCCATTTGATGAAGTAGTTACTGCATAATTGCCTATCAGACAGATGTTCAGTTGCCTGAGGCTAATTGAAATCGTTATATTATTCTTCAGATACACCTTTAATTTGCCGTAGAATATAACTTTTTCTTCTAATCCTGCTTGATAAATTAATTCTTAATTTTTTTTAATTATTGCATAATTGTTCATTTAATGAACAGGTACAAATTATTACATTAATTCGTTTTTATATTCACCCAACGATATTTAATGCAAGATAGTTAAAAGATCAATAGGTATATACATTATAGTTTAGGCTAGTCTTCGTATATATCTTTGAGATCGAGACTTTTGAAAGTTTTTTGTCTATATTTGCAGATTTATCGTTATTCACATTTTCATATTTGTCGTTATTAACATTTTGATTTTAGATGTATATTTAAGAAAACAATATTTCGTCCTTGTAAAAAAAAGAAAATCGCAAAAATATTAACTTACTCTTGGTTTCGTTAATTATTACAAATCAACTTTTAAAATAATTATTAGCACAAAACGTCAATTTTCGTATACGTATGTCTCCTAACCTACACAATAAAGTCGATTGCATTGCATAATCACGTCCTCTCATTAACTACGTCATTGTGGCACCACTTATACCCGCGATGAGTGCACGATGTACTGCATACGAACTTTCGACGCTGGTCGGATTTGCAATTCCGTCTATCCTGGCTTTTGAAGTGTCGCTCGTGTTATTCATTCCAATTAGTTTTGTATAAAATATATCTTTGCCGAATATTATACGTACATATTTACAATTAAAAAACATAAATGGAACGTATCAATAAAGAAGAAATGACTAGAACAAATACATATTTGTTATCCTATACATATTGTATCTGGCAACATTAAAAATATATTATATTATAATAAATTTATTGGTCTTCAAAAACGTGAGAATGTGGTGAACCATACCAAAAAACTATATAAAAAAAGCTAACACCACCAATAGCACAAATCGAAATCAACAGGATTATAATCCAACTCATTTAAATACTGTGATTTATAATGAGGCTAAAAAGCAATCAGAATATCACGTGTATTGGATTATCGTATCACCTCATTATAAGTAACAATGTCATCAATTATTCAGACTTAAGGTGCGCGATACTGTATTCGACCTTTTGAAACTGAGCTGCTACGCTCTATATTCTACTTTACTGTGCTTTCAAAGGTTGATGCAATTATTTTACAGTTTATTATATATTTATATAATAGTTGACGTATTTGGAATAATGAAGAAAAAGTATATTTACATTAACGCAATTACAATTTTTGACTTTAGTGTTGATGCTGTTACATTGCTCAAATAAACGTTTTATTCTAAACAAAATTGATTTTGATAAAACTTAATTAACGCGTTGGGTTACTAATAATCGATATCATATTTTTTTCTTAAAACATGCAAGACGTAAAAACCATTCACGGTCAGGAATATCAATATCAATATCTAATTAAACAACAAAAATAATATACACATTAATATTTATTTCACGAAATTTACAACAATATGTTATTTGTTTGAAAAAATATTAAATCTTGAATAAGAAAGTTAAGCGCTAATTATAAAATCACTTCGCGTAACATTGATATTATTGTACGTAATTGGCTCCTTTTCGAGAAGCGTGGGCGTTTCAGAATAGTGATACGCGTGGGTGAACTCTACTATCCTCAAATGTCTATATTTGTTTATCGTCGTATAAAAAAGATCAACGTCATTTCTTTCTATATTAAGACCTGTTCTAGGAAATCAAATACGTACCGGTTCTGAAATTAATATGAGAAATATCATTAAGAAATGATCGTATAAACGTAATTTCCAATTCAATGTCGAATCGAATGATAAGTTTGTGGTAATAAGGATCTTATTCTGAAAGAAAAATACTCTAATATTTTAAAAACATTGCATAACATAAAATTATTATTTACTTGCAAAATTCTTATAAGTTCAGAAAAACATTATTTGTATGTCACTTAATCCGTAACGATTAGCGTTAAAATTTTATGAAAAAAAGAATAACTACGAAAAATTCTTGAAAACAGACATCAGTCTCATAATAGGATACCAGGAATTCTCAATACTACCGGTATTACGCGCATTGGATTCCCGGGAAAATTATTTAGTTTCCAATGTTTACTTTCAATTTACAATTTTCGAATATTCTTACGCAAATCTTTTAGATCGTTGACTACGATGATGTCATGTATTTGTCGTGCTTATTTATTAATTTTAGTGTTATTTGCCTTACCTGGTGTTTAAAGTTTTTGATTAAATTTAAATCAGTATCCACCCCACCACCTTTGTATTAAGCATATACTTTTATTTTTAAAATAAGTTGATAATATTCTGTATTTCTTAAATACGGTGTATATAATGTATTTATTAATCACAAGAGTTACTCGTACGGACTTTAAACGGGTAATATTTTTTACTTGAAACATTGATATTGAAGGACAAACAATGTTTAAAATCTGTTTTTTTAGCAAGATTCCTCGCTGACGAAAGAAGATTCCACCATATGTTTATTACATTCGGATGAATAGTGTAAGACATGCATAGAAGAAAAACATACGAACACTCATTTTTATTTATTTTCATAAACATCAATACAATATAGTTTACGTTTTATGAATTCAGTAATTTATATTTAAAATAAATTTAAGCGTCAGATACGTTGCATATTTTAACCTGATAAAATATAAACTTAGCCCATATAAGCTTGACATCCAAAATATGAACTAATAATACAAATTGATCCCGTTTATAAAACATTATTTATGATTATTAATCATAGCTATCACATTCAAGATTGAATCCAATAATCTCGGATATATAATGAAAATCTTCAAAGATAATTGAAATCGACTTTTGAGAATAACTTTCTAACTAAGCTGCTTTGTCTTGATTTCTGTCTTTCTGAAACTACTTAGAGCATAGTACAAAAGATAAAGTATCAATCGTAACAAGTTACTGGCGTTTATGACAAGAAATCAACTCAGTAGTAGTATTTAGGTAGTTGACAGTATTTATGATCCAGTGCCTCGAGAAACAAGTAAATCCATTCTTATACACTAGAATATTTCCTGCGTAGTCGTGAAATTGGTTAAAACTGCATCAATCATAACTTAAAATGATTACCGGTGTCTCAAAAAGAAATAAATGCATCGTGTCACTATACAACAGGAAGTGAGTTACGTTTTTATTTAAATAGATATCACGGCAACTAATACATGGCGTGCCCCGAGATAATGGTCAGAGTAACAAAGTGAAAGTGATGTGTGATACAGGGCACGATCCGAGTCGAATGAAACTAAGGGCTTGGCATCTTTACTTTCTCTCCATCATGATCCAAGTTAGTAATTTAATAAGCAACTTTCCCAATATACCACTAATTCTCATATACCTACACTTCTCTCAAACCAGCTCTAGTTTAGGGTTCTGCGTCAAGTGGAAGGCATGAAAAAGTAGCCGATGTCGCTTCTTTGAGCTCAAACATCGTACCAAGTTTCTTCAAATTAAATTTAGTTTAAGCTTTTAAATTAACATGGTTATTTTTATTTGGTGGAGCGCGATATTTCGACATTATCTAAGAATGTCTTGTTCACGAGACTAAATTCAGTTTGACATTAGAATAGAAGTATAGATTTAAAATAGCTTTTTTATGAAGTAAAAAACTAAATATAAGTTTAAAATCTGAGAAAATTAATGATTTATTCAATTCAGTATTCATATTTACTGTTATGGATTCTTTACATCCATAACCTATAATTTTATTAATTTATTATTCATTTTTTTTATAAAATATATGTATTTAACCTGTGACATGTATTCACTTGCAAATTTATAAAATTACACTGTAAATGAAGAACTCTATAGTGTATTTCTTTAAGCGTTGTTAATGCTATAACTTAGCATTTAAAAGAGCAGAATTGTCGTTTAATTTATTAAAGGCTAGCTGTTACCAACGCTCTTAGCTGAGCTAATATTTACTCTGTATATTCGCCTTTTTAATCCAACTTTTATATTTACAAATGTTTTTTTATTAACTAAACGAACTAAATAATTAAACGGCATTTATGGTACAACATATTCCGAAACACACATCAAACTTGTAACATAAAACTTGGTTATACATACATTAATATTAATACGCAATATTTAAATATAATTAACCACATAATATTCGTGCCTTAAAATATTAATTGATGTTTAAAAATTAATCTTACGTATGTTTAAAATGTTAATGTTTTTTCTAGAGGAACAGGAAACTAGTTAGTTACTTGTTAACCACGTCTTAACATTTTCTTAAAACAGTATTATAATTCTAAATGTTTAGCGGCAGTTATCTTTTATCGTATTAATAATAAAAAGTCTAATAAAAACGTAAGCTCAAACCTGCACTGAAAGCGCAGTGGGCGGTGTACGTCACTCGCCCCCGCGCCCCGCCCCCGCCTACTAAAGCCTGACACACATTGACGATTGGACCATAAGACTGTCGCACACCTGTTTAACATTATAAAACTTTTTTCTATAATTTAGTTTTTATCACACGTGATATGTGAGGTGTTCGTAGATGTTTTTAATTGATATTGTATTTGAATTTACGATTTACATATTCAATAAATATATGCAATATAGTATTTTGTTTTTTCATTCATCAACTAAAAAAATCTTGTACTCTCTCTCTCTTATAGTTTTTATTTAATAACAGAAAATAATATCTATAATTGAATGTAAATTTTAATGTAAAAAAACAACCCTAATTTACATATAACATATTTTAATTTTATTTAATTACAATAGGTTATTATATAAGACAATTAGTCTAAGAAGATACATAGATCAAAAGTAGTTCATAAGTTTTAAGTACAATTCATAAAAAAGTTACAATGTAAAATAATCCTAACCTACATTCGCATCATTATTAATTTTGTTCGCAATAAACCGGCTTTAATACTTCTAAGTTCTAACTTCTAAGTTTGAAGTTACAAACTGGATAAACAAAAGCTAGAAGCGGAACGAAAGTACTGGGAATTCCTATTACGTTAGAAGCCACGGTCAATAGCTTAAACTGTTTAGAGAGCGGATTAGAATGTTCCTACGATTTGTTTTTTTATGTGTTTCATACTTACCACGTTTTTGTTTTCGTTATCTGTTAACTTTTAAATTAGGAATATATGTTTCAATGCACGGAGTAGTAATTAATGGTCCCCTTCGTGTCCACTCTGATTGACCTTGTCGAACTATTATGGCCCATTTAAACAAAAAAAAAATAAATAAATCCAAGAATTGTAATAAAGTCAAACAAAGATAAGTAATCAGTGTTAAAACAATTACATTAATTAATAAATTTGATTATACTCGGTGGTAGGGCTTTGTGAAAAACCCCGTCTGGGTAGATACCACCCAGTCATAAGGTATTCTACCGCCAAATAGCGACACTCAATATTGTAGTATTCCGGTTTGAAGGATGTGTGTCAGTGTTCCTACAGGCTCAAGAGACATAACATCTTAGTTCCCAAAATTACTTGCGCATATATATACATATATATGTATATACATGTATGTGATGTTACGAATGGTTATTTCTGAATCCATTTGCCTGTCCACCTAGCTATTACGTAATAAAAATAAAATGACTAGAGCTACAAAATAACATTAGTATTTTCAGCAAGCCTGAAATACTGAAAACTCCCGATACCGAAACATTATTAAAAATTATGACTGTGAAAGAGCATTAATCAAAGTATTCGTAAAAGCCTTGAAACGTCCGAGAAGAAAAATTTATGTCTGTTTCCTTAGACAAAGGTCAATAACTTATATTTTTTACAAGTGAAGTTTGAACGTTCTGAATGGAGCAAGCGTTTTTAGTCGGGGCCTTATTTGTCGTGACACGTTTCAACAACATCAGTCTCTAATGTGTTGAATAAATATTATCTCATGCGGATTTAAAGAGCATTAACTCGTTTTATTTAAAATTTGTTCTCGTGATATTGGGTTTGATTAAATATTAAATTCGTATATCATTTTACAACCCTTGAATTTCTCAAAAAGAGAACGTAGTCATAATTGATATGTGTAACGGTAACATTCGTGTAATAAACGCGTAAAATCTATATAGACAAGTAGTAAGAAAATAGGCAACACTCTTTTTTTCTTTCAATATTACACAATGAATCTTTTAAACATATATTTTACGTCAAGTCTATATGTATGTTAAGCCACCATAGACTTGTTTGTTATAATTAATGCATGTATAATCCACTTTCAAACAATCAACATAAATTGTATGATTGTGTTACGTCTCCTAATGAAATATATTAAATGACCCGCAAATCGTAGTTTTGATAACAGCCAGGCTATAAATATTTTATATATTTTTGGGAAGCAAGAATATAAAAGAAGTACAACTAACAAATAACTTCTTGCTTAATTTATATATATTGGTACCTACAACTAGTTTAAACACACTGCTTGTTTTAATTCGATTCAAATTCGAGTAAGAAAGTAACAGCTATTTCAACCTTATTAAAATACTTAAATTAAAATAACTGAAATAGGTCTTATCCAAAAATAAAAATTTTAAATTAAAAGCGTCATAAAGAGCGTTAAAAAAAACCACAGATTCTTAAAAACCTCCATCTCAAAGAACAATGAAAAATAAAACATTAAAAGAGAGCCTGAATTTTCAGTACATCTTGAGGACCTAACAGAAATGTCAAGTGCACGACAAAGGAGCGGGGTTATTCGAGTTGCCAAAAAGCTGGGCTTGCTAACGATACCTAAAATTTTATATAAATTGTATGTCTACGATATTCTCTTGTAATTATGATTGCATAATACCTACATATATTTGTCCTCGAATAACTGAAAAGTATTTTCTCATTTCTGTATTTTTATTACAATATGAAAGTGTATTCTGCGTGTATCCTTTCATGAAGCAATCATACAACAGTACGGGTCGAATTTGAAGAAACAGGGAGGCTCCAAAATGCTCAGGAATTTCTGATATTTTAATTGTTGACACGATTTTTTTAATCGCCTATGTTAACGTGAAGCTCACGGCTTAATTACAAGCACTTTAAGATCAATCAATTCATCGAGTCAATTACCATGTATGGACACTGTATTAAATTAAAGGTAATGCTAGGTACCACATTTAAGGTGGAGAATATTTGAATATTACAGCATTAATCTAAGTAATTACTTTTCCACGAATCAAATATGATATATGACGTATTAAACTTATATATCCTGCATGAAAATCATGGAATATTAACACTCTTTTTCTCATTTATCTAAACTATGCTTATATAATTGTTTTCTTGACTAAATTTAGCACATATTTCGAACTCCTAGCTTTTGGTTGTCTAGTTGGTGTAATTGCTTACACTTGTAAACCTAAAGATCCCTAGATCATGAGTTCAATCCCAGGAACGAGCCAGTGATAACTTATTGGATTTAACTGTCAAGAAACTCTCAGAAGCAGTCCGCAGTTCACAAGTTTATACCATCAAGTCTCAAAAAACACATAATTGTGTTGTTGGATTTGTACCATCGGATTATAAAAGTACACTCGTATTTGTGGAGACACTCGTGCACTGTAAATGACCGAAAAAGTTATCTCTTTCGAGAATAGCTTTCGTAGCTGAAATCCGCCAAGAGAAACATCAGCTCTTCTAGCTTTAGTAGTTTCGTTTTGGTGATACATCACTAAACATGCACTTTTATAGTACATGTAAGATGTATTCTATAAATATGTACATAATTTGTTTCGATTTGTATCAAACAAATTGAATTCATCTTGAAATAATATTATGCCCCGCTACGACAACACTCAACAGGTATGGGATGCGATAATATACAATATCAAGTTTATTGTGTCAATAGTGACATCGCTAACGTTTACTCCGATAACAGCCTTTGCTGTCCTCACTCCAACAATACAATTATGTTATTAAAAGCCGTCGAATCGAGTAGGAATTAATATAAAATTTTACATCATTAATTGTTTTGCATTTATTCGTAACGTTCAATTAAGCTTCGCATCGCAACTGTAGGCACTAAAATGAACTGATACTTATATAATCAAATTGATTTTATTATTCATTTGATAACGGTTCGTTTTTTAATTTTTTTGTCTAAAATAAATGTTTTTTAAACCAGATATTATAACCGTTCTTTTTGTATGTTAGATTACTTTTACTGTTTTTACATAACAATATATAGCCGTAATAAATATCATATACTAAAACAACAATATGTAGGTATATTTAAAAGTTATCGAAATAATATTGTGTTCGTACATAAAATCAGTAAACTCATATTTCTCGCGTATATACAAAGAAAAATAATCAATACATGAAAACAAACACATAAGACTCCGTTTATATTTAAGCATAAAATGCGAACAATCTTCTATTTACATGTGTGAGAGTTATGTAACAACATCGTAAGAACGTAACAATATTACCCGACTTCTCTGTCCGAACAGACACACACTTGCATTATTCATACGCTTCATACCTTTAAACTCTGTTACGAAGCAACCGACAGATTTATACACCTTTACGGAGTGATTTTATAAGCGCTCAATGAGTTCTGTTAAGCTTTAGTGTACTTTTGAAAATTCAATTACAATTTTAATTAGGGATAACTTTATTCCAGCATCTATGACAGAATTATTTGAATATAAATGTACTATTTGAAATGAAAAAGCCGTGAAATGACCGTTCATTATGAAGAATTAAAATTTATCATTTCTAAATGAGCTATTATTCGAGGAGACTCAATTATAATTCAAAGCATTCATTTTCTATTTAACGGATTAAAAACTACTTTATCATGATCCTTTTTTTATATACGGCCTATAGTCATATATTGGTCTTTTGTGAACACTAAAGGTTTTCCGTGGGTTAATTAAATTTAAATAGAATTATAGAATTGTTAATGAAAATCATTTAAATTTTATCAAAAAAGAAAATGGTTAAAATAAATATTTTTAGAAAAGAAATACTAAAGTAAGAAAATTGTACCTTACTATATTTAAACAATAGATGTAAAATAGCAATTTTATTTAATATTTTAATACTATAACTTTTTGTTTACGTTTAAAAAGGTATATGGTATTTAAAGGTTGTTATTTTTTTCCAGGAATATAATTACAGAATTTATTCTAACCTTGCAATACCAATTTTACCTTGTATTTCTGTGCGATTACTATCTGACCTTTAGTCACAGCAGTTAGCACAGCAAGAGCATACACACTACGCTAATGCAAAAAATAATTAATTAATGGCTTGTTGGTCACATTCAAAACTCAATGTAGATGAGTCGTATGAATCATAAAATAGAGTTGAAAAAATGGTACATCAAATAAACACGTTGTACATTTTCATCGAACTATAAAACTTCTTTAACGTGTCGCTTACTTCATGCTGTGATAGAAACTTGTACCTTCATTTCTAAAGTTTGTAGAAAAATATATTTATTATATTGAAATAAAATATGAACTTAAACTTTATTTATTAACTGATTCTCACATAACTAAGTCTCACATTCCCTCTTCATGATTTATATTAAATAATTTCCTTATAGTAAAAGTTTAACGATTATATCAGTAACAAGATATCGTATATTTGATTATAAAACGACCAAAAAATATCGGTTATCTAATGAACTAGATAATAGACCGTAATTGAATTGTGCCAATTTATTTAGGAAATCATTTGATATTAATTACACTGTCGGATTGAATTCTGACAGTGTAATTAATATTAAATTATTGCCCAGTACCATTCCTGTACAATAAAAAATAAACAATAAAAATTATTACATAGTAATTAGAGATGATGCCCTGATCGTATAGGTACGTACGAAGGGCTGTTGGACAAACAAATGCTATTCCAATTAACACTGACTCGTAAGGTAAATTGTAAGATTTGCGATAATCATCTACAAGAAAAACAAACATTTTCTACGAACAAAATGATCTGATATAAACGATAATATTAATGTTCTGGAAAAATATACAAGACAATTCATCCGAATTTCACGTAGGCGTGATCATTGTTCCGTTGTTAAAGCTTTCTAGGTCAATCTGGGTGGTAATTTATTTGGAACTCGCAAACTCGATAACAAAACAATGGGTGTGACACACTCTCGTGCTAGACGGTCGAGCAAATACTAAAAGCCTAAAACCTGTTTCGGGATTTATATATAGAGCGTTGTAAAACAAAACCGATAAATAGTCCAATACTAGCATTCCTAGTGATGTATCGACGAGAATTCCACCTGCCTGATGGATTTGTGTCGTAAAAATCGATAGGCATTTAGCTTTGGGCCTTTAAACACATTTTACAAAAACCTATCGACATACGTATAACACAAGTGTAAAAATAATCTTTACAATTGATAACTGTAGTTAAAGTTTGATTTCATAAACACCAAAACAGTTAAGGAAAAATAGTTGTCTATAAAAGTTGAACTTGTTCCTTATTTTATACCGTTGTTTTATAAAGACTTTGTTGTGTAACTAAGGAGAAAAATACTTCCAACTTTCGCTCTATGACTGAAATTATTACGTATCTTTCGTGTCCTAATTCAACAACATAAAACACTGTACCCAGTAAATAATAGTTAACTACGTTATATAAAGCTATATAAAAATATTTTACTTTCTTAAAATGGACGTGTCTCCTAACATTACATAATTAAGTGAAGTTTTCTGTCGTATACAATATTTTATGACTTCAACTTGTCCCAGAACGTAATTTGAAACTTACGCCTTAAATACGAATACCATACTGTAATATCTGACTATGTTCAAACCGGTTTAATTAAGATCTGTTTGACCTTGCGAGGCCGTAACGGAGATATTACACTGACTATCATGACGCACAAATAAAACGATAATACAAAAAATACCTATATAAAATAAAAAAAAATTCTGATTACAAGATTACAAAGTATAAATTTAAAAAGAGCGATATGTAGATGTTATTTCACACACACAACTGCGATAACTCTTTCGGGCTAAATCCATTCTATTGGTGTTTTCATAGCGTTTTATCGTTAAACGGAATCACTTCGTAAGCCACTCGCAAAGTTTAAATCCTAAATTCAATTTAAGGTTTTATGACTATTTTATACGTGTGACCTTCGGATAGATCGACGGCCTTTTTATTATAAAGGATATTCAATCCGATCATTATATGGAATATTATATATAGAACATGATAAACTGCTTATGAAATTAGTGTGTGAGTTTACGTCAAACTAACATTTCCGTTTAACTTATTATTCTTTTAAATTTTTTTTCTATTTGATGTTTGAAATAGAAAAACTAATAGAATGCGTTCATATTTCATTTGTTTATAACTCGTCGTCTGAGATATTACTTACATAATTAACTGAAATATGGAATAATCCTACACTTATTCCCTTCAAGCTTTTCGCACAATTTTCAACAGAAATCTATTAGTTAATTAAATATTATTCCGCGTCACGCCATATTATTTAAAAAACGAAACGATTATTTCTTTACTTTTTATTGTTTTGCTTTTCCCGCGTTAATGTTTAAGGAATATGTGCATGCTTGTATCGTGTATATTCGTTTGTTTCGGTACTCCGTAAATCTAAATTAGACTTACTAAATGGGAAATGAACGGTCCACGAAAATAACAAGCTACATTTAACTACACATAATATGTATATGCATTTATGGTCCTTATATTCATCACTATAAAATATATTTCCTATAAAATCCCTTACCAAAAACTGAATCCACTCGAGTGACCTTTGCTAGATTGTTCTGTACATTTAATCTCCCATATTTGAATATTCGGTGACATTAAAATGTGTTATTCAAAGTATATTGACTTATAAAACTTATGAATATGTGCACCGAAGCATCTAATGATTTATTTTATACAAATAAATGGTAATAATGTTTAAAGGATTATCAACTACACCCACCAAACCTCGGCAACTAAAATGATAAAATAACTTAAGAACAAATGTTGCTAATGGACAAAATGCACATATATTTAAAAGAAATTTCAAATGTTTTATATAATATCAATAAAACTTATTTTTAATTTTGGTATATTACTATCGTATAATCACAAACAATCCCGTTTACTTGCAGCTAAACATACCTAAGACGATAACATTTACGCGTAATCCAATGTTGATGATATAACTCAGCCGAATATATTCAATACGTAGAACAGCGCCTTGTAATGCACAAACAGAGCGTGAGAACAACATAACAGTTGTTTCTCTGCGATAATATCTAGACCAACCCCTTAATAAGGCACTCGAAAAGGAACCTTAAGTCTAGGTAACAAGATTCATGTGTATGTAATATTCATGTCGTACGTCGTCGGTCTCGTCACGTCTCAATTAATAGCGAATGATACGCCACGGTTTATTGTGATGCTCCTATGATATTCCGTAGCTCTCCTTCGAGTAAGCATTAATTAGTGTAATGCTCATTGAATTCTTAAGTACGGCATTCAATAAGATGTTCAGTACATGTTCGTGTTATTACAAGAAGAGATTGTATCGTTTCCTTATAAGTCAGCCAATTATAATCAAACATTTTTATGATACTTAAAGAATGCTTCTTTTTGTTTACTAATTGATATATTAAAAGTAACGCACGTATTTTTTTAACATTTATTTTAATGAGAACGAATTCCTTTCATGAATTAAGGACATGGTTTGTGACTTAATGTACTACGTCGCTTTAATGCGTTAACTGGTGTTATTGATCATCTTACATTTGTTTGGAATATATATCATAAATTATATATGAACCCATTATAGAACTATTCACTCCCAAAGGCGTGCCCCTCTGCGCTAAATTATATTATCGGTGTGCGTGAGTGACGCTCATGCTTGTAATCTCGAGTGTGAGAGTATCTTACTAATGTAAAAAAAGAAAAAAATGTTATACTCAACGATAATTTTATGTGAACCTCCATAAGTAATCATATCTATAGAAATCCTTATAAATACAAAATTGGATGAAGAACTTTTCAAATTATAGCACTCGAAATACAAATTCTTTAAGAAGTTAATTTAAAATAATTTGTTACTGTGTTAAATTTAATTGTATTGTAAATAAAATAACAGCATGATAAATATAAACTCACTAGGTATAATATTTTCAGGTCAAGGAACTATTTTCAAGTCGGTTTTCTCTTAAATATTTTATAGCGGTACACAAGTCTGCGTTATCTCGAGATGTGCAGACGTAACTCGTAATAGGCAAGTAATTTCGTGGCTAACAGAAATCTGTCACGACCGAGAGCGATGTGAAAGCTCGTTCCGATAATACGAACACGTCTTATGAGGTTTATAAATAGTAAATACTTCATGAAAGAACGCATATAAATAATATACATACGATTAAATAAAATTTCGATGGTTGTGTAGTACACTCATATCAATGGTCTAAAATATATCTGTAATAATTTTCAAAAAAAAAAAACTTTTAGAATTTCCTTTATAAAAGTTTAAAGATGCGAAATGTATATTATTAGATGACACCGTAATGTTTAACTTTTAGAAGTGAATTTAAATCTCAATACAATAGTAAGAAACAAAGTATTAATAATTTTCGATTGACCGTTAAATCGAAATATCACTCTCCTTTCGGAACTAATTTGTCGTTTGTACGGGACCAGTTATAAATATAATTTATATGTATGTATAACTAAAAACTATTATACAATGAGGAATATTTGTCAAATCCCTAAATATTGCGTAAAGGTTCTCGAAAGAACCCGCAAGTTTGCCAAATCACTTTGGTAAGTTCAGACTCCCAAGTTGGCGAATCAAAGCCAACTTTCTTGGAGTTGTGCCGAAATTTTGAGCTAACATAACTTTATTTCCTTCCTCATTGCCTTTAATAACTTACTTAGCATAACATCGAATAGATTTAATTTAAACGAGTTAAGTAATATCGCGAATTGAAATCAAATGCCATTTCGCGATATCATGTTGCACTGTGTGTCGTGCTCATTATTCTGTCACTATTTTGATATTATTTTCATATTTAAATATTATATGTACCTCCGAGTAAATGTTAATACATAATTAAATGTCAATGCGAACTCGAACAAACAATGTCTCGTTTAAGTCGAGTTTATCGTCTTAATGCAGTGATTGTATCAATAAATATAATTAACGTCAGTTACCTTTATAAGTGCTGTAATCGTAAACTTCAAATGTAGTACCGCGTATTATTGTTATCAAATTTACATAAACAATAGTTGATTTATTCCATATTTTTATCAATACGCTTTTGTAAAATGGCTATGAATTATGTGACAGGTATGATATATGTATATATGCATATCACGGTCAATTTATAAGCTTTAGATTAATATCTATCTCGCGAGATTAGAAACTAACGAAAATTGTGTTTAGTGATTCCAATTACAATTAGTAGTTTCGATATTTTGGTTAGATGAGGTCGGTTTTTATAATTGAACTGTAATTTACTTTGATGGAATTTAATCTACCGAAAATGATGATGATTCGTTAAGTTTTAACCAGTCTGTTGTGATAACAATCTTTCGAAAGTTAGATTATAATCTAACGGTATTTACAATTTTACGGATACGTATATGAGATCGCAATGGATTATTTGTATTGCATTATTGAGTTAATTTTCTTTGCTTATTCTAAATCTATATAAAGTGTTATTTAAATGTACACTATTATTGAACTTTGAAGAACATGTTAGCTACTCCAATCTTTGGATCGTAGCGTGCGTTTATAGCTCATATCCTAACCTTAAATAAACGTACAGTTTTATTTAAATTTATCTAGTACCTGAGTTGAGCGCGTTCAAGCATACAAAATTACCAACTTAGTAATTTAAATATATACATACATGTTACAAAAAAAAATCGACTGGTTATATTTCTAATAAAAATAAACAGGACTTAGTTATTAACGTTTTTAAAGATATGTCACTGCAGGATATTATTTTCTACAAATCCTTTTTTTGTCTTTACTTTTGTTTAGTTAGTCTATCCTGCAAGTGACATAGGATTCCTTTATAAACGCATAGATAACAGCGCACTGGGACAGCTATAGTGATAAGCTTTATCTTATCAGTTCTCGTAATAATACAAAGGGCGGCAGACCTTGTCGAGGATTACGCGCATATGCATAATACGCATCAAACTACAATCATATTATATCTTATAAAAGATAACAAGGTTTATTTTTTTAAAATCAAAAGTCGCGATTTTATCGAAAGAAAGCAAAAATTTATTGTAATACTGGGTGACTCTTAAGAAGTGTCGGTGTATTTTTTTATATACATATTTCTAAGGCGATACGATACACTTGACTTGATTCCAACCAGTGCATAGTTCCTCCCCTTAAAGTGACTCAATCACTTATACTCGAAACCACAAAAGACTCCACCTTGGATTTGTTACGTATTCACGTCACGTCTCCCTATACAAATACACAATACACCAGTTTCTCCTGTAAAAGATGAGATGCTCAATATTTTGTATGTATAATAATTAATATAACTTGCATCAATATAGTAATGTGAATAAAATTTTATTTTTACTACAGGCACAAGGGACATAACATCTTAGTTCCCAAGGTTGGTGGCACATTGTCGATGTAAGGAATAGTTAATATTTCTTACAGCGTCATCATCCTATGGGTGATGATGACCTCTTAACATCAGGTGGCCCATTTGCTCGTCCGCCAACCTATACAATAAAAAATAAATAAATAAATAAATACACTTCAAAACTTATTAAGAAAATTTTTAATTTTTCATGCCTGTATATTATACAAGTATATAATGTCGTATTTATCAAACAATACTAAAAGACCAATATTTTTATGTTAGTCTATATTTTTTATCTATCCACTAATTCAACTAAACATTTTATTATCCAAAAAATACTCGGTAGTAAATAAAGGAATCGTTAGATAAACAAATAACTTTGTTATAGAACAACTAAGATGTTATATATGACTAAGTTATGTTATAAAAATACTTTAAAAACTGCTATTGATTTTTTATATTTTGTTTGAACCTTAACAGAGATTATACCTTATTCAATATGTCTAGAGAATAACATTTGGCTTGACCACAAACTCACAATCGTAGGTATTTCATAGAGTTACTCATAGCAATAACTTGTATATAAAACGGCATTTATAAAACTACGTTTTAACGAAAATTTAATATGTAAATTCCTTTCATAACAATTTCAAGTATCAGCCCTTAAATGTCTCCCAAACATACAAAGACCCTCTTTACTCTTAAGCAAGTGATTTTTACGAGTAGCCTAATCCGCCACGAACGCCGAGCGCGAGGTGAATCATCACTTGTAAAAACCTAGCTACACTTTCTTGGTATATATACAATTATTCTATGCACTAGACCATTTTTAATTCATACATACATGTAAATAATGTGCAATGAAACAATTCTAATTATAAACCAATAAAATTATAATTAGTTTAATGTAGAAGAAAAGTCAAGATCGTCGTATGATTGCTTAACGTCGTTATTAACAAGCATTATAAATACAGTAGTTTTTTGTTAAACACGTACGTGTTTTTAATAAGACAGTCAATTTTTTTCGCATTTTGAATTTTTTACCTCATTATACATTTTAATTTACGATGCATACGTATCAACCTACTGACGGCTTTCTTTGATTCTCAATCAGATGTTATGTAAATATGATATGAGCACATAAATTATTTATGAATTATTATTATATTTTTTTCGCTAGTAAACTGTCATTAATGATGGCCGAGTTATTTATAAGTGATGATATTAAATGATCAGCCAGCGATATATTATGATACAACATTGAGATGTCCTTTAATTACAATTTATTTTATCTACATCGAATATATTCAAGGTTAGCTGATTATTATTATATGTCTTATCCTTTTATAATTATTTAATAAATATAATTTGATTATGAATGACAGATAAAATAAAGACATTACGGTCAATGAAATGGTATTTATATATAACGATTTGAAACGGTTTTAAGTCGCCTATTTCAATTAATTTCGTCACACTGGTGTAAGTTAAAACCCAAATATCGTTTGGAAAAAAAAAACTCTTTCTAACGATGAACATGGAAGTATTAAATAAATCATCCCGATCTAATTTTAGTTGCCAATCTCAAGGTCTAATTAATGAAGAAAAAGTAGATATTAAACTGTACCTGTGTGCATAAACATAGATTCTTAGGTGGATAGATTGTTTCTAATTCTCAGTCACTCGCATAATCTTATAGGAAGCGATACGATCTCAGCGTGATCAGGTGTAAGCAAAGCACGGATATACAACTATATCAGATTTGTAACAGAAATCCCGATCCCTATCCTATCCCTATATTTTTAATTGGACATGAGTATCCAATTGAAGATTTAAATCTAGGTATTCCAGTAACGGTAGTCACAGAAGCTCACCAATGAACCAACGCAAAAATAATCCACCCACTTAAACGCGCTCCATTCGAAGCGCAAAACGGTATTATTTAAATCAAAACGTAATTTGACAACATAAGACGAAAATATGGCGCACATTATCTTTTTGCCAATAACAAATCACATAAAAATAAACGTCTCCGTTTTCAATTGTCTGTAAAGGAGTCGGAATGGGAGCGGAAATAAAGCTGCAACAAACAAAACATTAGGTGGAATGAGGGGATGAAGCTGCCTTTATTATGGCGATTGCTCCGCGCGGATGCTTTTTAATTTACCTTTCTCTGTATAATTAAAACTTGTGGCTACGTTTTTGAGAGGCAACAATGGATTTTTTTTTTCAAGTTGAAACAGACCGCTCGATCCGTTTGAACTGATAGCCCTATCAACGTATGCCAATTCCAGGTTGTTAAATTTTATTGATACCTTGATATTTTAATTGTCTCATTTAATAATTCGTTCATTTACCCTGATTAACTGTTGGAAGAAATGTTATTCCATTGTTCCTTTGCTCTTATACCAACCACATTCTTTTTTTAAATTCTGATTTACTGGTATTGTCTATCTATATAAAGTTAAAATAATTTTTATACATGCATTTAATAACCTCAATGAATGTTATACATGTTTGAATTGCCTCGTGAAACCCTATCGTTAAATTTATGATCGATGAATTGACAGATTGTTACACGATCATTATCATCATTTGTTTGTATATACGACTTAACTTGGCGACTTGACTGATAGAGGTCAAATATATTTGTTTTGTCGAGAGCTACATATAAACGCGCTCTGTTTGTCTAATTCGTTAAATAAATGACATGAATTAAAATGAATCATATCAAGACAATGCTTATTGATATGCTATATTGAGGTAGTGCCAAAAAAGACCATAATCTAGACACGAAAGAACTTATGGTCATAAAGTAAATTAATAACTACAGAGTTCTTAGATCAGTATAACTAAACACTTTAATGAATTTCGTTAACAGTAATATATTATTTCACTTAGTTGTATACTCATTGAAAGCTCAAGCTTAGAATACACACATACCGTTATTCAGTCGGACTCAACTACGACAAAGTAGTCGCTGTTATTGGCCAACGCTTTTCATTGGTTATCGCAGATTTAGTCAAATTAACATCTCATAATCGACATATCTACCTTAGTTACAAACGATACAGTTTTATAACAGAATCACTTAAACTATTTGTGAAATTCATAACAATTTTAACGAACACATCTCTCAAAACCTTACGCGTGTAGTGTTGTATTTAATTAAAAATATATATCAATTCATTATTTCATTGCCCCATTTCATTTAATAGTTACTTAAAGACTATTACCGTTAGTCATGCTAAAGTATTTTCCATGATTCAATATATTTTTGTCATAAATCGGATGTGACCAGAGCCTATTCACACTTAATAGTTTAACACACTTGAACATGATCTCATCACTTTCGCCGTCAAAGGGCGTATCCCGTATATTGTTGTAGACAGACGACCAACTATTGTTCACCACAATGGAATAACGAAACATCGTATTCATGTAACTCAACTTTCCCTTTTGGACGGGGAATATTTACATCTGATCTCTCTCCTCATTATAACATCCAATACTTAAATTTTTGATGAATTAACAATACCTACAATTAAAACGATGATGACGTGTTTAACATACAAACATCGTAATATATATCAATATAAAACGATATATTAAACTATGACATTATTTACAGGTGATAAAATTCTAATAGAATATATTAACGTGTTGATTAATTAAATTTTTCACTAATTGCTGCGTACGGTTTTACCCATATTAAAAGTTAGTGCTCAAATAAAGGGCATTTCAAATTAATCTTTTTTTATTTTATAAATATGTATTAGAAGTTATTAAATAAAACACATTGGAACCTATTACACTGTATTTAAAAATTGAGATATTTGGTACTTTCTAACGTATACACTTAATTTGGGATTCACAGCTCATCGGGATTTAATCCTGGCTCCGTTGGTTATTAACATCTTCCCGCGAGAACAAATAAAAGAAATGAATAATAACATGAATACTCTTTTACGAATACTTATTGTATTCTACACAGATTCAGTGACTCTCATTTTTGTATTATAATAAGTTCTTAGTCTTTAGATTCCCATAATTAATTTAATTATTTATATATATAATTATTTATTCATTTATATAATTGTATACCTACAACAAAAATATTATTACATACAACGTTTAACAAAATTTCATAGCTACTTAATATAAAAAAAAAAGGAAGAAGTTGTTTGACCATAATACGTTCTCAGTTTAGTGTGATGGAAACGACGCTATTAATGAGAAATATAATATAGAACCGGTTTTCGTTCGATACGGTACGCAGAAGTTGACAAATAGCGGTGTTAAGACAAAGTTTGTAAGATAATTTCTTTAAAATGTGTTTATATTTACACGTATACCATCACCCACACAAACATACAAGCGGCATGTTCACTTAACTTTCTAACTACTTGAGATCGATAACGAGCTCAACACTTTAAATTCCATTATTAATATCAATACATATTAAATGGTACATCATACTAAACTTATCAAGAAACTTTATATTTTAGAATATAGGTAAAAGTAATATCAAATCAATTGCTACGTCCAAATTCTGGTTCGAAATTCGAAAGGTGTTTAGTACTTTTTAATCTTATCAACTTATTCCCGATCACGGTGTTTGTAATAAATTAAAAATCTTTAACAAAGTTATTTGAGGTGTTTCTTAAATAAACTAAAGTTAATGTGATCTTTCAAACATGGCAGTATTGACTAGCAGCTTATCGTATGTTAAAGATCAGTTGTCGCCCGTGGCTATGTTCGTGTTTTAGAGGTTGGTCGTCAGACATTAGACAGCAAAATAGCCTACCCTCCTTGTATTTCAAACCTGCTTCATACCAAATTTCATCCAATTTAGCTCAGTGGTTTTGTCGTGAAAGAGCAACATACACTCATACAGTTTTGCATTTCAATTTTTAGTGTAGGTTAGTGTGGACGTTTGAAAATGCATAAGAAAAAAGCGCATGGAGTGGCTTGGTGAAAGCATTAATTAATCAGGTTAAAATCTCAACCGATGCAAAATATAAGATATAAAACGAAAGTCTCAAACTTCTCCGAAAATGAATGGACAAATTTTAGTAGTAGGTATATAACATTAATATATATAATATACATTCAAATGTTTATTATGTTATTTGAGTCCTATTAATTTTTCTATTTCACTGCCTTAATCTGTAAGCTAGATCTAAAATGTAATATAGCACTAATCAAATAATATTATTATAGAAACTTCATCAATAGATATAAATTATAGATTTTATAAAACAAAAGATTTGAGGTTAACTTTCTAATAAACGTCAAGATACTCTTTATTTTAAGCACGTTCTAAATAACCTTAATTTTGCTCTCAGCCATTTTCCCGTTCCCGCTTCTCTGACAATGAATTGCGTCGGTCAAGCTAGTAAAAGACTGCGAACCTGAGTAGTGACTGCAAAAAAATAATAATTCAGTTCTTACCTAAAATTGTTATTCAAACTAAATATCAAGTATTTGTTACCGTGACTTTTAACATTTAAGCATTAATTATAATAAGTTAAAAACTATGACTTAAAATAACGTTACATATATAATAGTATCAAATTAACACAAATTGTTAACATTTTATCAAGACAAGATTTTAAAGTTTCTTTATTAAGAAAATAAATTGTAAAACTACGCAATGTTAATGGTACAACAGAAAGCCTACATAATTATCCGTCGGTATCTAGCTTTTCAAAGAGAAAGCGACCACGTAAACGTCCCGATCGGTTTCAATAAATAGTTCGCTTAAATATTAGCTCCTGAGTTACTTGGTAATGGTGGCTTTGTCCTGTCTGTGTGGTCACGCGATCGTACCGACCTTTCAAAGAGTACACTTTAATTTACAAACTTTATATCAGTGATAGTTTCAAAAGAATAGTTTCACTTTAGACAGCAATATACCTATACTCGTAGATACGTTTTCAGACAGCCTGCCAGTTAGAGTTGGTTATCAGGCTGTTATTTTAATATACGCTTACTACCAGGTCTTCTTCTCTGTTGAGGGGACGATTTGAAGCTCATGTCAACGTGTCAAGCAATGTAAAAAAAAATGAAATAAATAATGAAAGCAAATTTAATTGAAAAAAAGTCTTATTTGAATCCGCGATTAAGATCCACGTTTATCTACTAGGCCATCTCGGCTCTTTATACAGAATAAGAGTTCTTATTATATTAACACTATAATGTCCTTCTCTTTGCATAATTTATATTCCGCTTAATAAAGCAATATTCTCCTATTATGAAGAATAATTTTCCGCTTGATTCGACACGCAAATTCGCAACGACTTACTTGGTTTAATATCTCTGAATTTCTTCAAAAATATGATGCTTTACTATGTTTGCACACAAATTGAAGTCCTTAATACAAATTAAAGGGTTAGAACAGTTGTCCATCTAGGTTTGAATTATAATAATTATATGCAATATGTACCTAGAGATAACCTTATACTAATCTTCCATCCGTGATCATTTTACAGATCAATTTTGTCATTATTTCTATTTCTTCACTTACCATAAACTGTTTTAAAATTAAATTCTTTTAAGAGAATAATACTTACAAGTTTTATTTTGTGCTATATTTATTTCTGTTGCGCTGTCAAAACCATCGATTCATTGAAATGACATACGGACAACGATAACGCAGCCTGATATATCTAATAAATTATTAAATCCATACAATATACTTCGTACTGGTTACAGTAATTAAATTATCAACTTCGAACATTTTCTCTTAGCTTTATAATTTAATATTCGTGCAGTCTCAAAATAAACTCAAATTAAACATATAATAAAACTACATGCAGAGTTTGTAAAGTTCATCGTATTCAAGTTTTGCAGCTAAAACAGTTTAGACCAGCCATCGTTAATGTTTGATCATTTAAATATGTTTACGCTAGCATTAGACGGTTTATACAATAAAGAGAGCACATTAAAGGCGGGCGTTTATCAGTACTGTGCATTCACACTCCCTAAATAGGATTAAAAACAAAACTAACAAACTTGTAACAAAATGCCATCGTAAAATGTAACAACGGGGGATTCGCTCGAACAAATAGTTTTTGATTTAAGTCCGTTGAATTTTTTATCAAAGTTTCCACTTTGGCGGCTAAACTCGTTTTAAACTTCTGTATATGATAAAGGCATTCGTTTCAAATGTAATGAAACTATCTTCATTTGTATAGCAAAAGCAGCTATTACAATTTGTCGTGTGTCACTTTACTGGACTTTATTAAACATTTTCTGCATAGTCAAAGCATTTAAGTGAAATCACTTCGTTCGGGAAAGTGCGCTGTGACTAATGTTAATTATTTTTCACATTGCATGTTTGTGATTTAAACGAAGGATTTTCAAAATTTAATATAACTTTCGTTGTATTTTATAATACTCATTATTCAGTTTAAATGACGGAAGTTTTAGAAATGTTTCAATTAGAATTAACTTAATCAATTCAAGTTATCTTAATTACTTTATTTAGGCATTGGTATTTCATACAAAATGTTTATTAACATTAAATTTACAAGTTGACTTAATAATAGTGCAAAGGTTTTTAAGTTACACTGAATTCTTCAATTTGAAGTCTATTTTATTAAGTTCCTAATATAGCTTTTACTTTTACGATATATTTATAAAAGCCTCAATACTATTATTTATAAATAATTATAGTTATATCATGATAAAACTCATTTTTTCTATGTAACACTTTATAATAAAAATAATATTTTTGTAACAGCGAAAGGCTTTTGAATGGAAGCCGATAAAATTAGTAAAATCCATGTCGGTTTAATTTTAACCGAGCTTGATAAAACAAACGAGAAAAATGCATACAAATATTCAGTGTCTATTTTCGTGTCAAAAATATTTAATTTTTTCGGAGGCAATATTTACATGGTTTTCATTTCATTTCATGAAACACTTTATTTTTCAGTTTATTTACATATTTTAATAAGTAAAATCGTTTTGTTTAAATTAAAGCTAGACTATATAGACAAGGTAATCGTATTATAGTGGAGGCTAGCGTGCGGAGAGTCATCGACTCGAGAGGCAAATTCTGCAAGATACTTACAGAAATATAAAACATAAAAATATTTTGATGAAAATTACTTTGCTACCTGCGTACTTTGAAATCGTAATCCTCAAATAATTTGTTTCTTATTAAAACGCAAAACTATCATTACAGTAAGCACCTATTTTCTTCTAGATATGAATATTTTACATCAATATCTTTGTGTATGATTTAAATTGAAACTAAATACATGTCTTCATAAAGAGGTGTATTTGTACCACAACTACAAATGTAGTTGAAATGAATGTATTTCATTATGTCCATACTATGGGAACAAAATGATTTTATTGTTATTAAACCCTGATTAGAAGACGAATACATTGAGTACTGATTTTAAATAATTAACTCCATTTTCAAGGATAAATGTATCTTTCATCAAATTACAAAATACAGCTAATTCATGTGAAAATAAATAAAATGCCTTTGTTATGTCTTCTATTTATTTAAAGTATAAATTCTAAACAATACTTTTAGTAAAGCCTTTCGTTTTTCGTACAATTAATTTTTTTATAAAATGCATATCTACGGTTAGAGAAATTTATTTTCTCAAAAGATTTACATTTAAATCATTCACAAAGAAAATTACAAAATAATTAGTAGAAAAACTAATATTACAATAACCTAATAATCAAACCAGTATATATTGTGTTGTAAAGTAGGCTAGTGTACTAAAAATATCTCTTCATAACTATGCATATTATTTATTTGTAATAAATGAATGAATTTATAAGGAACCGTTATAGTGTTTATCTAAAAAAAGCAAAAACAAACCGATAATAAAGCTGCGCAGTCTGCTATTTATATGAAAAAGACGATTGGTTTATATTATGAGAGCATTACTCAAAGATAACACTATAATTAATTCTAACTACACTAACCTTAATACTATTTCTTTCTTTATATTAGTCATCCATGGTACACGGAATAGGCGGTACCTCCCAACATTTATTTCACAATGTATGTCGTAGATTTTTCAATTGTAACAAATATAAATAACATTGCTATAAATAATTTCAACAATTTATAACGACCATTAACCGGAACTCATGAAGAAATCTTCGCAATATTTATTTCCTATTTTAAGAAATGTTAATTTCATTTACAGAATGTTTTTCAAATATTTTTAGGTTAAGAAGAGCTTATCCTCTTTTTAATGTGTGCTTACCCAAAATATACAAAAATATGTTATAATAAGGCCATCGCTGCAGTACCCCTGCAATGCAGTCTAGATAACTTCAAGGCGTTCATTTTTTATTGAAAGCCAAATCAAATATACGAATATGCTAAAATGAGTTCTTCTCAGTTATTGCCAAACCCGGAAATCAAAACTCGTAATAACCTCTATCGGAATTGAAAGTGTTTCTAAGAATAAAGCTCAATTCATTTTTTGTAACAAATACGTTTGAATTTGGTAGCCTTTATTGAAGTTGGACAGTTTTTTGCGGTAACACAGAGAGTGGATATTATGTAATATAGATTGGTGTATAATGTCGCTTAAATGCTACGCTTCCACAGATTATATATAAAGGTAAATGTTGCTGTATCGATAAATAATGATGTTTTTATTTATCATTTATTTTATTTTAAGGGTACTTTCTTAAAAACGTTTATGATATCATGTAGCGGAGATGTTGACGAGTTGTAAAAAACGTGACTCATAACCAAAGTTTGCGCGTTCAACCAGAGCAAGAACCGCTTTTATTTATAATACATCTTGTGTTCGATGGTAAAGATAAACGTCGCGATGAATCGTTAATATTATATAGAATGAATATCACATGTGGCCTGGCCACTAGCCCACATTGGAGTAGCATGGTCCAAAAGGCTGGCAAGAATGCTCTAGAACACCTCCAAGAAGTTTTAAACCATGCTGAGGGCCATTTACGGATTGTTTTTTTACGATACGTATACATATATAGTTTATAATATATTATTTATAATATATTATATATTATATAATTATAATATATATATATATATATAGATTATGTAGAAAAGTATAAAATATATTTTAACCCTTACAAGTTAAAGCTTCTCTAATTTAGCCGTATCGTCAGGGTTAATAAGGCAGGTCAGAAGTTCAATCGAAGCGATCATACCCCAATAATTATATATAATTATTATAAGTTTACCATAATTATAAAAACGTAATATAGATTATAAACAAGCTAAATGAATATTGTAAATTAAATAAAAAATAAAGTCAGTCACGCGCGGAGTAGATACTTGTCTGATTCTAATGGCATTTTCAAATAGAAGTTGATCATTCCTTTAAATAGGATTCGATAACTTTTATTTATTTATTTATCAATACATAATGTTATTGGTATTATTATTTAAGTCAAGCGAATCACGCATAACTGTACGTGATTTATATATGAGATACTTAACTGTATTTCGAATGTAACGAACATGATGTGTGTGGAGGGAGCGGCGCTATATATACTAATGATTGGCTCCCCGACTCTCCACTCTCGAAACTTCAGTAGCCGTTGAGCTTTTCACCGAACGTTATAAGTCCAATACGTATATATTCATTGCGTAATATAATTCGTATAATTCAATATTATACGATTGCATTTTTAAAAGCATTTACTCAAACGCAACTTGTCTTCATATGATAAAAGAGCAGCGAGGTCATTGACTGACGGTTATCCTATTAGCATAAAATCACAATTTAGGTCATTATACCAGCGAGTATTAGGTCTCAGGTTAACTTTGAAGTAACGATGATTGAAGACGAGTTACATTGTCAAACAAAATTGTATAACGTTCGGAAATACGGATATTAATGAAACTTAATAAATTTTAAATATTGAACGTCGTACTATGGAATATTATCTCAAGTAGCCATAACAGTAAAGTTTAAGTAATTTCCCAGAAGAAATTTAAATTTTATGTACAAAATTTAAACGATTACCTGAATAACGTATTTAAAGAGTCGACTAGAAGTCTCGAAGTCGAAAATACGATGGAAAAAACATTTCTGATCTAAATATTACAAAAACTTCACAAACATTCATATAATTACCACTAAATTATAATTCTTTCGCGGTTTACCTCATTTCTTACCTTTATATCCAATAACTTATCAACTAACGCGTAATCTTTTCTTATCTTATAAGGCCGGCAGCCTGCCTGACGTCAACCCGATTTGGAAATGCTTTTCTGCTGGATTTGATTTCCGCCACCATGGGGTTGAGGCGATTACGTGCTCGATTACGAATATGATTCGCAAATATTTCAAAATTATTTTACATAACACGATTATTATTCTGTACTGTAAAAAAGTAACTCTTGTCTATCTGTCTGTCTGTCTCTACACGACAAAACCACTGAACTGAATTCGAATTCATCATAAATTAGGCTTGAACTTCAAAGAATAACAGGCTAATTTTGAATGCCTAACACGACTAAAACGCAAGCGAAGCCTCAGGCGACAACTAGTATTGAATAAATCATATTTATAAACTCATCATCATCAAATCATACAACTACCTTCATTGTATGTACCTGTATAATATCGCAAGATAAATCGCTTTTAACTATATAGTCAATAGTAAAAATAATAATATGAATTTCTCTTGTTAAAATATGATCATTTATATCCATTATGCACTTTAAATGGAACTTTCGTTATTGGTCGGGATATGTTCGTTGTTTCCGGACTACATTTAGACTACGACTACCACCATAACAGAAAATAATTAGACACATCGCTATTGTGAAATCATTTAATAATAATAATGGAAATATTTGCTTATGATGTCATTTATATGTATTCCTGTACGGCACACTCAAAAACAAAACATCAACCAAAATTTACAACAGTTTAATTAATTTAAAGTAGATCAGGATGTTCAAAATAAATAAAATGAAACGAAATCGTGTATGCAATAAGAAAACTAAGAAATCGATAGGCGGTCAGCGGGGTGTCGCTAATTTGCCGTTCGAATAAACGCCCCGCTTTTATCGAATACATGATGCGCGCGCGCCACACAGGCCGCAAACGCTACTCATGTTTTAAACATCAGACGTGCCTCGCTACAATTCTACATTAGCGAATGCATTCATTAACGATATTTTTTTTAATAAATAATATTTATGACGTAGATTTTCTTTACATTAGAAGTTTGATACATTATAAATAAAAATCTATCATTCAATATTCATAGAAAATCCAATTTTATTTATCATGTCATGATTTTTACCATCAAACAGTATGCTATGTTTTCGTTGAAGGGAGTGAGCTGTAGAGTTACTACTAGCACAAGGAATATACCACCTTATGGCTTGTGGTTAGAAGCGCATTGCCGGTATAGATTAAATAAAGTTCTCACAATACCTCTTCCTATAAGAGGTCATCAAGTGCCCAATTGTATTCCTACAATAAATTGTAAAAAGACTATAGTTCGCTCCCGTACAATTTTGTTAGGAAAAAATGTTAAAATAGGTCAATCGAATTTCTCGCTAGGTGCTTAGAATTAGTACGTACTGCACATGCAAAAACAGTAAAATTTATTTTGGTTTTTTAGGACTTTCTTACGCAAGGCCTATTTCAATAAAATTTTTAACTGCTGATTTCCAACATATTCATTCATTTCTCAATTTTAGAACATACTTTTCCAATATTATTTCTCGTCGAAAGGACGTACATATTTCATGCAATAAAAACGTTTTATATAAATTCAGTTCATTAATTTCAATGCAAAAATGATACATAGAATTAAAAAGTTGCAATTACGTTAGTAAAACCTTTTTGAAGTAGAAGCGACAGTCGGTGGGCACTCGACACTTGAAAGTTCAAACAACACTGAATGACCAGCTGAGAGGCGAGCATAACTACAGACTGTCAGCTCTGTCAAGCACCACTATTTGCTTTTTACTTTTATCTACGCTATAAATTGATAAATAACGTACATATTTTATATAAAAAAGATGAAAAGAACGTTGCGTGTATAAACATCAATTAAACGTATGTATAATATAATGCAAGGAGTACTTGTTTACAACGCCGTTTGATTTTATTTTATACGTTTAATTGCTTTTAGTACTGTTATAGTAAATAATGGTTGTGAACGATAATTATTTAATTGAATTATATTGTGTAGACTATAAAGAATATAATACAGAAATCGCATAAAGAAATACTGAAGTATTTCTTAACAACAAATATTTTAGATATTCTTAAAACTTTACATCTATACTAATATAATAAGTATATATTATTTAATGAGCGGAATTTAGTTAAATAAAAATTAAAAATAGCTACTGTACAAATCATGACCGCGTGAAATGGTGGCAAGAATTCGAGAAGAATTTCCCCTTTGTATCGCAATTCCAATCCTCTGGGTGAAAAATGAGCTAGCAATCCTGTCACCAGTGGAGGCAATGAGACGAGGTGTTTTACTTTTAATAAATGTTTTATAATGTTACTCTAAGGTGCAAACGAAAGAAACACATAGTTTGGAATTAGATACGAATATTTGCATCGTTTTTTCGCTTAAGATCTTTCGGTATCTACGACCTAAAATGAGACGTGATTATTTAACGCGCGTATGGCGCATCCTCCAGGGAACTATTGTGAAATCCATTGTGTCTCGCCTCCAACAGGATTAATTCCACGGGATTTAATAAGAGCAGAAATGTCAATTTTTGTTGTATCATTAATAACACAGTCACAGAAAAGCTTACTTGAACTACCTTGAAAGCCAAAAAGTCAACCTGCACTGTCTTACTGTCTTAACATCTGTACACAAAGCACAGCGGTATTCCCAGTAACATTCCAGAAACATTGTATTTTCGGAAACATTCGTTGTCCCATAATTTTTAGAGGATAACGCATGCATTTACTACATTTAACGAATAAAATAACGATCGTATTTTTTGTTTATTTAATAATTAAAAACTTACAACGAAATCGTTTTAATGTCTGTCTCATAACAATTTATTTTTCGAAATTCATATATTTCTTTAGTGCTTTCGTGTAGAGTTGTTATAATCGTTCGATCTAATGTAAAAGTCACAAAGTTACATAGTATTGCTGTGTACTTAAGCCCAAGAATTTGTATTATATGTAAGTCTGTTTACCTTGCCAACATCAGGTACTATCTATAGACCGATTTGATTAATTGTCATTACGTTAAATGTTTCGTGTTTTGGTAAATGTAGATTATGCATAGATATTAAAGAATTAAACAGTTATGTTTATTGGTATGATCCAAAGAAAACTGATAGTTCCCAGAAAACATTTATTAACGTTTTGTATATAAATTACAAAAGTTAATATCTTAATTTTTAACGTCTTTTCTTGAGCTTTTATATTACAAATTTTCAAATCTAATAATTTTTAGCAAAAAATTATGTTATTGTAAAAAAATATCCTAAATAGGTTAGACATTGAAATAAGAACTAACAATAAAATATGTCGGGATTTTAAACACAATAGTTATTACAGCCTTCTGCGGAATGTGTCTAGAGAATATAATCACTATGCAGTGTTTGAGATAATTACGAGAGTTGCAACGAATGCTACATTCACATAAAGCCGAACGTCAAATACTCCGCGAGATCTCTAACTGAATAGATAAATATTCCAACTTCCAATATTATCCATCTTTATTTATTTTTATGTTTCAACACAAGCAAATATAATCATTCTTTTTAAAACAAACAAATCAACAAATTATTAAATTTTGTATTTAATTTTTAAAACATTATTTTTCTAATAATAATTTTAATGTATACCTCCATGGTCGAGAAGTGTGTACACCGGTTTTCATGGGTCCCGAGTTTGATTCCCGTTCGAGTCGATGTAGAAGTTCATTAGTTTTCTTTGTTACCTTGGGTCTGGGTGTTTGTGGTACCGTTGTTACTCCCAATTTTCCATAACACAATCGCTTCAGCTACTTACATTGGGATCAGAGTAATGTATGTGATGTTGTCCAATTATATAAAAAAAAATTAGAAGTCTTTATTCGATAAAGTATCATATAATGCCTAATATATCTGAATGGTAAGTAGAGGCCGTCATTCTGAACTCCAATAATACAGGTATTTGCTTGTTGGTAGGGCTTTGTGCAAGCTGACTTGGTGGTGCCTTTACTCCCATCACATATTCTATTACATTAATATATAGTATTGTTGAGTCCCTTAAAGGCAGAGCGTAAATAAATTATTTAATTATATTAAATTTTCCTCTATCTATCTTTGGTAATAAACACTCCGACTCGACGACTCATTGTCCTGTCCGCTAAAATACCTTTGATACATTTAATATTAAAAGGAACATTATAAATGGCTTATGCGGAATTTAATTATTATACATCAATTACTCGCCTGAAACTTAATCCCCGCGTTAAGTGACCGATGTCCACAATAATGCCCTTGTTCATTCTCTACTTTGTCGACAACGTAAACCTTAAACAAGCGATGATACAATACAAGTGGCGTATGTGCGTACGTTCTTACCAAATGCAGGAATTTAGAATCATCCTTGAGACTACAGATGTCTCACCGTAGCTGACGCAAGCGTATTTTTATGGATGATAGATTAAACGGCTACTTTTATACGAGTATTCGAGGTTTCAGATGTTTTTTAAAAGTAAGGCGTGTTTTTATTACTTTTCAATAATATTTTCCTAGTTTTTTTTTCTTTTCTTTATTTTGTTCGTTTTTATTCACATTTTTAAATATGGCTTTGTGTAGAAATACTATAGATTTAAACTTCATTCCATTTAAATAAGTGCTTATTAAAGGAAACCCCTTTCTACGTTTTTGTGTTAGTAGATAAATAAATAAAAGGGTTAACTTTTAGGGATTCATACTTGACACAATTATAACATCATATATAGTATACAAAAAAAAACGTCATTAAAGATGCCCATTATAGAAATGTTACATTTGAATAGATGAAGTTTAGTTTTATACAAATCTAGTTTTATTTACGTAGTATATATTTTTGAATTCGTACTGCAAATATGTATTTCAAAAGTTCAAAAGATCTTAAACAAATCAACAATGGTATTCCGACTTCTCACATACGAAATAAAATACATTAGTGTTAGCTACATTTTTTATCAGCATGTAGAAATATTGTGAAATAACAGCAAAGTAACTCAATGATAAATGTGAACATTAAAAACGCATATTGCGTCAGTTTCATCGTCAGAAAACATTTCTCTTATCTTTGTCGATCCATGTTGAAAATAATAAATTGGCAGGAAGAGCCGTCTGAAACATTTCCAACGGTAAATAAAACGAACATTTAGTTTCCCACCGTCAGATTGAGACACGCTACGATATCCACTAAGCATTAATTTTCTAATCCTTTAAGTATCTTTCAGTGAGTTGTTTCGTTGTAATAAAGTTGTTTGAAAACTCCGGATCGAGATAACTAACAAGTTAAATAAGGCGCGTATCGGACACGCCTTTATATTTACGATTCAACTTTAAGAACTTAATGTTTATCCAATTAGCTACGTTACATTATTTTCATGGTCTAATTATTATCTTTCATCAAATTTAATTTTCTTTTAAACAATGATTACAGACAATAATGTATCTTTTTAATTTATTGTCATTAAACGATCGTTTAATTTATTTATCCTAGTGCCAGGTTTCGTATGATGCAACAAAATGCATCTTGTGACTCATTAACATTGCACAGTCGTGGCTCGGTGGACCCATTCATCAACGGCTCGAATTCTAGATATGCTAATGACATTCCAACCTTACAACTATTTTGATTTCATACTACGTCCTAAGCAATGAACTGATTTATTTCATATGGCACTTTATGAGACATTTATAGAACATTATATAGCTGTCAGCGAAAATATAGAAACATTAATTAGGGAAACGTTATATTATTATATATTATATTAGTATAAACTTAATGTTTTTTTTTTTTAATTTTTAAAGGGTTTCAATTTAAATATGCCTTACTTTAAAACGTTACTTAGCCGATGTTTATACATATAAATATAGTTAAATCTTGCTAATTGATTTTACATTAGCCAAAATAATACAAGTTGTTGAACTCATCACCTCCCAAACAATTTTTATGGATAAAGTTTAAATATTTAGTTGCATATAACGAATAATTAATGTTTGATATATTGTTTAATGACATAATATCACAAAATATTATGAAATACCGTAGTCATTGTAAAGTATTATTATGTGACTAACACTACTATAACTTAAACACTGATATATTCTCATGTCGTAATACGTCATTAACAATAAAAAAGTATATAAAAGCAATATTTATACATTAGTAGATATAAAATTATTTAATGTTTTGTAAGTCGTATTATATCATTCAAAATTTATCCGTAATTAAGAATTCAGTGGAACATTTATAGGCTGCCAATTGTCATTCTGTGGTTAAGAAAAACCAGTTAAGAAAATAGTTTGGGACTTATTTTACCATGTTACTCTTCTGCGATTTCATGGATGCCGAGAATCAGAATTCAAATTTCATTTAAAATCATAATCATAAATATCCAATCATTGTTAGACTGTTCAAAATGATCAGTTAACAAATGTGTTCTGAAATAGGTATTGAAAACCTATACCTCAGAATTCCCGCTCTTACAACTCCTCGTAAAAAAATATTTACACATTTTATAAAAATGTAATTAATACATAAATTATGGTATATATGCGTGGGAGAAGTTTATGTCCTTAACAACTTTTCTAAATAGCTGAAGTTTAAATGTCAAATATTATGACCATAGACTTACAAGTAAATGTATATATTCTGAATTCCTAATGATAATGAAATGACTAATAACTGGATGCATTGCAACATAATTCATCATCCGTCGATGATCAGCGATATCTTGATGCCTAGTTATTTACATCGAATCGATTTAAATTATCGTGTAATTATGCTCTGTTTATCAATTGTTTGAACGAATAAATTATCATAACCGTATTGATTCACATTGAAAGCTATTAGAGTGACATCAAGTTAATGTGTGAATCGTAATAATTACATTTGCAAAAGATACAACATTAACATTATTTCCCACAGCTGGACTTAGGCCTCCTCTCCCTTTGAAGAGTATGTTTGGAGCATATTACACCACGCTCCTCAAATATGCATGTGGCTAAATTTCTGAGAAATTAGTTACATACAAGCTTCCTCACGCTGTTTTCCTCCACCGCCAAACACGAGATGAAATTTAAACACAAATAAAGCAGATGAAAATTCAAAAATGGGGTAGACTTGTAAAGCTAATGAAGTGTCCTGAATTATTTTCGGTCTTTTTGTATTTGTTTCCCAATCGGTTTTTGAGATTAAAGCAATTGATACTTGTGCTAGCGAGCATACTTGGGTATCCTCTATTCCCGCGCAATTGGTGCGCGGGTCTTAAGTCGTATACGTGGCCAAAATCGGTCAAGTATAAAGGTATATCATATTTTTCAATCTAGCGAAGAGACTTTCCGCAATAAAAGCAAACATAAAATATGTATCAGAAGTGATTTATGATCGCAAATAATAGAGCTTTAAAACATTTTTCCAAAAAAAGACATAGAACGTGACCTGATAATGCCATAAAAGTCGAGCACTCGTGATTCGGCAAACAATCCAACCATAAGTGTGGCAAATGCATAATTGTATTGCACTGTTGTTATCATATATGGCTTTCTCCTAAAACCGTTATTTTCACAGCCTTACCAGTCATGGATGACATGCTTACTGCAGAAATATCTTGTTTACTCGTATTATGCTGCAGTTAATTTCTGGCTATGACAACAGATTTGAAAATCTAAATAGGAATTGGTCCTCGCTTGCTCCTATATAAAATGCATCATCAACTCTGTATCTCCGTGCTCTGTTTTATTCGATTTTAAAAATAAGCGATTTCAATATTCTTTCCGTGATCTATGTATTTTAATCTTCATCGTTTGTAACACTAGCGATCCGACAGCATGCAATACTGATACTAAATATTCTACAGAATTTGATTATTTATGACATCATATTAAAAACGTCAAAACAGTCATTGCTTCTTTACTATATTTTTTAATGGAAACTCCTACAGTACACACAGTACTCAATATGAAGTTTTCTCGGAATATGTATGAATGGCTTCACCCATCGCTCCTAGTATCGGCAACTCTAACAAAATTACAAATGGTCGAGACGATTTTGTAGACGGACAAATACGACACGGCTTTTACAAAAGACTCTGTTTCCCGCTGTGTTATCGAATAATCTGATGTTCAATCTCTCTCGGGCGGGTTGCCATGACAGGTAGCTAGCATGCCGACGAGATTCCCGGGGATTCCCAAGGAACGCTGTAAATTCCAACAACAAATAAACGCTTCAAGCTCGCAATCTTATTTTGATGCCTCAATAGCTTTTTTTTAATTGTTTGAAATCTTGATTAGTCATTTCCACTTAAAACATGTGCAAATGGGATTTACGTAGTGCGAAGTATTGTAAATAGTTAGTCCATTAGTATATATGGATTTGATTTTAATTGTGATTATATTTGAGTCATTGCCAAAGTTTTATAAATATTAAGCGAATTTTCATGTTAATGTCGAATTCATTTTGTTTATTTGCAATGTATATATAATTTTTTCTTTGGTTACACTTTAATTCATAAGTTCACTTTTTGTTCAAATGTTATTACGCGATTCCAATGAAAAAAAAAAAACTTATTTTTATGTATAAAATTAAATGAAATATACTATAATAACATTATTTATATTTATGCCACATAAATTGCAAATTTATAAATTTGAACAATATAAGTATATTCAATAAACGAACATGAAAATATTGTTCAAAACGATAAATGTACAATGCATTGAGTTACGGCTGAACTTGTACAGAAATAGCTCAATGACTCAAATCTAATCTACACTCTAATCCTCTGTACGCCGAGCAAAATTATTACACCGGGAAAAACTTGTCTTGATATTTTATTTAAGAAACTTTATTATTATTTGTACTTTTAGTCTATAAACATTTTTACTTTTTGAGTCAAAATATATTACAATGAAGTTTGTATTTAAATTTTATAAAATTAAATCACGTAACGTTCATTATGATACCTACAATCAGTACCAGAAATGTAGATTATTTTTAGAATAACCAAAAAGGTTACTGGTCTTTATTAATTAAAAAAACATTAAATCAATTGTCATTGTCATAAGATTTATATCTAAAACGAAATAATTCACGAAATATACATTTTTTGATTCGTACAAAACTAAAAGCTGTCTGAGTAAGCGCTGATAAACTATAAATAAATCAAAAACTTACATTTCTACCTGAATTCCAGCTTTTGCAATTTTTAACTTTTATGTGAAAAAACGTGTTGCCACCTTCAAAATAAAATTAATATTTTATAAATACAGTATTTTAATTTAAGTATAAGTCTTGTTAAAGGAAGCTATAAATTGTACAATAAGATTCTTAAGAGTATATAATTGTATATTATATCGTATTTATTGATTTACTCATTTTTAATTTATTGTTACAGGTAAGACAACTCAGAGGATTTTGCGGTAATTATCAGTAGGTTTATTTTCAATTTTATTAAATATCCGTTAATAATCACATTCAAAAATATAATTTAGAATTAATTACAATCAAGTGTTTATTTTTGTATACATTTATTTATTTATTTTATCAATTTACAAATAGTCTAAAACGATAAGAAAATTATTTGCATACTTGAATAAAGAAAAGCATAACGGTAATTTCCCGTTGTCAAAGTCGAAGACAACATGTAAGAACCTAACTACATTATAAATAACCCCACTAAACCCACTTTATGCTGGCACTTAAGTAGGGTCAGATGGGAATGTCAATCGCGACCTAACCGTGGTGTCTAACATCCATTATTACGACATTATATCACATGAAAATTTTATCATCGTCACTACCGGCTTTGAAAGCGTTCTGGAATCCGTTCGGGCTTTATAACGCTGCAGACGTGACGTTTCGTTCCGAAACCCATCCTATAGAAATGAACTAGGGTTGTGCATCAAGGACAATTATTGAAAAGAGGAAATGCGACCCTTTTATTGCTCTGACAACCTCTTGTGACTCCCTTTTAACGCTCAGTTAACCCTCTATTTCGCAGATATATTCATTTACACTTACTTTATTTAAATATAAGTAGCAGGATAACATGCTTATCAATTTCATATAGGTATGTCGCATTCTTAATACTATTAATTATACATAGAGTAGTTCAAACGACATACTTTTAATATTACTAAAAACAATATGTTGTCTGAAGTTGATATAAACATATTCCAAAAAAATATGCTATGTACCACCCCTAAGCTGTTGTGAGTGAATGCTCGATTGTTGGACCTCTTTGTGGGCCACAATGAGGAATAAAAACACATTCCGCTTTGTTTAGACGAGCTATTGCTCTGCCTCTGACTCACCAGCCATATCAATCCGCTGCGTCGGTCTCACTGTTTACATTAGATATGACAGTTGCGAAGGATACCAAACCAGTAGAGTCCTTTTAAGAACCTTACCAAACATTAATATTCTTCATCGCCTAAATGTTCCACAATTTTTCATATTTCAAAGCTTTTAAACAGCTCAGAAATTTAAAACACAGATTATGAAGACTTTTCGATTGGGTGCATACCTATACAAAAATAATTGCATCTGATTGTATTCTGCGATTAAAAAATAAAATTAAAACCGAATTCGATTCGTCTGTAACAAGCTTAAACATAATATCTTAACTGTGTGTAAAGATACAATATATTTATGCTGAAATATTTATAAAATATAAAGTAAAAAAAATGTATTATGTAATCTGTTAAGATATCACATACCATTACTATATAAAAACACATTTAAAAAAGACGCTAATCTGTTAATCCTCTTTTGTATTTGAAGTAGGATTAGTACTATTAGTTTTAGTAGGATTCTGGGATTGACTTCAAGCGATTAACTAATAAGAGCAAAAAAAGCAAGTAAAAACACGCAGCAAACAATAACTTTATAATCATTCGTTACCTATTAAAGTACGGACAAAGAAACGAAAAGGCCAGATTTTGCAGTAACGGTCCGCACTAACCGTTAAAACTGGTTCGAGCTGTATTAAACCATTTGTACCTGCGATATTACGGGCCCGTAACCGGAGATTTGTCCGGCTTCCGCATTTACAAATTGCAACTACAATATAGTTACTAAGGATGCTCAATAAATCGATTATATATCATAGTGACATTTCATAACAAATTTTATAGCTCCCGCTCTTTGTATTGTATACAAATATTATAATAAATGTAACTTAATTATTAATCTATTCAACTATGAACAAACTTACTTATTTTACTATATTATATATTTAAAGTTATGGTTATCTTTTTTTTTTAATATGCCATAATATAATTCGGTTGTTTGGACAAGACAGAAAACAATAAGAAAGTGAAGCATATCGTACCTTAAATAATTTCATTCACGTAATTATCCTATAAAATTGTTAAGACTAAAATTCTTAAATCTATAAGCAATGTTATTTAAAAGCCACCTAATAAAGCTAATCGTTAGAAGTATAGTCCGAAGTTTGATAATAATCATTTTCTATATTAATATTATAAATGTGAAAGTAACTCTGTCTGTCTGTCTATCTGTCGTTCTTTCACGGACAAACAAATGAACCGAATTTGATTAAATTGGATGTGAAACAAACATAGACTACGTTTTTTGCCTAACAATTGCCTTTTTGACAACTGGTATAAAATATTCTTCTTACAGATTCTACCGAGAACATCCAATAAATAACTAAGTCTGATAAAAATATAACTATTATTTTAATCGTACATGTGTCTGTAAATTAACATATTCATGAAATCAACTAATACTTGCTAATTCTACACTTTTTATCAACAGACAGATATATGTTATTGAACCATGCCCCTTTTTTATCAGGTACTGTTTATATTTTTTAAATTTATATGATATTTTCTACAGTTCTCGTATTCAAATTTCGATCAATAAACGTTACAAAATACACGTCGTATTTTAATATTCTAGTTTTGAATTATTACACGATTATACTACAGCAATTATTATGTAATAAATTATATCTTAGTATACGTTTAGAGGCTACGAAGCCGGTTTTGATACAAAAGTAACGATTTTATGATAGCTCATAAATGCAAAATTACCGCCGAAACAATTTAGTTTTTTTTTAATAATCGGCGAATAAAAATTTGAATACCATTTTTTCATATTTAATTGTCTAAAGATGTATTGTTTTTTATTCATCAACTCGCAATAAAACAGCCTGGTGCAAAAAGATCCAACTTCTCTTAAGGTGGTCTAAGAGACTCGCGATTTCGTGCGCCCAAACTTACTTTTGATTGCTTTTTAAAAATAGTTTATTTTATTGCTTTCGATAAAGAATAACTTCATTAAAATATCATCATGCTCAATATTTAAGGTATCAGTATTTCTTTCTATCTTAAAATTAAAAAGATATAATATGCGCTCAAATTGAGCTATTACAGAATTTTCAGAAGTCCCATATGCCAGTTCGATTAGTTAGCCGCGGCTCATTGTCATCGTAAGGGTTTTGACACGAGGGGTCCGACCCCCGACAGTGGGTCATTTACGTATCGAGATAAACAAAAAATAAGTGGGTGATATAAAAAAATAACTGGTATATTATGTTCGCTGCTGTAAAATATTAATGCAAAATGGCATAATGGCATATATACAAATTAATTTACAATTTAATAATTTGTTAATATAAATAATAATAATTAGAAATATGACTCATAGTATATACTAACTAATAATATACTACTACAATAAAAATAAACTATCAACTTATGCCATCTTGTTTAAAGTGGTCAATTTTGTCATTATAACCTTTTGCTATTTGCTTCTTTTACACCGTAATAACTACTAATTAAAACTTTATTTACTTACACTTCATAAAACACAAGAAAAATAAAAAGAGTAAATAGTGTATAAAATGTTATAAAATTAAAAGATTATAAGGACAGGTGAGCGAAACTGCTTACACGCAAGTTTTTTAACTGAGAAAATTTCGAAGATATGTTTTCTCGTTTATATCTATACAAATAAGTAAAATTGATGTCTCTCGGTGATTAAAAAAAAACAACAACAACAGCCTGTAAATTCCTACTGCTGGGCTAAAGGCCTCCTCTCCCTTTGGGGAGAAGGTTTGGAACATATTCCACCACGCTGTTCCAATGCGGGTTGGTGGAATACACATGTGGCAGAATTTCGATGAAATTTGTCACATGCAGGTTTTCTTACGATGTTTTCCTTCACCGCTGAGCACGAGATGAATTATGAAGACAAATAAAGCACGTGAATCAGCGGCGCTGCGCTGGGTTTGAACCCGCAATCATCGGTTAAGATGCACGCGTTCTAACCACTGGGCCATCTCGACTCTAGACTCAACAAAAAAAACTTCCGTTAATAATGTTACGCAAACATCAGTAACATTTTTCTGTCTCTTACTTTTCCAATGAGATTGAACTCAGGAATTATTTACATCAATTGTTCATCTGTTGTTACATTGAAACTTGTAGGAATTTACTGTTTAAGTACATATTCAACACGGGTGTAACCGCGGGGCAGTGCTTGTCTGTAATGTGATATAACGTGAATCAACATGACGTTTATTGCCGTAAACCTTGATATTTACACTTCCTAGTCATATTTGGTACCTCATTACATACCGGAATATTAGATACTACCACAGGTATGTATTTAATTTAATGTATTCATATAGATTAAGTATTTACGTCTACCAGGGTTACATCTTACATGGAATATTATTCCATAAATCGATTAAAATCTCAACTATTTATTCGTTACGTGCAAGCATTTCGCTATGTTGTGTTAAACACGTATTTATTTTCCGACTAAGTGTTTAAATTATCGTTAAGGGAGAGTTAAGACATTAAGATAAAACGTTTAGCGAAGATAGTTGCATAATTATGTTGACGTTATAATATTCGCGATTGTTTCCATACGCATTGCAAATTTAGATTTAATATTAAGGATTATTCAATAAGAAAATCATCTCTTATCTATATTAAATATTAAATTGCTTTTGTATTTTAAGTTTTTATTTATATTCCCTTTATCACTGAGATGATAAAAATATATATGAAACAGTGCATGATATTGCGTAATGCGCTTTATAACACTATACTCGAATAAATTAAATCTTAAAAAAATAAGATCAAAAACGTCGTACAATATCATTATCACACCAAAAGCTTATACGCGTAATAAATTTTGTCGTAATAGATAAGAGCAAGATAACGCTTGACCTTAACCGCGCCGCTTAAGTATTTTATCAGTAAACAATAAACACTGCGATAGTGATGCGCCGCGCTAAGTGAAATCGGCTTTCACTATCACAATAAGTGACAAGTGACAGTATGGCATGATTACGTTGACAAATCGGGGCAGTCATTGATGCGCTTGGATACTCAGTGTCAACTTGGAGTACGATATGAGTTTTTTATGCTTGTCTCTTGTTTTTATCTTCTGGCATATTTGCCAGTTACGCGACACACTACACAATGATTTTTCGATAGTGATGTAACAATGTTATATAAAAATTGTATTAGGTAACAATTAACAAATTTTAAACACTACATTTGTGATTTGATGTATTTTTTGTTGTTATTAATTTAAATCAAAGACGGATGTCAAGATGTTGCATCCAAATGTAAATAATTAATAATAGTTTACTAAAAACACGCCTATGATTAAAGAAACGTAATTTTCATATATTTTTTAAATCAAATCAAATAAATGAAACTTGTTACGTAAAATAAAATGAAAACCTACCTTGCCGAAAAGCGGAATAACGTATCAGTTAAAGTTATAAGTTGAATTAATTAATGTAAACATTAAGTCACTGGTTTCTTTTTATTCGATGTATTTAATGAATTTAATGACCACTTAAATTAAATTTGGGTTCATGGTTTCAATTCGATGTTAATATTGAAGCTAATTAAATTAAAAACTTGATGTCATTTTTTAACGCAGCGTTTGGGAAGACTACACTATTTGGCAATTAGCGATCATTTCAAATGATGAAATATCACAGCGGGGGTCCGAACGATGAACAATTATGTCACAACAATCATAATTTATTGACAATCGACCGCCTTACCGGCCCGGTCTTGGCGGGTTCGGACCCTTTTACACCCGAATGAAAACCAACAGGCACGTCTCTACACAAAACATTTTCAAAGAACACGCTTTGCGGAAGATTGCCGTTATTATCTCAATAAACCGGCAGCGCCACGTTGTCATCTCTTTTTAACGCATAGGTATCTAGATAGGTAATAAAGGATAGCAATATGTCGCAATGATAAAAGCAAAAGGTGACGTGACGTAGACAGGATGCTCGAGCGCAGCTGGCTGGAACTTTTGTCTTTTTTTTTTTCTTAAAAAAAGATTGGTTTCGCGCGGCTTAGCTCGGAACGACCCGTGCTTGTTTCCGTAATGGGGAACGGAAAATGTTAATGAGCGTTCGACAATACGTGTTGAATTATGTGCTCGCACCGACTCAGGACTGTAATTTAAAAGAATTATGGTTTCGATTGCCGGCACTTAATTGTTTTAAACGTCTGTTACACATAAGAACATGGATAATTATTGAAGTAACTTTGGGAAGACAGTCATTAAAACGATATTGTATTTTTGTTTCGTCAGTCGATACCGCTGTTGCAATTTCAATTACCGATTTATACCTTATACTTAGGTATTTAATGATTGTTTATAAGCATTGAGTTAGTAACAAAGTAAAGTCATTTTAAGAAAAACAACGAAAAGGTACAAAGGTTGCATATATATTGTATTGGTCAATAGTGGTCATATAATTATAATGGGCCGTCTTAATGTCGCCCTCGCAATCGATTTTAATAGGACTTGTTTAAAAACCAATTAAATTCAATCAAGTAAGCATCCCTAGTTTCCTCGTGCGATGTCAAATAATGAAAACATTAGCGGTCTATCGTGTCGTCGTGTCTTGACATCCCGTGGCTGGCGGCATGAAATTCCTACAGGAGATAAAAAGCGAAGAATTATATTAATGTGAATAAAATATCTTAAGTAACTTATAGGCGTCTATAAATTATATAATTAACCTTTCATTCTTATTAAACCGAGATAATTAATGAAATAGAATCATTGATATTCTTTTTATTTTAAAAGCAAAATTATTTTACGATTATATTTTTTAACTAAATTTTAATTGTATTACAACATTTTAGCTTTTTGCGCCAGTCCGTATGTACGTTAACTTTTTTCTGGCTACTCTCTTTAACCTGTTTTTCGTAGTTATTTTAATGAATCCGGTAAGGTTTTAGTTTATATTTCATATTTAATTTGATAATAGAAGAGATCGTAATCGTGTCGTTAAAAAGTGCTTTGAGGGTGCTAGTATAATTTATGCTGACTTAATTACAAGAAATACATAAAATTCAAGTACTACTGAATGTCGGTAGGTCATAAAATGTCAGAAAAGCCCGTCCTGGGCATATATTTTATAGATAAGTCACAGTACCCATCTTAACGATTAAAAAGGGTATTAGGGTATAAACGGACGCTGTATTTCAGTTTATTTGTCACTTGGTATTAATTAATTATGAGAATAAATAACAAATTAAATTTAAGCGTTGTCTCCTTCCTTTTAACATTTTGAAATTGTCATCAATATTATGTATCTGTAGGGTGGATTACAATAGGGAGATACGCTTGGCTCGATATTGATATCATAATATTTGTATTATATATCCATTTTTTATTATATGACCTAATTTTCTTCACGCGTAGGCAAGTGCTGCTTCCGTTACACTCACACACAGACAACCCAAAATGTCACATCGAATAGATATAATTAAAGATATTGACTGCTTGAATTTACTTCACTCCAATCTTTCCTCGTTTTGTATATATAAGTAATGAACAAGTAAAGTATAGCACATAAAACATGCTTTTAATGATTTTTTTAAATAGATGACGAAGATGGTCCTGGCTCTTATTTCTAACACAACATATCGTGACATAGATTTTTTGTCGCTATAATGAACTACAAGACGTCGATAATGATCAGTTCAAAAGTGTTCTCTTGCACTGTTTTTTTGAAAATCGAACAGACATTCCTACGCATTAACTTCACATAATTAAATTTTATTTGAAAGACGTTGAGACAAGAAAAGTATTTTAAGTTTCGAGTTCCTTAGCTTTCCCGCCAATTCCGGGTATCGAAAAGATATTTTCGTTTGTGTGAGTGAAAGATATTCACAAAAAATCCATTAACCTTTTAAGTCGCGGCAATACTCATTGGTTTTAAAGAAGGAACGCATACCGAATAAAATAAATGGACCATCAAAGGCATTTATCGAATTATAATGTAATTGTTGTAGATCCCCTGTCCACATAGATTGACTTTGAAGAATTCTTAGCATTCTGACATAGTCTTATGTACGCTAAATTGCTGCTTAGTTAGGTTCGGAATCTAAAGACCCTCATTGACTTTTACAAACTAATTGGAATTATGCAAACCTCATACTAAGCATTCTAAGCAAATAGTGTATTTTTTTGGTATTACAAAGGAAACCCCACAAGAAGGGAGCTATAAATAGAAACATTGCTGACGACTCGAAGTTACGTAGTTAATTAAATAGAAAATATTTTTCATAACTTTTGCAAACCTCAAAACAATGTATAATAAACATGAAATGTTTTGACATTGCATAAGCATTTGAAATGAATAAAGGCTTACTAAGTAACACTGAAATCTTTAGTAACTAACACTAATATGTTCCACGCGCTTAAAAGTGTTTAAGTGCAAAACAAAACACTAATAAAAGCGACTATTGTCTTGAAGATATATAAAAGGAATCGTGTTACTATTCCAGCGAATGGTGTAACGAATCTATTTGCAATATTGAATTCTTAGGAACGTATAATTGCTACCCAAACAGATGTGGCCAACTGTTGTAACTATTCAGCGCTTTGTTGAGCTTTAATTATGAAATAGACAGAGTATTCCTTTATACAAAGTACTTTTAGCGCTTTACGCCATCGCTTGTGATTATATTTCTTAAAGCAATAATGCTCAGTGAATTAGCAAAAATCAATACGGAAATCGCCGCAAAACATATTCTAACAAAATTCTAACTAAAGGCGAAAAGCTTTTTAACCCGTTCATTGTATTTTTTTTATTAATATTATGTATCCATCGTAATAATATCAGTTGTTTGTTGACTATATAGTAAGCATTTTAACAATTTTTCCTCTTGACGTTCGAAAATTAGTATTTTAAATGCATTAAAATTTCCGAACTTATGAATTATTATTATTAATAGTAAAATTTTTTCAAGCTTTGTGGTTTGGAAATATATTGTTACATATTGAAAGAGAGATACAGCCAATATCTAATTTAACAGTGATAATCAAAAATAATTCATACATGCCATACGCGCACATATTTGCACTAGATCCGGTGGTGTTGTTTATTAAAGATAAAAAATAAATAAAAATAATCATGTTTCAGGCGGTCTCCATTGAACTTAACTACAATTGTTATTATAATTGCACTTTAAAATAATACCAAAGCTACCACTTTCATATATCACGCGATACCTGTTTAAAAACCTCGGAATGAAACATCAATTGTTTTCATGCGAAGTGGAGGCGGGTCGGAAGTGTACATATATTAAAAATAATAGCATTATAAACGTGTTTGTTTACCATTTATTTAATTTATGTAATCAAATAGGTGCTTACAGATTATATTAATAACTTTTACTCATCTAGCTTTAATAACTTTTTTTGGTTGACCGCGTATCTCATCGCGTACGTAATGTATATGTATTTTATTATAATAATATATATTAAAGGCTAATGTATCCCACTGCGGGGCAGATTGCTTTTAATTAGAACGCTTTGGAGCGTTAAACAATTCCCCTTCTTACGGAGTAGATAAATTCATATTAATCGCAGTTCTCGTTATGTCATATCTGTATGAAAACAATTGAGGAGACCTTATATATATATAAAGCCTAACTGGATAAATACTGAACAAATATAGATACAATTTATACCAGAAGATGCAGCGTTTTTTGGTGAAGTTTATAATATATTATATTATTATTTAAGCATGTAGCTGCACTTCGCAGTTTCGCTCGCTTTAAATTTAGACTATTTACGTGACAAGCGTGAAGAACTTCATGTTCTTGAGTACATATTGCATGCAAGTCTATTTAGATTATGCGACACGCCGGTAATGCTCGCAATCGCTATCATGTCATGATACTTGGTGATAGGGCTTCGTACAAGCCCGTCTGGGTAGGTACCACCCACTCATCAGACATTCTACCGCCAAACAACAGTACTTGGTATTGTTGTGTTCCGGTTTGAAGGGTGAGTGAGCCAGTGTAACTACAGGCACAAGGGACATATCATCGTAGTTCCCAAGGTTGGTGGCACATTGACGATGTAAGGAATAGTTAATATTTCTTACAGCGTCATTGTCTATGGGTGATCGTGACCACTTACCAGCAGGTGGCCCATATGCTCGTCCGCCAACCTATTCCATAAAAACAAATCGCTATCATGTTTTCCGACATCTTCTACAATCACCATCATAATTCGGACAATTAACACAAAACCAAAATGAATTATGTATCTAAGCTTGCCATGAATCACGCCGTCTTCTGGTGAATACGGTATAATCCGTTCGGTAGTTTTTGGCTTTATGACGTTTAAACAAACAAACAAACATCAACAGCGTCCTTTATTTTATAACACGTAGTAATAGGCGGTATTATTTTAATAATGTAAGTTTTATATTAAATATCAAAAGCAAGGCGCAGTTACACATGAAATTTTTATAAAGATATAATTAAGACTACAATTACAATATCGCTAAGAAAAATAACTTCACTACAATTTACTTGTAATTGTATAGGTATTTAATGAGTTGTCATTATATGAATTGCCAACATTTTTAAGGGTATAAGAAGGGTTAATAGAGTTAGCAAATACATACCTCATAATTCATTTTTGAAATTTCATATTTTTTCCTGCAAAAAGCGAAATAATTTAAAAATATTATACAATTATTTCTTTATACAAGCTTGTGTGGAATTTAATAAAATAAATTCGGTGTTTAATTGAATTACTTTAGATCACCTGTTGATAGTGTTTGTGTATATTTTTTTGTAGAAATCTTAAATAAATTATAATATATTCGGAATCGTTATTGTTCAGAATATCTAATTGATAAGATAAAATATAAACATATCGACATGAGATAAACTTTATATATGTATATGCTAATCATACTTTTATAAAAACATGCGTATATATATTATGAGTAAATATAATTTTATTGACATTTGAAACCTGAACTTACTTTTTATACAATAATTATTATATTATACGAGTATCTTAAGTGATGCGAAAACTAAAATATAATTGAGGTGTAAATTATTATCTATGCAGCGCAAAACCAAACAACAGTTATACGGGTGCGCAAGCGCAAACGAAAGCTCGCGCGGCGCGAAATCTTAGTTGTGACTTGAGCAAGTGTAAATTGGCTACATGTATGTTTTTGTATTGCATTGCATTAAAATGCACAGAAACGAGCTTACGGTCACACGGTTAGGCGCGCCTAATGAGAAAGTTATCGAGCGTTTATTGCGTAGTTCAGCGGGAAGCTTCGCCGCGTCGCCAGAGGCGCTCCACCGCAGGTGTGCCGCGCCCCGCGCGTCCCCTGTCCCCCTTCGTGCCCCCGCGCCGCGGCGCTACGACGCAGCTTTCTTTAGTACACGCCGCCTCCCGCCAGTCGACTGTCAACCACGGAGGCGGGCGGTCGCATTACACACACCGCAGAAAAGCGGCGCGCCAACTGTAAACACGACGCACTTTCTGCGCACCGCTTCCGTTCGCGAAATAACCTCAATCCAGCGCTCCTGTCAGTGTCGTGTTGTGCCAAACCAGTGGATCAAAACGAGTGCGAATGAACTTCCTACATATGTAAATAAATGTCACTTGTGTCACGTATAGTGTAGTGCCGGCGAGCGTTGATCAGATCGTGCAAAGAAATAGTGGGCTGTCGTATTGTGGGAACTGCGGAACGGGTTCTGTCCGGTTATCTGTAAAGCTACCGAATCTCCAAGCAGCTACTGATAGCCGGCCGGCTTTCATCTTCTCCGCGAGAACTATCGTACTTCATAGCAGTTTGGCGAAATATATCAAAACTTAACAACACGTGTCACATTATCATTAAAGAAAACACCAAGCCAAAACTGTAGGTAAATCATATAAATACTATGATATAAATTTAGACAACAACTTATTTTGTAGAAAACAAGTTATATAGATTATGGTATATCGAAAAACAAACTTATTATTATATTAACCCGATCAAGATACGAAAGTTTGAACGTTCAAAGAGTATTAGCAATATGATAACAAGTAAAATATTTCCCAATAAGCAAACTATCTGAGGTATTTAACGTCTAAAGTTTAATAATAACCAAAGCAGTAGTCTAATATCTGCACGGTGAGCTGGCGAACTGAGCTTGTCAACGCTATCAATTAATGCCATCGAGGTGTCCCAGTTAAACGAAACTCGCAAAGCTGTTGACGATGAGAAAAACTTATTACATATTTATAAATATTGTTTGCTGAAACTTTATTGTTAATTGAATATCACACAAAAAACAAGCATATTAACCCTGCCTAATTAGAGTATTATACTCTAATTCTAAGTTTAGAGCTTGGTAGCTTGTTTAAACTAACAACATCGTAGCTTAAACTCTAATTAGCAGTGTAAGTTGATTCATTAAGCTAATTCATACAAACAAACATACCCAAACCGCCCAACTTTATCCAAGTACATTTTTTAAATTATATTAATCTAATGTTCTTCTAATTACTAACAATACTTTTGTATGCTACACTAATATTAGGATAAGTTTTATATTATAATGTTACAAAATGCTGTTATTGCTACCTATTTCATTTTATCGATCAATGATATGCCGTAGGTTGCTTTAATACTTTAACCTTTATAGTTCCTTGCTAATTATACAACTTTGTTTTAACTGTCTAGCTAATATTCTAATTACATTAACGCAACCACGATTCCATAAAGTTAGACATTGAATAACTTTGCAAGTAAAATTAACTTCATACTAAATAATGATCTAGATAATAATATTATTAAACAACATTGAATGCAAACGCCTTACATGTTTTAATAAAACCGTCATAATGATGATAATAACAATTCATAATATATCTTCCGCGTATTTATTTCAAATAAATATTGATAAACAAAATAGCTAATAATATGAATTTTAAAATTAGCGGTTTATAAAGAGAAGTAGTCTGGCCGAGTGAAAGGCACTTTCTCTAGCCCTCCGGCCCTAACAACGATAACTCTATTACAGAAATTTACACCGTACTATCCGTAGATATCACTTACACCCACTAAAGGATAAGCGATTTAAAATATGAATCGCAACTTACAAACTAATAAGAAATCAGTCAAGTTCCCTTGTTTTATTAATAATGTTTTTATTGCTTCACGAGGCTACAGGTGGCTATTAATTATAACAGATCCAAAATTATTATTTGTTTCGACGCTGTTGCGTGTTTCAATTTCATTGATATTTGCAAAATAAATTAATTATCCATTTATTAGTTTCAATACTGAAATTGATTTATTTATGTTAAAGCGTTAAATCTAACATGGAATGTGATAATCATCTAAAATCATTTGTTACAATTAGCCTGATTCCGGTGGTCCGTTAGTCGTTCAAGATTTTTTTCTCTCCTTTCTACCTCACGTTTAGACATATGTAGGTCGAAGTAAATCGCATTGTTCATCTTTGATTTATGAGTTGCTTTATTCTACTCACTTACCCAATCTTACAAACTTTCTAATACAATAACATCAATTTCATAAACCATCAATTAGGTTAATGTACGTAAATTAATTAACAAAACACGATCCGATGTTTGATAATCTTAAAAATAATTGATTTGATATTTCGCACAATTCAAAGCGTACGTGAACTTAAAGCTAAGTTACGAGCGATCGAGCACCTAAGTGAGGTTTACGCAAGGTTTGCTTATGTAAGCTATTTGTGATCCTTGTGCAATCACATCGTGCTTTCGTTAACTAAACTTTTGATAACTGTTCATGAATATTTTTAACATATATATTATTAAAAGCTCATGGTTTTGTTTGAATAACGATGTCAATATTATATTCATGAAATATTTATTTTCATTGCTTTTAATGAAAATATTAACAGATGGAAAGTATTATTTAGCAAGTCCGACTATCGCTCTGTTACGATATGGTAATCAATGCTGATAATTTAAATTCGTGATAACGCAATCTCATATATAATAGTTTTTCTCTTCGCAATATATTCTATTTAATTTTGTATTTGAGTTTACGTTGTTTCAAAAGACGCCATAGTTATAAAATATAAATGAAATCTGTCATAATACCATTATTATCTTCTAACAGTGTTACTTCGATACTAGTCTTAGTATACTACGAATCCGACACAAATTGGGCTAAAGCCAACTTCGATTGCCAACTGCATTGAAGGGCTGCCACTGCCTTTTCTAACGATTGATAACATCTGCCTAACCATGTTTGACTTGGAATTTAATAATAAAATTATGCAACAACCTAATACATGAACAAAACATTTCACCGTGTAAATTTAAATTAAAATAATAAAAGCATTCCTTTATTCCAATTAATTGCAAAATAAATCAAATATAGAAGTTATTTTAAATCACTATGAAATAGGTCTATAAATTTTCAAATTTGAATTAATCATTCAACGTGCTACCTCATTTTAAATAATTAATTATTTATTGAATGCGTTACCATATTTTCCACTTGTACTCTTACTGGGTTTCTGCCAAAAGACGTTGCCAAAATAATTGCATTCATCTAAATATTAGCTAACAAACCCGGCTAGAATGTTAAAAATGAAGTAGTGTTTTGATAAAAGATTAATAAATATTTACGTATCCCACGGAGCGCTTTTTGTCTATACATCAAATAATGCTAATTAAGATCAAAGTTGATGAATATGCATCGAGCCTTTTGCATTTTGCGCTCGAAATCTTGATTTATAGTTTAGTCAGTTTATTACTCATAATTAAGAACCTGATTAATTACAAAACCTTTATTTTTGTTCCGCTCCTTGGTTACTGATATGTATTTAACAAATAACAATGTTGAAAACTTTGGTCGTGTCAAGTTGTGGGGCAGGTAGACAGGGCGGAGTTAAAAGAGGCGAGGGGCCCGGGGTCTTCCGTCGACTTTAACAGCTGTCATAGCAGCTGCCTGGCTTTGATCGCACGTGCGGCTACACCTATTATTAATACCTTTTTTTTAATTTGGGAATTGTTACGGAAGACTTAGTGAGTAAGAAATTGTAGCACACCTTTTTGATCAACGAACTTTTGACGATCTTTCCTTTAAATGCGGTCCCGTTGTTATACATTTTAGATGACCAGACCGGAGATAAATATCAATATACCATATGAATATAATAATAATAAATTGTGAGTCTTAAATATTAAATTGCGAATCCTCTCGAATATAGAATGTAGTGTAATTTGGAATTGGATAATAATGAATTATTAGTTTCATTGCAGCGATCCGACAAGTTTCCAGTGGTACACGTGACGCTTGTTTATGTACAAATTCAAGGTCACTGCATATTGCGACGTTCAGCGCACATAAACTAGCTAATAGAAAATACGATTTTTTAACACTTGCGTCATTACAGTGAAATATATAAAGCGGTCTTCTCAAAACGAATTCACGAATGCAGCGGTTGAAAGTATAAAACATGAGAAAAACTAAATAACTAATAAAACCGTCACATTATTTATTGAGACTGAATATGTTATTTTTTTTTTAATTAAATGGAAAAACAGTATAACATTAAAGAAATGGTTACCGTTATTACATAGGTTTGTGCTCGCATTTTTTATATATAATATTGAAACACTTATTTCAATGAGTTATAAATAGTAAAGTTGATAAATGTAGAGCGTTTATGTTATTATAGAAGTAAATGACAAGGTGGCAACCACATGCGCCAGTAAGAGGATAATTATTGAATAATGTTTGACATTCGATCACGTCGTTAAGAAATAGTTTCGCGGCTATTTATAAGGGTAACAACAGCGCATCGCTTACTATAAACGCAAATCACACAACGACGGCATTGCACCTTTTGACCCGGTAAAGCCGCATTGCAGCTCGCTGACACTACACTAAACCTATACGATTTGGTTTACGGTCCCCCGTGCACAACCGCTTATCTTAATAAACGAATTTGTTTTCACGCGATCCTTGAACATTTTTCTTAATTCAAAATTCATATTTGCCAATATAGTTGAATGATGCAATCAATTACACGGACGAATTATAATGGATTCGGTTCACCTCGTGACATTCGATCCGTTATGTTAAAGGTCAAACTGTTTCGAACATAAATCGATCATCATACTTTTATAACGTTGGGTATTCCATAAATATTCAAAGTAAACTTTGGAAACAAATTAAACGCGATCCCAAAGACTTTGAATGCAAATTTAATTAACCTTCGTCATTGATATTTCAGCTAATTCGGCATTTGTTTTGAGTAAGACAAGCGGTTTGCATTCGATGAACAAACAGTGCCTTTATAGATGTGTGACACGGAAAACGGATTGCAGACGCCGCCGAACACTGCTGTGATATCTTCTGTGATGTGCGAGTCAGCATACGGATATTTTTATATGTGATTTACCAGTGCCCAGTACAAACCGAGTACAAAAAAAAACGGATTCAAATATATTTATATTTACATTGGAACAATGAAAGAGGAGTGTAAATTGTGTAGTGTGAACGGGTGGTGCGGGTCACAGGGATCGACAGATTTTTCTATTAATTCGCTGATGAGGCCCGCCGCTCAGCATCCCGGGCAAATGGAGCCTCGACACGACGCCGTGCTCCTCTCCGCCTACCTGTTCAAACTAGGTGACTATCCATTGTATACGCTTCACGATTACTACTCCAACGTCGGTGAGTATCGTGCACTTAGCCGTAGACTTCGCACCTTTATTAACTAAAACTAACACGTAACTCAAATTGATGGTTTTAAGAACATTGTTTTCATACTAATTTATACTCACTGTTTTGTTGGTGTAGGGTTGAGGTAATTACTTTGTTTTAATTACCCGTTTTTCGTGTAATAGAGTAGTTTGAACACGGTAAAATTATAGCTTGTTAAGTGTTTTAATTCAATACATACATAATTATCGTCGTAAGATGGAACGCTTGTGGGTGTAAATTTTGCGTTAACCCTACTTAACTTATTTATATTAAATGAGTTACATAATTAGCTATCATGACTAATTTATTATATTTGTATACGATGATTCATGACAATATTTAAACAGTAATTTATATCATTTGTAACAAAAACATAATTATGTTGTATTAAATTACTATAAATGTATAAGGTACTAACCTTATACATTTATAGTAACCATATAAACCATAACCAGTAAATATTGCACTTTTGGTCAAGGCATCTGCTCTTCTAGAGACTACCCCACGCTTCTTCTTCACATAATGGATACATATAAATCTAAGGGATTTTGCTTGAACATCCATTGTTCGATTAAGTTTGTGATCAATCCACCCGCCCATTTCAGCTCCATACGTAAAATAACTGAAATCTAAATCGGTAACTTAATACAATTCTTTTAGAATAAAGATTGAAATTTTGAGCTATGAACTTTACTTTAAAAGGACATATTGAATATGTCGAAATAAATATTCATTTATTAATCATATCAAAGGCGACGAATATAATTTTCTTGAACAATTGTGTCAGTAATAAATTTTAAATAAATTAAAACTGTTTACGCCTTACAGCACTAAATTAAAGCGTGGTAATTCAATAATAGTAAAACAGGATATCATAGACAAATAAAGCCAAGCGTGTTAGATTGGCCTCGGGTAGATCCGCCAGTAAATCCGGACTTAACACTTCGTTCGTCCTCAAGCTCGTAACACAGCCGACATATTCTAAACTTCATACTTAAATAAATATATTACAACGTAATCATATACAATTATTCATATAAATACGTATGAAAAATCTAAAGTATATAGTAAGTAAATATACGAAGATGTCATTTATTTCATTCTTTTTGTAGCTCAATGTACAATATTTATTTACTACTTTCATCCTACAACTTCTCCCATTCCAAAAGGGGTAGGAGTTCAGGCGCTTGATATCCAATGTCCAATTCTCTATCCTGACAACGTGTATGCATTTTTCTAAGATGATCCGTCAAGTATTTAGTCGAGAAACCGTAACACACAAACTTATTTTCCCGTTAATAATATGAGTTAGGATTACATTACGTATAAAAATTTATAAGCATATAACATTTATAGTACATGTGCTCGTGAGTCAGTTTAAACAAAATATATTACGATTTCAAAGTTTCAAATCCTTACAAGAGCTGAGTTTTCACGTGATTAGTTTGTCTTTATAATACGTCTCGTGCTTGATAGTAAAGGAAAATATCGTGAGGAAACCTGCAAGTTCCGGCCGAAACTCTTCTGTCTGAAGTATATTCTAACTTGCAAAGGAGCAGCACGATGAAATATACCACAAACTTATTTACTGAAGAGGACTCTTAGAAGTCGCGTATATAGTGATTACTCCAATTGCATTTTTATTAACTTAGTTACTTACCCTACTCTGTATAAATATTATGTATAAATATTTACTTAGTATAAATATTATATTTTGTGAATACAACATCTAATATTTAAACTTCAAATATTTCCCATAAAATTATGATGAAAATTTGATTCTACTCAAAAAAATTACGGAATCAACCCTCCTTACAGTGAGGTGCGCAATTTGTTTTAACGTTTCCGGATAGAGTAGTTTGATCAATAATATACTTTATAAATATTTATAGTAAGGAAGAACTGGTTTAAAATTCGACTTTAATATTCAACCCTCAAATACTTAAAAAGCTTGTAACTCAATAACAACATTTTATAATAATTAATAAAAGGTAATTGGATTTAGAAGTTGGTAAATTTACTATTAGTATTGAATTTTTGAAGTACCATTCTATAAGGCTGCTGCCAGCACATAACCAGTTTGTAAATGTTTGAGCAACAGAGTAAGCGATCCGTCCGACTCCGACACAACCTTTCAGTTATCACTAATGATTTATTTGATTTATCTTATTCATAATTTGTTGATGTAAAACAATACAATAACACGAAATCTATTCCTTTTTCATGACATCTAAATAAAGTATAAATATTTTTATCTTAATCATATAATAAGTACCTACTCGTTCATAGTATATAATTATATAATAATAAATTAGTTTATTATAATTTACCTATAACAACAATAATTAAACAACAACTCTTTTAGCCATACGGGATTTACAACTTTATTTATGTAGTAAGTTGATCTGTGAAATTATGTGGTTACAATACGATGTGAAACGAGTAACATATTTTATTAACTCATAATTTTTATTTGTTGTTGGTTGTTCAAACACCAAATATCCCATTTTCCTGTTCCGATAACAAGATGCGATGACTCACCAGGGTAATCCAGTGACGCGGTGGAAACATACAGCGTAATCTCTGAACATTTAAAGTATACTGCGTAAAAATATTTTCACAAGCAATAGAATTTAATTTTAACATTTATGTACATTCATTATATTGTTGAACAAATTTATGAAATTTAATACTCACATGCCGCTTCTACGCTTTTTATTGTCTGTGGTTAGAACATCATCAATTATAGATTTGCTATCTACAATCCGTGAATGTTCCACATGAACGAAGCCCTCCTTTCTATTAATGAGAAAGATTTGGAACTTATTCCGCTAGTTAACATCGCTCAGTTGCGAGATGGCACGACTATTCTGTTTTACTCGTAATTTTTCAGCATGTTTTCCTTTTTATTCAATCATAATAAAACATTATATACCATAAATGTAAGATGATAAACTATTCACTAAGTTCTTAGGTCTATGTTAAGTGGTGACTTCAGCTGTCTCGGAAGACAGCAATGAATTTAAATCCTCTGAGAATATCTTTTATCTGTCAAGTCAGGCATAGGAGGATAACACATAGCCTCGTATCGGGTTAAATATTATTAGGCGTCGGTGCCACGAGAACAATCTATTACATGTGTACACCGATATATTTTCACCCCCGAACAAAAGAGGTTAATGCCTTGCTCTTACATTCCATTTATATTGGACGTTTATGTTATTTATAATAACTCGATTGTGTAATAAATAAGTCAAGTGCGATTTCTTTCTTACGTTTCGGATTTTTACTCGATGCGTAGTGTATCTTAAATATTTAGTACGTAACTTTACAGCCTTATTTTCACTTGTTATTTTATATTTAGTTACTAAGTTATTTACCCAATTGCTGTATGAAAAATATTCTTATATTTATTATGATCATAATATATGATGACATTATGTGCATATTTTTTATTATCAGTTTTACTATAACTATTAATTATTACTACTTAATTGTATTAATCTTAAATAGAAAATAAAATATTGTCAAAAAGTATTTATTTATGTAGTTTTCACTATCTTTAATTAAACAGTAATATGACGTCACGTACGATTGGATACATTTGTAAATAACTGATGTATATTATATAACAGACTTCAAGTTTTAACTTAAACGGATACGATTAACGTGAGAGATATACTTCACCCAAGTAAATTTTTATACCGGCGTTATTATATTTATGTGAATTTTTACTAAAATAAATGCCGTCAAGTGCCTTATTATACTGATAAATCACGATTACTTATTAACACACGAAAATAATGTTGATACGAATATTTCGCTCGTGATAACGATTATTTCTTATCAACTGTGATAACAAAGTGAATGTTTTTCTTTCAAAGAAACTCAGCTTATCACAGATACGGAGTGTATTCAATAAAAAGTGTATCGTTAAATCCTTTTTTTATACATTCAAAATTAATCTTGTCGATTTAATATTTTTCTTATAATTAATCTATCATGTTTTTATTTCTAACAATAAAATGAAGGTATTTGAAAATGCATGAACATATATTCATAAAGGCTCACTGTTATATAACGCTAAATGATACATTAAGTGATACAAAAAGCAATTTTTCTTAAAAGTGAATTATATTTTCTAAACAAACTTTTGCATGCGCTTCAAATAAAATATCTAATAAACATGTGTATAAAATTACATCGTTTTCAAACTAACAACAAATAGACTACATGTTTACACACTTCTGTATATAATATGTATTTTTGTTAAAATATGTATGTAGTGGGTTAAATTTTTTACTTTTTCTGTTAAGAATAAGTTCGTTGCGTAACAAACTAAAATAACTCATCGGAAGGAGGGGCGGAGCGCTATAAAAACTAAGTAAAACAATAATCAGTGGAGCGCGGCCCTCTCACTCCCCCTTTGTAAGCGAATAGAAATATATCGTGAAACACTCCTTTTAAAGAACAAAACCAAACATGCGCTTCTGTTAAATAGAACTTTGTTTGATATAAAAGTGTTGTATTCAAAGCAATTTGAATCAATTCCTGAGAGTTTTTTAAACATTATTTTTCTGTAGACTTTTTTAAATAAATTTAAGTAGACAGATAGGCAAACCTGGTTTTAAGTGTGCGTGTCAATGCGCCATCAAATTAGGATCTAAGCTGTTATATTTCTTGTTCATGTCGTACAAAGGCTTGCTTAGTAATCAAACAGAATACAACAGAGCTATGTATTAGTCGTAGAAAATATTATAAATCGGTGGTATCCATATGGGTTTGCATAAAACCCAGCCACCAAACTAGTATCAGTAAGTTCTGTAGACAAGGACAAGAAGATCGATTCTTAAAAATAGCTCTTCACTTGATAAAATTTAAATCATTAGCAACACACACTTATACAATTTCTAATAGCTTGTTTTGGAAAAGATTGGATTCTGACGTTAGCAATTACTAATATTAGTATAATATACAATCTTCCTCACTTGTAAGCAGGACTTTATTCACTATATAAAATGTTGACAACACCCCAACATAATCGAAAAATATTATAAATCAAATCAATGTCTTTTATAATGATTATATTATAAACCGATTTATGTTATGTTAATCCATGTTAAAAGAAACCCTATTAAATTCTCAAGCATTAGATAATTCCGTAATAGGAATATCGAATATCCCACGTCCAAATTGACAAATCAATTCGGAATTTTTATATGAGTTTAAAACATTAAAGTAAAGTAATGGCGTAAGTCCCACTACTGATTCTCTCCGCTTAAAGTTTAGATTTAAAATTTATTTAAACAAGGTTCTCAATGCTCGTCTCCTAATAATATGTAATATAATTTTAAAAACTATTTTTTCTATGATTAAAAACGTAAATATTTTTTTTTTGATATATTTATTAATCGTAAAAATTATAAGTATAATTTAATAATATTCTGAAAATATTCACACTATCTCAAATTTTACACCAAGATAACATACAATTGTTTTTTATATTATCGTAGACAAAATATTTCAGGAAATACGTATTTTTACAAACATTCTATTGAAGATTTATTTTTGTATTTTCATTTAAACCTTAAACATATGGAAATAAGGTTCATATTAAAATGACCCGTTTTTGTTGTTAACTCGTGGAATGTTCTACTTCTTTCGATAATGCTTCCAGTCGGTTCTCCAAGAGTACTTTCTTATAATCATTTATACCTACACATTATATTGAATCTCTACACACTAAACGGCCGTACTTATTAAACTTAATTGCTATGGGTATGGGTGACATAATAATAAACTGTTACATACAGTTTACAATTTAACGCTTGTTTTTAGTAGATTATAATCTAACGCATTATATTTCAGTTAAATTATAAAAACTAACCGAATCATCTCGCATCATCATTATCACAATCTGGCGAGATAAAATCAAACGGTGTTTACAATTATACGCTGATATATATTTCTATATCTATAGTACAATCTAGCGATGCTTAATTTGTGTGAGTTTTGCTTCCAGACCGGAACATTGATTACCAATTTATTTAAATTTAAGTAACAGCCTATATACATCCAACTGCTGGGAAAAGGGTTTATCTCCTTTGGGTTGGTTGGTGGCAGAATTCCAGTAAAACTCAACAAATACAGGTCTCCTCACGATGTTTTCCTTCATTGTTAAGCATACATTAATACATATATTAACGTAATTAATCACACCTATAATTTTTTACAAAACAAAATCTTTTCAATTAAAGGGATGGGATATTTACTAGATCAATTTCCTGTAAATATCTCAATCTGTATAAACACCACCCCGGCGTACGAAAGGCATTGGACGATAAGCAAACTAGTGGTGTTGTATTAAGCTCTCCATTCCTCCATCCGCTTTATTTCTCTATTTTATCTCTATTTAATACAGTTTGCCAGATTAGTTGACGTTTATCGTTCCTGCTTCGCTCCGAAGGGTCGTAAGTTATTTAGCCTATTACGTGCTTCAATAAACGAACTGACTAACGCAAGAAGAATTATTCAAATCGGCCGGTAGTTCATGATAATACATTAACGATACAAAGTCGCCGTTTAATATAAATTAGCGTTTATTTTACATATAAACATTATACATATTTCTAAAGTTTGTAAATCTCTATCATATGAGATTAGTGTTTCGGACCAAATAAACGCAAATTCAAATGACTTAGCGCCAAACGGAGACTACTCACAGATACCCTTAAAGTTTGTTTAACGGGATTGGTTACTATTAGTAAGTAAGATGTTACGTAGCTAGGTATAACAACTAACTATAGTAGGTACATAACATATAATGTGATGTTATTATAGGTATATATTAAAAATAATTAAGGATATTATTACGAAGGAATTAAGTATGTACCGATCCTTTTTTCGTCTGTTTAAGAATCGATTTTTTATTTTTGTTAAGTAGTTATTGACGCGCTTAAATTTAGTATTAAAAATTTAAAAACAAATGTTTAATCAGATGCATACGTTATTTCCTCAATTGTTTAATAATGAGTCGAATTTTAACCACTGACGAACACTAGTACATGTAATTATACCTACGCTTTGAAATTAAATCTATATTCTTATATTTGCTTAAAACGAACGTAATACATTGTCTTATATACGTCAGAGTAACATTTTAAAAACAATACAAAGTCCAATCGCTATTAAAATCAATGAATAAGTGCATAAAATGCAGTATATGTGCTAAGTTTAATGTGTTTCCGCTTTCCCTCATTGTATTTTCATCGCTGACACTGTTTATTTGTAAGAAATTCATACATACCGAGTAATAACGCAAACAATACTGCAACCACAATCCGACCGACTCTATATATTTGTGTTATGTAAGAGTTGCTGCAGACAATAGGTTCGATCGTTTAGAATTTTCGGTTTTTAAATTAAACTTTTTGTTTTTTTTTTCTTAACTGTAATTTAATGCTCATATGAATAATTTTAATTTTAGTACCATTCTTTATAGATATAACTTAAAATGGGAATACTATACTAGAAAAAGTATTTAAGCATAAAGTTTTTAGTTTTATTTATGTTCTGCATACAAATTGTACCAAGATGACAAAAATAGCTACCATTGAATAGGTATCTATTCCATTGTTCGAATACAAGTTTAAATCAACGCGAAAAATGTATTATGTCTGCTCTGGACGTACCCTAATGCATAATTCGCAATTGTTTACCGCATTGCCAAGTTTATCATGCAAATATATTCTTTAATTTAAGTTTCGGATTTATTCATTATTTGACAACTCGCTTTTGTAACTTGAGCTTGATACGCAGTTTCAAAATTGTATTTTTGTTACAGGTAAGCCGACTTCGACCTGCAATTTGTGTGACCCTATGCCATCTTTTTCGCCTTATGGTGAGTGGTCAAAAAACAATAATTTATAATAAGATACAATTACACTCTCAAAGTAGGTTTTATTTGATTTTATTCTTAAAAATAGCTGTTTCTTTAACACGAGTTAAACGTCACTGCTCTATCCCCTTAAGTCGGGTCGTGATCGTATATAGTCTAAATTCTTTCTCAATAAATGAAATGTCTAACGCGAAAATCGCTACTTCAAGATTCAATTTAATTCAATCTCTAGCAGATCCTTAGCAAACAAACTTTTCGATTGTATATAATAGTAAGAATACAGACAGTAGCGTAACACTACATAAAAATATTTTATCGATTTTCAAAAACAAATCAGTATTAAGCTTGTATAATCTTTACGCGATAACAAATAACAAGAACGAAAATGATTTGGTCGCTGAACGAGTGTAATCATATTAACCGTGTTTTCTTTTGTTCAATTGAATCCAGCACTGTAATCAAGTGGATAGGACTGGGTCACGAGGCCGTTCCGTCCCGTCGGGCCCGCTGAGCCCGCACGTCCCGTATACATTATTCACAAAATATACTAACAAAACAACCAATAAATATTTCACCCTTACAATGAACGCGTTTTTAAAGTGTGGGAAACTTTGAACTTTTTCTGTTTGTTTGTGTTGCCGCGCTCATGCGGGCGGAATGTATTTACCGAGATGATTATACATCTAATTCTGTTATTCATTTGAATAACAGAATTAAATAGCGAATATCATTTTATTAAATGTTTGACTACAATTACGAATCTTAGTTTTTTAACAAAGTTGAACTCCAAAGCAAACGTATCCTTTCACATTATAATGCATGAGTGAGCTTGATTAACCTTCAAACGATCGAGTTTCGTATCTTTAATCAGTCCAGAGTTCTCAGCATTGTATTAATAATAGTATTAAATTCGTCCAAATAATCCCGCTCACTAATTGCTCGGCTTCGTATCTTGACAGCAATTAGATTTAGTCACCTCACTCGGCTTTCGCCGTTCGCAGAGCTCTATATCGAACTAGGAAACACCGACGGTCTTAACACTAAAATTCAATAGCGGCATACTCGTATAACTGATAGCATTCGATTTATTTTATATCGTTCAAATAGTAAACGCCTCATTTGCAAATTATCACTATTAATTTAATTTTATTAATACAGAAAGCCTATTAACTATTACACATAATTTAGGTTGTAATTAACATTTTCGAATCCACTAATTAACCACGTTATAGCTTCCAGAGAAGATAATAACAGTATTTATAGGCATAGATAAAATCGAAGTTTTCGAGACCGGTTACGCAACCGTGTGAAATATAGTATATTAAGTACATAAAATACACTTTCAGTAATAACTTGAAATAGATATCGGATGAGATCAGATGAGCAGCCGCATCTCGTCAAATAAAATAAGTAGCAATGTAATAGTACGGCCCGCATGGCGTCCATAAATAATATTAACAAAGTGTGCGTCGGTACCCCGTCGACGAGCTAGCTTAATCTATTATCTCAAGCGCTCTATTTGTGTCGTACGGCACTCTCGATTGATTGTCGGTATAATTAGCTGTAGGGAAGCTATCTCTATTCCCTGGCCAGCTAATTGCCGCCCACGTTCTTTTTGTTTTAACACGAATGAGTAATACGTGTTAGATTTCCTTTGATCATGGCAATGGTTATTGACGGTTTGTTTTTGCGGAAATATAATTCGTAAGGTGTATTACGTATTCGTGGGAGTTGTAATGAAGGAAGCCATGTGCCTAATCCATTATTTCTATTCAATGAAATTATAAAACAAATACATATAAAATTAAATATAATATACTTATTGTGTTTAGGAAGGCGTTTTTAACACTTCGTATATTATTATTAATTGCTGTCAAATAATATTTAAATAATTATATAGGCTTCTAGCAACAAACTTATCGATCACGTTGAACTAAAATATACCTATTAAGAATATTCAGTATCTTATCGGATAGATTCACTCATAAAAATTGACCTCGTTTAAATGTAGGTCGTATGTAAACCATTTTATTGTGTTAAAGATTTTAGGTCATAACAAATGGGACCAATGTCAGAACCTCTAATTATAATTATTGAACTTAAAATGAATACAGTACTAACCGCCCTTCCCGACTTCGTACAGGTTATATTGCTTTATAAAAACAAAAACAATTGATGCAAATTTCAGCCTTCTGAACTATATAAGGCTTTGACAGATGTTTGACAGTCAATCAGGATCAACTATTTTATAAGTGTAGATTAAATTGCTTGACATTTCGATTGTTGAAGTACAGATTGCACACGATATGCAAACAAGTACACCACAATATCGCAAGGTCGGCTTCTGGTAAGGAGCTTCCTCGTACGTTTCAGTGATCTCATGGACTGTTATCTTTGCGACTATTATCAATATCGTATAGATGTATATATAAATACGGTAGGTTATGTAAATCGCGCTAATTTTTGCGAAGGTTGCCTTGAGACCTCGCGAAAAGCTGTTGCGACCTCGTGTTTATCATTGACTTGATATCGTGATATGCGCAGTAATTTTTGTGATGATATTCATTTGTTACTTACATTACTGCCTTCTTCTTGTCCACCTCGCGCTCTGTGATATTTTTTTTTTGTTTTTTTTGTTTTTGTTTTAATCAATCAAAGCCGTAACGCTTCGTGACGTTTAGACTCGGTTATGTCTTGGAAAAAACTTTATGCAAGTAAGTGGAAGTTTAGTTATAATTCATTTTAAAATACATATTTATAAATTAATTTATTTTTGAGAATATTTATTATAGCATTTTTGTAGTAGGTTATGTGAGTTTTTATTGAAACAATATAATATGTATCTGATAAAAACAATTGTATAATTCAACATGTGACATGTGTTATTTTGGATTATCAATAAATAAAATTTTACCATTATCAACTAATAAAGCTATACACATAGGAAATAAATACTGTTCAAAGTTTTAATTACAAGAACATGTCAAACCCGTCTCAATAGTCAGTTACATAAATTAGCGACGTCAATTAACCGTTTAAAATACTATGTTAATAAAGCAAATTGAATTTATTAGCCTTAATTATTTTATTAATTCAACATAATTCAAATAAATCTAATGGAGCTAACATGACAAGCGTTACTTAGCCGACATAAATGTTACATAAACATAAATCAACGAATCTGACAGATTTAAATGAATCAATTTCACCTTATTTTTATTTCTTTTCACATGTCATAAACATGTTAATACATCGGTATAAAAAAAATAACTACAAACGCTTAATAATAAATGGATTATTTTCCTTAAAGTTCACTATACGTTAATCTTTTAACAGTCGAAGAAAACCGTATTATGAAATGTTTATAGAAATAAATAACAGTTATAAACACTTACACCGTTTTAGAGGACGCGTTATTTTTGGAGCGGCAACTAATAATAGATGTTACAAATAAACCCAGCTCAGTCATCAGTGATACTCATGGTGTATTATTTCGAAACGAGAAAACAATTTCTGTACTCTTCACTAAATTTAATTATATTTCTACATATACACAATAATTATGTACTTATATACTGGTTTGTGAGAAGAGATTGTATTTCGTTATTTGTCTCATAAATATGTTATAAATGGTTAGGAAACTTTGCCTATCCTTTTTGTAACCTCATCTCACGGGTAAACTGGTGCACGGGCCTCTTTAAAATTCTCCATTATGACCATATATAACCTAAAAGGCCTTTATTGATAATTCAAAGGTAAACACCTAAAAACCGCATTACGAAAAAGTACTGGTTCCTCTAACTTATCGAGAAATTAACAAACAAACTCATTTGTAAATACTGAAAACTTAATCAATCAAATAATCCTCCTCAAACTCAAACAAAATGTTAAAATACATTAAACCATACAAATATACATTTCATAAACATTAAAATACTATAAACTCTTTAATTGCTTAATGGAGGGCAAGCTTTCAGTTTCACTGAGTAAGTTAAACATAACAAAACTCAAAACCGCAGTAAAGGCTTGTTAATAATAAACTTATAAATCAAAGGGCGCCGCTTTACAACGTGTTAACTCTCACCGTCTGGTTGTAAACATACGTTTTATTGTGCCGAAGGGGCTATCTACAATTAGTTACACCAAATTGGTGAGACCCACATTCGTAAACACCCCGACGTAGTTATTGTCCTCATGAAAAAATGTTTGTTAGGGGCTTAGTCTTATCTACATCTATAGTGTGTGGGTGCTTCAACAAATCAGCGAGATTGGGCGAATTTAATCAACAAGCGCCCGGTCATACACCTTACATCTTTTCCTTTATCCGTTACTTATGTATCTATTTTACAATGAGCTGATGAGTATTTCGGCCACTACATATGTGGTCTTTTTTTTATGGTATAGTTTGGCGGACGAGCATATGGGCCACCTGAAGGTAAGTGGTCACCATCGCCCTTAGACATTGACGCTGTAAGAATTATTAACTATTCCTTACATCGTCAATGTGCCACCAACCTTGGGAACTAAGATGTTATGTCCCTTGTGCCTGTAGTTACACTGGCTCACTCACCCTTCAGACCGGAACACAACAATATTGAGTACTGTTGTTTGGCGGTAGAATAACTGATGAGTAGGTGGTACCTACCCAGACGGGCTTGCACAAAGCCCTACCACCAAGTAAACTAATAGTAGTAAGTAAACCACCACCGCTAACAGATACTGGCCATTTAGTATATATGTATAATTGTTTATCCCTTTTAATAGTAATTATCCTAGTTTATACATTATTTAAAGAAGAACATAAACAGAGCATTGGTTGGTTAGCCCACCAGGACAATTCTACACGAATCCCTACAAGCGTGATTACATAATAAGAATCAATTTCTATCAATTAACAACACAAATGTATCGCTTAACAAAGATTTTAAAAGATCCCTTATGTAATGAAGTGGCTTATAGAGGGAGAGGCTTCAGGGCAAAGACCTAATCTCATTTAGCCTCGAAACTGATTATAGCATAAAACTATAATACGCTCTCCTTATATAAGTTAGCGAGTAAATGAAAGTCGCTAAGACTCGTGTAGGCAATTCGTATTCCATCATCAATGTATGAACTTTGATCTGGAGAAAACTCATAATTTGCATTCTTTTCTTACAGAAAATAAACCAACGGATTTCCAGTAATACTATACCGTACAAAATACTTTATTCAAGTAGGCTCTTACATGCACTTGAATCGCCACTTAACAATCACAAGATTAAGGTTTATTTATAGTCACTATTAGCTAATCATTACAATTACTATGAGGCTGGCACTGCGACAAACCTCTTTTTAGGTCTTTCACTATTTACCACCCGTTAAATATAATTCCAATCTTAAAATTTAAATTAAGATATAAAACTTTCGGTTTGAATATTAATCGTTGCTCTTCTTGATTAACGGATACTTTCTGCTAGCACGGTATTTATAGCCGTTAAATGTTAAAAACATTGACAACCTCTTACCGCTGCTAATAACATCAAACTGGTTTTAACTAAGATGTAAATTAGCACCAATTAACTTTTTACGACAGCAACAAAAACACACTAGAGACATTAAAATTCCCGGTTTTGATATACACAAAGGGCGTGAAACAAGAACGTCACATCTCAAAGATACAAAGCGTAACCTCTATAACAAGTAAATGTCAAACTATTTTTAGCGGTAAAATCAATCGTGTTGACACGTGACGACACAAGTCCCGTCAGTTCCCTAAATGATGAAACCGAATGTCCTTGCCCGGACGATGTGAACATTACCTCAATAAAATACGACACGACGACATCTACCAATAACTCGTCGTTTAAAATTCGTGGCTCGTCAGGGATTTGGCACTTCAACGCGGACTTTGAATTTATAATACTTTTTATAGTCTTTTTTGGATAAAATTGACACATCACATTAAGCAGCTGCAAAAAAATATTTAAAGGACTGGTTTGATAAATGTACTGTTATTAAAAAATACTGATGTCCTTATGGCACTATTAATGTATAGCATATTATGGAAAATATAAGAATCTAGCTCAAGGCGGTACACTTGCTCACAGCAAATGATTTAATTTCTCATAAAAGTAATAAAATACAATACTAGACCCATGTTTAGAAGCAATGTTAACTATTTTATCGGATAAATAAAGATGAAAATTTAATTAACGAGCAGTTTAAAATAATTATCTTCGTTTTAATTTAACATGGCTGCTTGAATTAGAATAAATATCAACAAAAGTTATATAAGATCTAACAGCGGGAATAAAAATTCACCAAATTTATTTAGTCCTTAATTTCGAAACACACATGTATATAATACCTCAGACTCTGCGTAGTTTAACATTTTTTTTCTCATAAGATCCCTTGAAACTTTGGTCTTCTTAATTGACTATCTAAAAAAGTTAGAAAACATATTTTTGTATAGCAGATATGAACATGTATCTAAATATGAATGCTATTAAAATACAAATAACATTACAATTGTTTAATAAATAGCAGTAAATTTAATGAACTATACTTATTTTTCTTAGCTTATGAAAACATATTTGTACTAATTCGCCTAACAAAACTTACCATGCCACAAAATTACCGATCTTCTGGATTTTAATTTGTTTTTATCTTATCCGTTGAATACGAAACAAAATAGGAAATTCTAAAGTAATTCCGGAAGTGAATATGTGCTTATGAAGATAAAAAAATTATCTACCAAGTCTTCTCGGCGTTGAAATAACAATGTAATAATTTATCACATTAAAGTAATGAGACGATTGAGCTCTTAAAAATGTAATTATTCTTTTGTCTTTATAGAAATAATACCACAATAAAGATCAAAACTCGGTATATTTCAACTTTATTCCAAATTGTATAAAATTATTAAATATCAAAAACTGTTTTAAGATATTTGTATTAAAACCGCAATTTTCTCTTAATAGTTCAAGTTACTCAGAAATGAGGTGTAATTTTGACAGCGGTCGGTGGCCTTTGTGTCCCCTTAACACAGATAGGCTCAAACTAGAGCACCTCGTGCCTAATGCCTCTAGTCTAAACCAATGTTATAGATATGTCTTCTAATATATATATATATATTGGTAATTTTAATACAGTTTGGGAGTAATATATATTGGGATATAAGTTTGATCAACTATCTAGAAATATTGAAAATAAATTTGATAAGAAAAAAGTTCATGAAATTAAAAATATGAATGTATATTATTAAATAAGGTTGCCTGGAAGAGATCGCTGCTTAGCGATAAGGCCGCCTGTTGCACCTCATGCAACTTTTATGTAACTAAAATGTTATTTTTTAGTTGTAAGATTGGGTGCAATAAAGAATAAATAAATAAATAAATAAAATAAGCAATGTTAATTATGATTTTATTAAAATACATCATTCAGTGCAATACATTGCAATACAAAGTATCGAAAAACATATCCACGATACAAAAATGCAATAATAACTTCATTATTTTTCTTCTGGTATTTACTTGTGTAAACGTTTGCGACCGTGAAAAACATAAAACAATATAATAGTTCCGACTACAATGCGATAAGTAAATTTGCTTACTGAGTAATTACTTTGGAAAAAAGTGGCTCGCCTTAATAAAAATACTACGATATTTCGGCTTAATTACAAACATAGATATAAAAAACTCGCGATTTAACTATTCGCAAGCGATTAACAACACATTTATGGAATTGTGACGTAAATATCGGAATAGGTATTTTATTACATTAGATATTTGAACAAAATTAACAAGACAATAGGTTTATTTGTTAATTACTATTAGTCATCGTCTTTGTCAACTCACTAATTTAATAGTTTCATTGCTGCTTTATATTTTATATCACAGTAAAATTCTTCAAGCAACGAGGCTATATAATCCAACACTAATAAGTCACAAAATCTTATATATATATATATATACAACTATTTAATGTCATCCTGATTTATATCCTTAAATTGTTGCTTTTCAAACTATTATCTATAACAAATAACCTTAAATATAAATGCATCGTAGCGGTAAAGACCATTCTCTCGGTATCGGTATTTGTACATAAAGAAATATTACATGCGTATTATATCTGCAAATGGAAAGTACATGACATATCTTTAAAAAAAAAGACATATCTGTCTGTCACGCGTATCACGCAAGAACCACTTGATGGATTTTAATTAAAGTTAGCATGGCTTGGCATCCTGGCTCATTATGCAGGATACTTTTTATTACAGGCAACGGCGAATTTCTAAGTAACCTAAAACAAAACCGTATCTCCTTAAGTGCACGACTTAAGCCACGTGTAGATATATGTAATAATACAATTTTAATGTTAGAAAATGAATCACAATTATTTGAAAAGATACCAATTACTTCTGATCGAGTAGGTCTTTTTAAGCACATAGAACTAGTTTGGAATGTAGAGTATATATTATAAAGGGAAATCAATAAATGCTTACTAAATCAACAGTAATAATGTAATATATTAAAAAGTATATTCGATTTTATCGAGTAATACGATACGATACATGTCTAATAATTTTATATTTATGTAAGTTTTTAATTTATTAAACAACAAGCTTAAAAAAGGTCTGCGCGATTTTGTTATAGAGTCGAAAATATTTTCGAATAAATTCAATATCCATAAATATAAATTCGTGACACGTCGTGATAAATTTCGTGTCGATCTCAAACATATGTACATATATTATCAATAATTACACAAATGTTTAAAGAGATGTATTAAAAAATAATGAAATGGGAAGCAGGCCTACATGAACATGATTAAAACGAAGAACCTGTTTTAAATTCATACATTTCATACGTCCGTTTCGTACAGCATTTCGAATCAGTTATATCTGCGGACTGCGACTGTTACCGCATAATGAACTGCAAATAGCACAATAGTGTTTACGCTGACAACTTGGATGAAGTGAATATTAGCCTACTTTCGTAGAACTTGGAGGCAGGAAAAACTGTTGATTGAAATAACTGCTCTAGTATAATAGTTTACAGCTGGCGTGCTAAACAATCGCAAAACGATTTTAAAATTATATTTCGGTAATTTTATCATTTGAACTGCTTGTAACTATCCTTCAATAGTGTATGATATTAAACTATGACATTAAACTATATTTACATACTAGCGACACGCCCCGGCTTCACGCGGCAATACAGATACTAAATACATTACAGAATTTGTTGATTTACGAGATCACATTTGAAACTTCTAAAAATATCGATGTTTCTTTACTATATTGTCTATGTTGTTGTATTATATACAACTTTCCTTTCGAAACCGCATCAAAATCCGTTGCGTAATTTTAAAGATCTAAGCATTTATAGGGATAGACAGCAGTATGCGACGTTGTTTTATACTATATAATGATAACACCAGTTTTACAAATAACAAAACATAATTTCCATTTTCATCTTTTAATTGTGATCTGATATAGTTGAGGAGATATCACCTGAGTCTCTTAAACGAAAATCGTTGGTTTAAATTGGGGCAAGCATAAATGGATTTTCACGTGTTTATTGGAGTTTGTAATATATCTCGTGGTCGCTGGCAACGGAAAACAACGAGAGGAAATTAATCTGCATGTGTCTAATGCAATGCCGACACATGTACAAGTATTCACTGACCCTAGAACACTTTCGTAGAATAAAGTTTGTGAATTGTTCTTTATAGTTTACGAGCATTATTTTAAATTCTGTAGCTTTTTATTATCTAAAAGAACTCACCTTGTAATTCACTCCTGAAAGCGACTATGCGTAGTGAGGGACTAGATACATGTCACAATGACTATATCATGGTAGCAGATCTCGGCGTTTTGGGTTCAAACCCGAGGAATATAAAAGTTGTTTGGATATTAAATAGAAAATTTGACTGATTAACAGATTGATTTGATTAACAGTCCGGAGTCTAGAAGTGTACACTCCCGTGGATCAGAAAGGACGTAAAACACGTAAAATCATCGTGTACTTATACACTTTCTACTTTTGTCGTCCCTGACAGTTCACGATAGTATTACCGTGTATTACCGTATACTATAATATAATACGATAGTATTATATTATAGTATTACGAGTTTGTTTCTACAGTATAACTCTTATTCTATATAAATTTATAATGAACTGATTTTATAATGTTATTTTTACAATAAGGTTTTTCATGCCTTCATATAATTCTTTATTTAATTAGAAGAATCAAATAAAAGATTATACAAACGGCGGTAATAATAATGATTTATATTGATAATAATCATAATTACTAATAAAACAAGCAGTCTTATCGTCGAAATCAATTACAATGAATTATGATGGTATTTTTCTCTGATAAGAAACGTTAGGTATGGAAGTCAATTAGTTATCAAACAATTAATACATATGTAAAAATTTGCATGTTTGTCATACGATCGCACCTGGATACTCGTCTACGGGTCTTTCATAGCACTTATAGTTTTTTACTAAACAGGAGATACAACACAGCTTACTTTATACGGTAATAACTTAAAAGAAAATTAATTACCAGAATTTTGATTGCAATCGTAAATAACGTATATTAAATTATCATAAATTAATAATTCAAACATAATCAAATAAATAAACATTTAATGATAGTATAAAAATAACACCGTATTTAGTTATTAATTGTTAAATAATGAGCAAATCTCATGCAGCGAGTTGTGGACGTCAATAAATCTTCGTAAACTTCTAAAATATAATCGCAATATATCGCAAATAATAAATTACAAAAACGTTAACTCATTCCAATAAATATTTTATACAGTTCGTAAACAAGCGATGAAATCGGCTGAACAAACCAAAGACTATGTAAATAAAAGGGTCACAAAGCATCAAGTCCTATTTCCATGTGATGTGTAGGTATAATTCAGTGGGGCGATCACTCAAACGTCTGGTTTGCGATGTAGGACAGGCCGGCGCCTCGGGATCTCATTGCGTGAAGTCGCGACTGACCGACGCTAGATACACTGAATTTGCTTTGTATGTATTCGGAATACTTTTTACATGTTTCTATTAAACTCTTATTTCAAGGTGTTTTTACGGTGTGACTTAATACATGAATTAAAATTAACAATACACAAACAAAAGGTCATGAGATAATACCAAAGTATACATTTAAGCTGAAATTATACCATGTTTGGATATTCTGTTACGTTGTCAGTGAATTGACTAACTCAACAACGCACGTGTAATACTAGCCGTTATTCCTCGAAGCGGAAAAATGTATCCTTTTTCGTTTTCTATGACGTAATCGACCTTCATACCAAATTTAATTTCGTTCGGAAACTATAGTAAAGATAAGTGCAATAATATTCATCTAAACATATTATCTTTAAGTTGCATCGTGAAAAGCGTGAAGAGTATTCCATAACACTTTCCAAGACTCCTAAACGTCTGAATCAAGTTCTAAATCCATACATAACTGAGTTATTCATAGCTCAATCGCGTAGCACCGAAAATGCTTCCGTATTGCCAATATTTTTCCTTTTCCGCTTACGGCTTGTACGAATAAACTGTGAACTCGAACAATTCCCAGCGCTTTTCCGTACGTTTAATTTAACCATCTTTGAATCCCTGAACGTCCAATTTTCGATACATATTTGAAAACGTTGTTAGCATGTTACTAATTGCTTTACACTTTTTAAAAGTAAACATTTTATTTTAAGGATAACCAACATTTTTTCACAATTCAAAGAAAAGTATTATACATTTTTTCCATGTAGCTAGCGTAAGAAACAGAATGTTTTTAAGATTAAACAAAAACATCCCGAGAAATATTGAAAATCGAACTGAACTATCTTATATGTAGAATATTAGAAAATGAGGCCATGATTCTTGGCACACGGAGTGTCGATTGAGTGATAATCGATTCGTGATTGTTTTATGAATCACTCTCCGAAGCTGCCACTTGAGTTAAAACAAAAATGAAAAATACAACCCACGCTGAATATCATCTTACAATACGAAACGTTTTTAAGACTCGAAATCCCTGATTAAAGCGTTAATCAGGTGTCGGCCACGTTGAATAAATTATACTTAATTATTGATAAACTTTATTTACATTCGAATTTTTTTAAATGAAAACCGTAAAAACATCTTTATAGGTGATTATGTGGTATTACGAAACATTTATTCAAATGTTTCAGAATACATGACTATTCACAATTCAAAATTTGATGTACAAAACTAAATTAATTATAATGAAATGGACTTCGCAATATTTAATGAAAGTTCCTTTTTCAGATTAGCGAATACATTTTAAGCCCCATACAAACACTCCATAAATGATAAAAATGGTCACGACCAGCTGAAGTGGGTTGATATTTTATGTCCTTTTTATAGCATAATAATAATTAGCGTAGTTCCTCATTAGCGTTTAAATCGCAAAAGTTTTATATCAAAGTATAAATTTGTAATTCACAAACAATACACGCGTGACTTGTTGGCGTAGTTAATTAATATATTTAAGAAATAAACATACAAGCTTTATTATTTAGTTGATTTAATAAATTATTCTCGAAATTAAATTTCTTTATTAATTGATTCGTGTTGTATTAAGTTCTTGTGGATATTATAAGATATTAAAAGAAATATTTTAATACGTAACAATTCAAAACTTGACAAATAATGTGTAAAATATAAAAATACCCGTTCCACAAAATATGAATGTCAATTAGCACGAACAGATTTATCTTATATGCGTTATTTAGATTTGAGCATTTTCAGCTGTTTATGTTCTCGTCACACACTATACTCAATATTTATTTACTTATATCATTAATTATGTATTTACATATTTAAGTATAGGTAATAATAATAATATTAAACCGCTTCCGTTAGTTTCAATAAAGTTTTAATTGGAACACAAATTGTAATAAAGAAATCTCTCACATATTCATATGTCTATTTACTGTTTTGTGTGAAGTAAAGCTATAAAACGAATCATAATTAGATAAACAAATAACTAAAACAATTTACATGCTTAACATTAATTTACATTATATGTATAATAATAAGTGAAAATAGATACAGACCAATTGTTAAACAAAAACTTTAATGTAAAAAGTAAACTGCGCGTCACTAAAAGCATGATCATTTTTTATCTCTTTCTGTTTTGAAACATTTAAATACAAATCGGGTAGTCAGTGCAACTTGTAGTCTATCTGGGGGCCAACCCTCGACAATTCAAGGTCACAGGGGTGCGCACAAACCAATCCGCTTTATTTATGAATGCCATTTTAAATTGCATCCATTTTAGTGTATATTTACCGTGTGAAATTAAACGGCCATCGTTTGCTTACAACGTTTTTACTATACTTTTTAACGTTTAAAAACTTAATTAGACACACTACATACATAGTTTTTAATTGACTATTTCATTTCTCCTTACCTGAATTATAAATATAAAGTATAATTAAAATTTAGAATGTATACAAAAACAATGAAAAATACAAATTTATATTACGTTTAACAAAAAGCTATAAAATAACTTTAAAATACAATCAAAATGAACCAAATCCACTTTTACAATTTTAAAATCCAATTACATTGTAGCATCGGTGAATTGAAAGATTAATTTTTGAAAACAAGCGAGAATTATAACAGAATGCTAGCGCGCTTTACAAAACGTTCTCATTATAAAATGTAGTTATGATTTTTCTCTTCATGAACTTTATGTCCTGACTGTAGACTAGCTTATATTAGAAATATTTTAATGCTCAAGTGTACTGCACAGTTTAGTGTAAATGTAGTGCACCCTTTATTACCTCAATCTCAGAGAAATCTGATAGGAAAGCGCAGGATTCTTTCCGGGTCTAAGCTTAAATACTTCCATCTTTCAAATACTAAGTACTGAGAATTCATTTATAGAAAAATCCTTTTGATTGATCCAGCTGAATCAGGACTTCGGGATTTGCAATTTGATAACCTAACCATAAGGTCAAAATATACATTCAGTAAATAATCTCTTGCATACGCTGTTGAAATATTCTAAATTTAAAAATGATGTAAAATGATATAAGAAAACTCATCGATTCAAAATCCAATCACAATTATTCAAGATCAGATCAAAGTATGGCTACACGTAGTGCTGTATAGTTGTTTCGCTTCAACGAACGACTTTTATTAGCGTTTTCCGCGAAACGCGATCATTTCATTGTTTTTACGAGCCGTGCCGATTTATGTTATCAGCTTACATGTGCGAACTGAATTTGTTGATTATTCCGACTTTTTGCTTACGTTTCACTTTACTATATTGACATAGGAGCTATTTTTGTGTTAATTATTTTAACGCTTCGCTAAACTTTGGATTTTATTACTTATTAATTGCCTTTTCAATCTGTTTTCGTAATTGTATTTGAATAAATTCATTTTAAATAAATTGTTTCCTTGTTATAAATTAATATTAATTTTCATTTGATTAAAGGAGCGAAAGAGCATCGATATAAGGGAACTTGTATAGTATATTATATATTGTATATAATAAAATATATAGTATATACACTTACATTACTTATATATATTCTCCTCTCTTCTGGCGCAATAACAGTCGATCTATAGTCTAATTTGTAGTATTTCTTTAATGGTTTTTCGTCTTATATATCTATTATAATGATCTTTAAAATTGTAATAATATAACGCATCATAATTTCCTGCGTTTCTTTAATATTATTGTTGTTTTAATTAAGAGTGATGTGTAAGCACTTTGCAGGAACATCCAACTTTAATAGAAAGGGTAACGCACGCGAGCACCGCAAAAAGCCGCGAAATAAAAAAAAAAACGTGAACATAAATATATCGTGTCTAACTAATCTGGGGACGACGACCTCTCAAATACGATCTTTGACTCTAGCATTCTTGAATGCAAAAAATAAACATGGATTTCCATTCAAAATGGCGCGAAATTACGTCATTCAGAAAGAGCCATCTATTATTGGCGACAATACAGAGCTTAAAATATATTTCGGTCATTATAAATTTTCATACAGCTGGCATGGATACTATCTGGTTTAATGAATATTATGTCTCTAAAATAGATACTACTACGAATTCAATAATTCATAATAATCAGACAACAAATATTAATAATTCATAATATTGACGCGTAAAGCGATCTTACCAGCTTGGAATATTAACATTACATTATTGATCAATAATAAGCTTACTTAGCTATGCCTGAAACTTATGAAGCGAAAACTATAAATTATTAATTTTCCTTTATACTAACTGGTATAGTACTTCTTAATTTATGCTATAAATATTTTAAATTTTGCAACTTTCAAAAATTAAACTTTACCAAATATGTAACATATTTATAATAACATAATACATTATTTTTAATTAAGTGAGTGTTGCATATTTTTTTCTCTTTACAGTAATATAAACTTTGACCAATATTCTTAATGCCAATGTTTTAAAAAAATAATTATATTATTTTTTCATAAAGGCACGATTCAATATTTAAATCTTATGTTTTTAAACATGCATAATTAAAGCAATGATTTATTTCTTATTTCTTTGCATAGTAACTTTACTATAATATTATAAAATTAAGTCATTATATTATTCTGTAAATAAACAATTATGTAATATTTTAGTTCAAATAAAATTACGGTAAGTATATTTATCTTACGTTTAATAATACTTATTAAGGCGTTTCCATGAATAACATTATCACAGCTCATTCAGCGCTGTGTAAGAGAATCATTATTTCGTTTACGTCATCTCCGAGGCCAATGACTTTGACCAAACCCGGAATATTTCCGCCATTGCTATTTATCAAACTATTATTTTAATAACAAATTAGTTGGAAAAAACCTGCAATAACGATTTATGAACTGTTCAATAATAATTAAGAAAATTAATTTCATATGTATTATTAAGAGATTATTTTATACGCTTTTGGCATTGTTTCTCTCTTTCTCTCATAATTGATTTTCCATTTGAACAAAGAAGACGGCTTTATTTAATTGATCGGCCAATTACAACATATTAACAACATGTATGGGTAAAGCTTATATATAACAAAAATACTAGTAAGTAGTACTAGTATTTTTGTTATATGTACGTAAAGAAACATCAACATTTGCAAGTAAATATGAGTTTAAATTGAACTTCAAAAATCTCGTTTTCAGATATGTCTGCACCAGCAATCTTGCCAACATTCTTATCGTTCCTTTTTACGAATTTGTTGTTTAAACGAAATACCACAGGATCTAATGCGCAATTCTTATTTTAAATTTATTGCTCTTTACAGTATTACAAATGTTCCGTTGCATACAGACTGTCTTAACGGTGAATAATGTTCCGTGTTACCAGAACAATAAGGATTAGCAGCAAAAAATACAATACGTTATACTCACATTACCTTCTTCACCCATACAGCAGCTAATAAAAATTGTAGAATGCTTCATTGGCTATTCAAACATTTAATGTCTAATCACCTTGTATGGAACATTTTAGTGACGGCAAAAATGGTATGTACCATACAGCGTGGGGTTATCGATGAAATATTATCTGTGAAGCCGTAATTTATTGTTAATAAAATAGACCTTATAACAGAATTTTAATATTACTGTAATATTTATTTTCTTTTTCAAGTTCTATTATCTCTTTTATACTAACACATGTATAACGTTACAACTGCCATTAATTTTCGATACAACTGCTTCACTATCCAAGAAATAAACAGAACGCATTTAAACATATTTGTCAGAACTAGTTATGTAAATCGTATAGACAAATAAATACGATTATATTTGCCATAGAGATCGTTTGAGATAAACCATAAAATACGAACCACGAACATAGGACATTTTCATTAAATAGCTATTATATAAAATTTGAATAAGATTAGTTTACTAATGCATTTTGTACCGAGTAATATTATTTTTAGTTTTATTCCCTCTCGTCCCCATCTAAAACAAGTGTAATTATTCTCTATACTTTAGTTTGACACATAATTATTAAACAAGAATAATATTGACAGAGTTAATAGCGTATAGACGGTGGTTAGAAGGGGACCGTGTAACAAGTGGTTATGCCACTTTAGTTGTTTCACGCTTGTTGTGCTAATACGGGCTATAACTTAAATATGTTTCATATAAATTCAAAACCATTACCTTCCCCTTTCGACGCAGTCGCTTCCGACTGTTAATCATTATAGTCTAAATTATAAATCTGAAATAAACCAAATATTGTCGGCGCTGAAGTTTCTATTGAATAGCGGTATAATTTTAATTTGATAAATGTTTGACACTTTGACTAGTGGATTGTTTCGATAATAATACATTAGTTTTTAAGTTTGGTAATATTTTTATATATAAACAGTTTGTACCAAGTTCGATGCTCCATTTATAGATCGTTTAAATACAAATGAAATGCAGCAGATATCGTATGCATTTTTTCAAACGTCGACATAAAAAAATTGTCAGTCTAGACAGCGGTATTCATGTTACATTCGGCGCCTAGCAACGTTTTGTTATTTTCACTCAACATTCGTGATTAAAAAGAAAGTTCTTTCATTCACACAGCCCAAAACAGCATAAGCAGCCAGCGCCATTTTAAAGTTCTGTTTACTGTTTAAATGTAAATTCTAATCACATTTGAAATAAGGATGCGTCTCCATAAAAACCTTTAAAAACAAGTGTTGTATGCAAAATTTTTTTTATTGGGGTAATTATAATTGAAGGTTTATGCCGATCACCTTCGTAATAACATATAATGCATTCGCAAACAATGTATTCAGAGTTATCAAATGAAGTTTTGTATTCATTTTTTTCTATATTTTTTAAGCATTATAAAATTATAGTAATTTAAAAAGAACGTTATGGCAATAACAGCTATTGCGGAAGCTATCATTATACGTTACGTGAATTAGCAGCGTTACTTGCTACGTTTATTTGTTAGAAGCCAAGAGACAAATTACATAATTCATCATCACTTCTTTTGCCTTTATATTCCCGCCACATCAGACGCAACTGGCGATTGCAATTGTTTTCACGGTCAAACAATAGGTAGTGTGAAGGAACTCGCAGATACAAATTAAAATGCGATTTGATTGCGGTCACGCATATTCGATTTCCCAACTATAACTAAATTAATTCGAAATACCTTTATTTAACGCGATTGTATCGAATTCATACATTAATTTCATGAATATCGAAAGCTGATACGGAGTTCGATTAAGAGAATACTCGTGTACTTCCAGGCAGGATAAATTTTTATTTAAATTACATATATAATTTTAATTAACTAAGTTGACAGTATTTATAAATGTTGAAAAAGAGTAACTACCGAGTTTCTTGCCGGTTCTTCTCGGTAGAATCTACTTTTCGAACTGGTGGTGGCTTCACTTAAAATAGTTGTTAAATGACGATTCAAAAGTGCTGGTGAAAGCCTACTTGAATAAAGTATATTTTGATTTTTTTAGAAAATATATTTTTACTTATATTATAATCTTCCAACGTAAAGATCAAAGAAGAAAAGAAGAACCTAATTAAATTAAAAGAAAATAGAATTGATAAAAATTAAAGTAACTTTGTGGTAGGTCTTTGTGCAAGTCCGTCGGGGTAGGTACCACCCACTCAACAGTTATTCTACCGCCAAACAACAGTACTCAGTATTGTTGTGTTCCGGTTTGAAGGGTGAGTGAGCCAGTGTAACTACAGGCACAAGGGACATAACATCTTAGTTCCCAAGGTTGGTGGCGCAGACACTGTAAGGAATAGTTAATATTCCTTACAGCGTCATTGTCTATGAGTGATGGTGACCACTTACCATCAGGTGGCTCATATGCTCGTCCGCCAACCTATACTTTAAACCAAAAAAAAAACAAAAAAACACTTTGCATAAATAAATCACTAAAATCAAGGAATATCTTAAATACTGACAATTATCTGCATTTAAATGGAAGCAGCTTTGTTATTGGGACGTAGATAAAAATCGATTATTCGAATCGAGCTTAAGTCGTTTTAAATCTTAGGTTATTGATATCATATTAATTTCGGATGGGTCGGCTCAATAAAGTTGTAAATGTTCTATCGGCGAGAAGCTAGGCAGAATTTATTTTATGTGATGAAATTGAATCACAACATATGAATATGTCAACTTCAAGTTTCGGATATAACCGACCGAATGATTTCTGTTACGTAATAGGTGAAAGTGCTTGTACAATGGATTTTTACGATTCGTTCCAGTATTATCTCTACTTCGGTGGTCCAAACATTAAGTTACCACAGAAAGTACCGTTACAAATTTGCGTTTCGAAAATAACACTTAGGGTCCGGTGATTTTCTCGAAAATATTAGTCTCGCTACTACTACTAACAAACATATATAAATTTGTCAGTATTTTAATACATATTTTAGAAAACAATTGTATTATTTATTTATGATATGAGTGTAAATGTACTACTTAGTAATTTAAAGCAAATAATTTATAATAAAATTAATTTAATAATTTCAGAATGCATTGAACCCAAAGTTAGTTTAAGGGGATATCTCCGTTCGCTAAGACCTATTTATTATATCATACACGACCGCCTGCGGGTTCTTCGTTTGTAGATAGATCAAGTTTCTTGAACTTTCTAAACAATGAAATAACATGTCACCACTAACTTCTAGTTCTAAAGTTATACGAAATTCCATTTTGTTTAAATTCTCTATAAATATACATATGTATGTTAAAAAGTTACAAATTGTACTTAGAGTACTAATTAACAGTCTCTTTAAAGTAAAAAATATTTATGTCAGAAAAAAGCTAATAAGTGTATAAATACACTAAAACATATTGCAAATTTAATTCCGAAATCTAGAGCTTGTAAAGTAGATCTCTACAATTACTACCAGCAGCGGTCACTTAGATCATGATAGTGCACTTTTTGCGCAGTGTAGCTACTGGTCTAATAGCTTGCTCGTGTCTATAATAATTGAATGCTTAGTTAGAACTAGTTGCAGATGTTTGTTTACCGATTACGAGGTAATAATGTATGCAACTTTCATTCATGTATGATAGATTTATTATTTATAACGTTGCTTATTTACGCCTGTAAGTGATTATTTGCGGGCTATTTTGATTCGTGCGCACTTTGCGGTAAACTTAATAGCATACTCTGGTTTGCAAGTTAAACGATTACAAACACCAGTCTATGGTAATGCTTCTAATCTTACCATGCAAATGTGGTATTTAGATTTTAAAATCGAATATTGTGTTCTTTTTTAAAAATTTAGATTTAAAAATCAATTTAAAAAAAAGTTAAATAAATACAGATATTTAAATCACATTCTAGTCTATGTGATTTAAACATCTGTATCGATACTTCCTTAATGTTTTTTTTTTTAGTTATTGGTTCTGTACTCAGTGATCATTCGTTGAGCATTAACTTGGCTTTCATTGATGTATGTTTTACATACAGCTTATTATTCAGTGTACTCTATTCATGAAAGCGATTATCTGGCTTGTTTGATTTGTGCGCAGTTTGCGGCAAGCCTACGTGTTGCTAATTGAACGGTTAACCTTAACCGGTCTCACTGTTTGTTAACCGATTACGCGGCGAATTATCGGTTGTGGTTTTTATCTAGCTTACATTTATTTATTTTCTTCGCGGTTCTCATATGAAAGCTTATACTGATTTATACGATTGTATGGTATGCTGCGATCGGTATATCTATCGGGCTTACAAAACTTTTTAACACCGTTTTTTTTTTAATATTGCACAAATAAAATTTTAATATTAAGGCGTTAATTATAGTAGTTACTGTTCAATTCACGATGCTAACATTTATATATTAAAATAATATTTGGTATATTTGGACATCTCATATTTTTTTTATCAATACTTAAATATGGTATGAAATAAAAGTGTTGTAATTATTATTTAATCCAAAGAAACACTCTCAATTCTCTCTTAAAGGTGTCCATACAAAGATAATTTCATTTAATACCTCAATATTGTTAAGTATCATCTTTAAATTTTATACGAAGCAGAGTACATAACGAAAGTTATCTGTGAGAAACTTTAGGTCCTCTTAAATGATTGTACACAATGACCTTCACATTTGATTTCTTTTAGTCTTTGAAAGTTCGCAACACTTGAGAATGCATATAAACCGAAATACTGGAGATGAAACTATGTAAGAAGTTTTGCACTTTATAATAATACTAGCTGAGGTACTTTACGCGCTTCTTCTTATATCTGGTTAAACAGACGGTTTAATTGTATGTATTTTTTATATATATACGCGATCAGTATTAAGGAAATTTTTCACCATCAGAATAATTGACATTGCAAATGGTATATTACAAAAATTACTAAAAATATTTTATGGGTGTTTATTTGGATTTAGTTTAGGCTACTTGACAGTAGCGTGAATCGGTTTTACTGTTTCCAAAAAGTTTAATTAGCATTATAAAATTCTGGCCAACTGAGGGAATTAAAGTATAGGAAACACAACACGAAATTTGAACCGAGTCTGATCAAAAAATCAGCAACTTAAATTATTTGATGTAATGTAATATTAGAAAAATATACGAAATTAAAATAATAATGTGCATTTATACATACACTGCTTACTTCTTATTTCGGAAGCAATTAAATAAATGCAACTTTGTTTTAGGTAGTAATAAGGATTAAGAGAATACTTAGCCCATAACCTCTGTTATTGACAATAACCAATAGATTTTATTGTGTACATTCAAGAACATAAACAATACCCGTTTCGGTTTACCTTATATTAAAACGAACAATGTTTAAAAATATCGAATACATAAACTCACGGAACGACATTCTCTTCGTGCGAAATAAATGACTAGCAAAAAATTTAATCCAAGATACTACCATTGACCTAGAGCACGTCAGTGGGACACAATAAAACGGAGCCACGAAGATATCGCCGCAATCGATCCTGTAACGTACAATAAAACCGGTAAATAAATAAGTACAAAAAGCAGCTTCAAAAACCGCCCTTAAGACGCGAAGCAGCTGCGACACCGACTCAAGGCAAACCACCCGCTTCTTTTAGGCCGTCTTTTGCAACTCAAATGCACTTTTTTTCTTCATTTCTTTACACCGGCTAGAGCCACGGTAGCGACGTACAAGTGAAAAGGTAGTCTTTTTATCGGTATTTATATTTATGAGCTGGAAAAGGCTAAGTTATGGCCTATGAGCGCCACATGAATCGCTACATAAGTTAGCGGCTGCTATTAATTTGTAACATTGGCATAATTAAGTGCGTTCGCTGCGAAACGTAACGATAAAATAATAGGCCATGATGCTTTTCTGGGAAATTAATTTATTTGTTAAGTCTTTATAAACTTTTAATCATGAAGTGTTTACGATAAAGACATTTTATGAATACCTACATGTCATACATGCACCTGTCATAATGAATATAAGTCGTATCTTTGCTTTTCCAAAACTCCATAGCCTTTATAAATTAATTTTATGACTTGCAACATTCCCATATTTTTTATAAAACCTCTCATTTCAAAAAAACTTCTTTCTTAATTGAATTACTTATTCTTCCTTCGTTTCATTACAGATTTAAGTTATAATTGTAAAAATATGCACGAAATATATATTTCTATTTGATTAAATTAATACTTATTAAAATACAGATTATTCAGTAATTTACTTTTGCCTTTTATAGTTGTATGTTATTTAAATGATCAATAATCATTAAATAATAATAAAACTTAAACAATATATTTTATTAAATTAAATAGAATGTTTATATCAAAGTCTAACATTAAAAACAATTATGCAGCTCATATCTTTGTCGTAAAAACACAAGACCAAGTAATAGAGAAAGCTTACAAACAATAAACATAAGTTACCTTAAGTATCTAACGGTATAGGTTATACAGTCGGCAACATCGTTCGGGAGAAAATGATTTTAACGAACTTGATGGAACAGGTTAACCTGTTAATAAAAATATTAAATGAAACCTTGAAGAAGTATAAAGACATTAAATGCAATTGAAAAATAAACAATAAATGCATATTAACCAATTAATCAAACAAACGTCCGTTAAATAAAAAAACGGAAAATGAACAGGAAAAATGATACCATAATACGTTCTATTTTTATATAGAAATGGTCTACGATGTACTTGGAACACAACTCAATGGTCGCTTGTGTAAATATTATGGAAACAACTGGAATAACCTCGCTTATTGACTGTACAAACCAACGCACAAAATAAAGCTCGAATAGTTTAGTCCCTTTATCGGATCGGTCGCGAGAACGGCGCGGCATGTCGTCACAATTAGCTGTCCCTTACACTTAAATTTATCTTAAGTGCGCTACGTGCGTGTATTGCTTAGTTAAGGTATCTATACGTTAATAATGCTTTAATAAGAAAGTTGAAATTCAGGTACACTTTAAAACTTTACCCTTAATTGGACAAAATTTAAGAATGTATCCGTTTAAAAGCTGTTGATTGGTTAGCAGTATTTAATTGTCTCGATATTGTTTTTAACTTCAAATATGAGATGTGTTATCAACAGCTAAGCACTTAACACACCATATCTAGATGTTATTCAAAATTACGCTTACATACAAACTAAATTTTTATTTTTTAACTACAGTGTAATTCAACTTTACCGTATTTAACATAAAGTTGCATATCTAATATGTCTTTAAATAGTTTACCTTTTGAACTTAAAGATTTATTATAGCGACTGACCTTTTTTAAAACGTACATAAATTGTGGATAAATCTAGTTGGACTAAATACATAGTAATGAACTTTGTACATATAAAATTATATGTTAAACTTTTATACGGTCTTTGGTTAACGTGCGTGAAATGTCAAATACGAATCGAATATGATGAAGCAAGGCGTATGATATAACAGTTTTAAAACTTATGTAACTGCCAAGCGCAAAGTTCTATAAGTTTTTAATCGAAATCATTTTTAAAATATTCATAAATATAATCTTAAACTTTGATAAAAAAAAAATGCTAATGTTGAATTACTTAAACAAATTATAACATGAATAAAATCAATGTAATTTTATGAATGCAAATAGCTTTTTTAAGTGAATATAATAAGCGGTAGACAGATTTAGTCTCAGGTTTACAAATTATGGCATTCTTAATTTGTGTATATTAACAATTTTTTATATATTTAAAATGTTCTATTGTTTTTACGAAAATACAAATATCCAATACTTAAATGTAAATCATAGCAAGAAATACAATACTTAAGCTACTTACCGTTGCGTAGTTCTTTTGTCACTATTTTTTCATATCCATTACAAAACTAAACTTAAAAATAACTTCAACAGACTACAAATTGTATCTATTGCAAGATTAGTGTTTTTTATTTTCTTTGTCACGCATTACGATTTTACGAAGGGAAAAAGATTGGTTTCAATCTCAATTTTTAATAGATTATACATAGGCTTTAGTAGTTTTACTATAAATATTTTATTTATTTAATAAGCGTATATTTTTATACCATAATTTCCGGTTTCGAAAATGTTTACAAACTCTAAATTACCCCCTACAAGTGTCAAACGTATCATTATTAGAATGAAACGATCAACTAACGGTCAAGGGTTCGCCTCTGAAAGGTTTATTAAAAATTAATTAAAGCATTCCATAAATCAGTAATAAACATTGTCCTTTTCACTTTTACGTTATTATTAGTTTCCTCCTGGGCGGGAGTGTCAACGTTTCATGATGATCGCTTGAGTAGTTAAGGCGTAAAGCGTTACAAACAAACAAACTTACTTTCGTATTTATAACATTACTTAGTAATAAAAAATAATTGCTCATAAGCTATTAAAAGTTGTTGAAAAGGATTTAGTAATAGCTTATTAACGACCCGTCGACGAAGGCTTTTCCATGAAAGAAGTTTTAAAGCGTGACCCGCTACAGTGCTCTACTTTGCAGCGTGTATGAAAGAAGCTTTAGAATATCCTTGATGAGAAAATTCAAAGAGTTTTTTCTTACGTTGTACAGATGAGTTAAATATTTAACTTTTCTAATTGAGTTTTGGAACTAAAAATTTTCCAACCTACGTATTCAAAATGCATCAATGTAGGACGAAGTTTGTGAGGTTGTGGTTATTCTTCTGGTGTTTATATTGATATCTCTTGCATATCTCAGATATTATAATACGTATCACTTTCAAATTAAAAAATAGCTGACATTCTTAAACAGTTAGTGGCCGTTTTTAAATCAATATAAAATCTAAAAACATACATTAAATATGAAAACTTTTGAAGCACTCTTATCAGCGCTATTTATTTTATTATTCTGTTGCAATAATGTTATCGGAACATTTTCCATGATAAAGAGGTCACGTATCAAACGGATGTGGAATACCACAGCCAATTACGAATTTCGATTAAAGGAATCACATATTCTAAACATAAAATAAATCAAAATATACTCGTATGTACGTAGCCATAAGAAATTATGTATTGTTATTTTGTAAGTCGACCCAGTTAATTAAATTTGAAGCTTATTACTAATTCCGAGTGTGACTTCCACCGCAAATAACCGTTAAGTAGCTAATCTTCATAAATAATTTCGGGGTATAAATATATTCATTGTTTACAAACAAATTAATCCTGTATTAAGTTTTGAACGACGAATCATAATTAACAGAATAACAACACAGTATTTCATTAAGTAACAAACAAAATTATTTGTATATTATAAAAGTGTAGACTATGTCCCAGGAAGTGCGCATCGACCTTGCTGAGTCGGAAACATGATGTTATGAGTTTATATTTACTTCTTGTTACTAGAATGTTTGTAACTGTTTCTAATAAATTGATCAATGTTATTGAAGATATAAATAACATTGTTATGGATTTGACGCAAAATTCTACTGTTTGATCGATGCGATTTGATTGGACAATTTTTTATTTATTAGTTCACTTTTTATTTTCAATTAAGACGCCTTATTCTATTAATACACTTATTCAAACTTAAAATATAAACTTATGTTTTTTTATTATTTTATATGAAATACATTTGTATGTTCGTTAATTGTTCGTAGTGTTTTAATTTGGTTGTCTGGTTGCGGAATTTTATTGTTATTTATTTTTGATAATGGTGATTGGTGAATGTGATAATGGTGATTAAAGTCTGAAAAGCTTTTTCTTAATAAATTATCAAAACATCCAAGAGTAGATCCACAATCTTCGAATAAATAGATCGATTATATAGAAATTGACAAAAATGCCCCATAGTGATTTTCTTAGAAAATAATTGATTTATCCAAGTGACATATTTTAGAATAATATATAGGCCTGTTAGTTTCATTAGTCCTTGAAGCGTTGTTTACATTTTGACCGCCATACGGTGTTCCTTATAGAACGTTCGTTGCGTCTAACGGATGTGGGACACCGCATCCGACTAAAAACTTTTTAAAACTTTTTTTTTATGCAAATAACTAAAATGGCCATGGATATATAAAATTTATTAAAGGATACACAGCATTTGCGCAAAATATCGTAAATAATGTCATAGTACTTATCATCTGTGAAATCTGCTTTAAGACGGTTTTTATTTTAACATTAATTTCTGCTATGTTTAAATTTTCAAGTAACTGGCGAAGTTAATTTAAAATCGATTGCAAAATTTCTACTGAGTTCATAAACAAACAACCGCGAAAACGAGATAAAATCTAATAAAATGTTAATGTTTTGACGATATAATACATCATCTACATCAAATTAAAACAACAATTAAATTAAAAAAATTATTAATTGATGTTAACTCAAGAGACTAAAATCATGTTTCGCATATTGTCATTTATATTTTAATTTATTTGTCCAAAGCCAAGAGCCGATAAATATATCGGCTATACATACAGATATATATACAGAGAATGTATTTTAAATATTTCACCCAAACATGTAACAATCTAATCTTTGACAATCAAAATCAAATAACAATAAGACTGAAATCGTTAAAGGTATTATAATATCAATCGAGGCGTAAATATATTCATTAATATTTATGAATACATAAATAATCTTGGCATATTTACTGAATGGGGCAATTAATAAATATCGATGCAGTCCATGTTTACTTAAATCTGACACAACAAGGAAAACCAATCAATATGATGATGTCAAGTAACCGCAAAACATTCAGCGTGCTTACTTTGACACAAGGCTCATATTGTGTATAGAATTTCAGAGAAGTTACTGTTTGTGATCTGAACGCGAATAATGTTTTATTTTTAAACGACTACAAAAAAAGGAGGATCTCAGTTCGATTGTTTGTATGTATGTATGTATGTATGTTTGTCCGCGATTATATCGCGTTTGGCTAAAGCTATTTGGATGCGGTTTTCAGAAAAGTATTTGTTACATTCAGAAGAAGGTTTTAGTGCTTTAACCGACACGAAAATAAAGGAGGTTCTTAGTTTCACCCATAATTATTAAACATTAAAGTTAATATTTACACACTTGATATAGTAGGGTAATGTAATAAAGTTTCTGTAAAGGTTGGAGAAGCTTGTACAGTTTGAGTAGCCTATACAGGTGCTTACCAAAATAACATACAAATAAATTACTTACGAATCTGTGTTACTATGACTTGGGCACCGAAGATATGATAAATCGGTACATAGATAGCCTACATGGTTGCATGGGACATAGTTTGTAACAGTGAATAAAGCTATTTATATGCCAAAAAAGAAAAACATACTTTAGTAATAGCAGACCTCGGTCTGACTCGTCTAGTTCTTCCATTAACTTATCGGATATTCGACCACCAAACAGCAATGCATTGTATTACTGTATTCTGATTTAACCCAACATAACTAACAACATGAACAAGTACGAAAGCCATATCAACTTAAATCCCACAAATGCCGAAGAAAGACATCGTCAAGAAGACATTGTCGTCATAATTCTATTGTGAATTTGTGACCACTTAATATTAGATGGCATACAGAGTCGCCTAACTTCTAACATACATAAGTAACATTAGTTGTTTATCTCCTTATTGTGCATAAATAAGATATGAACATAAAATACAGTTTCTTTACTAAACGAGTTAATGAAACAGTACGTGCAAAGACTTAGGTAAGGGATCTCTTCCAATTAACCTATGAGTTACTGAGAGGAAAATTAATAAAGAAAGTTAAACATAAAGTTGTATTCAAGTTAATGCTAATGTATGGATCCTTTTAACAAAACTTTTTTTATTTAACAAGTAATAACATATTTTAATTATTAACTTCTCTAAATTGACTTCACGGACGTTGTATATTATTGTGTGTGCGTTTGTAAAATATTTTTGTGCATCTTGTCCATCGCTGATTATGTATTAAAACCACGTACATTTATGCATATGTAATTGTCATTGGTTGGGTTTATTACGAATATGGAGTGGACATTATATTTCATATAACGAGTGACTGTCAGCATATGCCGGGTCAATTAGCATGAATTAACGCTAGATAGGCTAGCTCCGAGCAATAAATTGCCCTATTGAATAGATAAGGCTAAAGATAACGTATTGAAACGCACGGCGGACTTAACGCTAATTGATTGATTTAGTACACAATGTACCTTTAAAAAAGTAATGAGCTTTTAAAAATAGAACATCTTTAATTGGACTTCTGTATGTTTATGTATGTATAATTATTCAATACAAGTCAAGGATAGGCGTTTTAGCTGAATACAAATTCAAAAGCGATTCGAGATGTTTCAGTGGCTAAAATATTTGAATCAGAACTGATTTAAAGCCGAAGGTTAGAGAAAAAATTGTTTCGATAAAAATCTTACGCGCTACCTTCTCGAGAGTATATATGCTAACAATTATTATAAATACAGATAAGTTTTTTAATACTATGCGCGAAAACAGAAAAGCCTCATAAATTTTTGTTTGTCAAACGAGAGAAACCGAATCTAGCTCTTGGAATATTTAATTCGACTTTTAGCCGAACACTAACTTAATTTAAACTTTGAAAAACACTTGTTTCAAATCTCGGTATTCTTTAATTATTAAATTTATCAAATTATAAATATTTAAAATATTAGACAACTTAATTCATTACTCACAGTCCAATCGAACAACTACTTAAATTAAAACTAGTTAATTGGTCATCATTAACATAAGATACATATATAATAAAGATGTTAATACGAACATATTATATTCTTGGGTGAACTGTATAAAAACAGTTTTATATGATGATCGTATTGTATGTACCGATTTCTCGGTAATGATGCATTCATTATACATCCCTGTATAATCAGAAAACAAACAATATCATTTACCTAATTAGAAATTATATACGAATTTTTGTTTTAAATTAAAGTATGATTGAATTGTTTATTAATTCAAATTAATGTTTTTCCGCAGGATACTATCAGCCGGCAGGGCCGCTGATTAAAGAAACCAGCGCAGACGCAGAGCGAGCGCTTGCAAGATATCACCCCCCACCGCATTACCATGCCCCCCATCCACCTGTAAGTATTCAAAAGACATTTTTATGCTATTACTTTATGTATAATAAGAATAAATATTCATTCTTAAATGATAATTAATGCATGTCTTCATCACATAGATATAAAAGTAATATAATAGTGATAATGTACAAGTAACAGTCGCTTTTTTACTAGAACACACATTAGCTTGTCCGTAATTAAACCGTAGATGTAAGTTTAATCTAATTGACACTCAAATCAACCTTAATATTATTATTTTTTAATAAAATTCGACAAAACGTATTAACTTACAAAAATATATTTGTAATCAGGTACTGCAACAGTACGGGCCTCCGTACTACCCAGCGGAGCTGTGCTACGGGCGGTATTACCGACCGCCAGGCCCCTATCACATGGGTCCTCCACAACCTGATGCACAGGTTAATATTAAATTCAATTTTGTAACACATATGTTCTATTTCTAATGAATTTGAAACTCATTTTTTTATTATATATCATTTCAGATGGTAAGCGTAGCAAGTGAGCCATACCCTCCACCGCAGTATTATGGAACACCACCATGCTATCAACATTCACCTCAAAGGATACCATACGTAGGTTAGTGTCTAACGAAACAAAATTGATTCGACATAATTATGTTTCCTTAAACTTCCGTCTCAAAATGTATTAAGCTCATTGACCCTTTTTCGGCTTATTTTCTAAACAAATAATTAACTTGATCGCGTCTTCTTTACAGAATACCGAGGATGCCCGTGCCCATTAAACGCGTGTCCAAAAAACGTCCTTATTGGGCCCGCTACTGGTAAAGCCCCTACCGGTGGCGGCCCAGCGGACGTACCTTCAACCCTCGCGCCGCCCGGGGGCGCCTTCCGACCGAAGGTGCGGGCGTGCGTACTCGACTCTGCCGCCGACAATCACGGCAGCGGGAAGGTGAGATATAATAAACCAGCCTCTAATCAGCCAGCTTTGTGCGATTAAACACAATTAGAAATAAGCTTTCCATAGGCACATTTAAATAAGTGAAACAATACTGTTTCTTAGAATATAAGTAACGTAAATATAAATATAACTGTTAAATAATTAAATAAAATAATAATAGGCTTTTCGCAATTAAGCATTTAAATAAATATTTTTTTAGGATCCACCTTTAGAACCAGAGCCACCTGAGCCTCCTACAGCAGCCGACGCTCCACACCCGTGCCCAGTACCAACCATCGGTGGCGCTTCCCCTAAGCGAGAAATGTACGACGTACGAGATAATCTTCGACTGAACGCTGACATCCCGGGTCCAACTGAAGCTGTAGGACCACCTTCTCCGGCAAGGGGAGCGTGCGCCCCACAACCCCCGCCCGCAGCTCCTCGTCGAGCTCGACTCGGCAAAGCCATGGCTAGGCGGTCACTTGCAGGTGACGACACAGGACTGTTAATTTCGGTTCCACAACCGCCTGCTGTTAATCACAATGATGCAGATGATGATGTTCTCGCCATATCACCTCCTATTTGCGTGCCTATTGATCTATCCTCGTCCGACGAAAGATCGACACCGTTGGTTGATGTTAAAAAAGAAAATGAAGGTCCTACCTATGCAACCTCGAGAAAAACAGACACGCAAGCTCTCAGAGAGCACAATTGCACAACAGCCTTAACAGACGCGGTTGACGTTACGGAATCCGCGAAAGCCGTTAAACGGAGATATTCAAAACCAAAGTTGGAAATAGAGATGAAAGACGTACAACTCGAAGACGCTTGTAAAACAAATGGAATCGGGGAACATGTAAAGTTACAAAAACGGAGAAAAGTTTCTGGTGAACATACACATGTTACACGAACTGAAACTATAACAAAAGAACCAAAAAAGAAATTGAATTGTAATAAAAGAACACCGAAAACTTCATCTGGTGACAAGAAAGCACATAAAAGAAAATCAGAAATAGCTCTTATGGAGCCAAAAGCTAAAAAATCGTTGATTGAGGCGGTCAATAATGATGACCCGCGTCTAATGAATATAGCAGCAGTTCCTGACAATGTTTTATGTATGAAACCTAAAACTAAAAGTGCTCTTCTACTCGATAATTTAATAAAGAAAAATAGCATCGACAGGCCAGATGCCAAAGGTTATACACCAGATACAAAGTTAAATCCTGCTGAACTTTTTCTAGCACCAAATGAAAACATTTCCCAAAGCAATATAAAGAAAACGCTAAATATAAATAACAACATCGTAGAAAATAATGTTCCTGTAAACGGCGTTCGATCGAAAACCATTGCGGCGGTCAGTCAACTTGTAGAAAAGAAATTAGCTTATAGAAATTCTTGTAAAATTGACAAGGTAAACTGCAAAGTTACGCACAACTTGAAATCAGTATTATCAACTCCCACCGAAGCTTTAAATATAAAAGAGGACCAAAACCATGAAGTGCTATTGAAAAGTGAATCAAATATAGAAAAATCTATTTCAAATCTTTCGGTTGAAAACGATACTAAGAAAAATGCTGATATCAAGGACAATTGTGAATATAAAGAAAGTATTAAATGTGCTAATAATATAATAGAAAACAATATCCCTTTTGACATTACAAAGCCAATAAAATCTACGAAATGTACAAAAGGCAAGATCGTGACTAATAAATTGGAAAATACTGAAAATATGGATGAATCTCAAAAACCAGAGAAGAGTTCAGAAGAAAGTCCGCTACTAGACTCCAATGCATGTGATAAACCTGTTGATAATATAGTTTTGGATAAAGCACTTTCTAAAAGATGCAAACTCGGCATAGATAAAACTAATGGAGAATATAAAAGCAAAAACGTTGAGACGTTAGTTAAGTTGCTTGCGTCAAAGAAACAAGTTACAAAATCATTGGAATCTGAATCCAATGTAAACGATGACGAGCAAACAGATCTCGAAAGTAATAAAGAAAAAGAAATAAATTCAACAAAGCGTTGTAAGTTAACAAGCGAAAAAGTTAGCGGAGAAGCTAAAAGTAAAAATGTCGAGAAGGTGGTCAAGTTACTTGTTTCAAAAAAGACAGTTATCAAGACAGACGAAGCTTCATTAGTTGTAGAGGATGCTTGTTCGTCGCCGGTTCCTAGTATCAGGAAGACTAGAAGAAGAAGAAGTGGAGGGCGACGAATGCGACGGGTGACGGCTCCTTTAGCTCCGCCTGACTTACAGCCCCGGGCGCCGCCACGGTGGAGCAACGGATGGAACTGGGATGGCGAAAACTACCTATCTAAAGTCTACCTCAATGTAAGTATTATATATGTAACATTTAAAGCTAGATTCATTTTAAAATCATGCATACCAGAAAGAGGTCCTCTTCTGGGTCCCACATTTCGATCCATTTCTCCCTTCTCATCCATAAAATTCATATAAATAATGTCTTGTCTTATTTTTGAGATAACAATCCTTTAATAGATAATGTATAAAAAAATGGACCAAATAAAAAAGAGAATACGAGAAAATATATGTATTTGATATCTAATGTTGTCTTAAATTTTCGGGATTACACATTGAAATAAAACTAGCTATAACGGATTTGAATCGCTTATATTAATTTTGATTGAAAAATGAAACGTCGGGATGTTAAAAATAATTAATAATTAAATAAGCGATTCAAATCCGTTATAGCTAGTTTTATTTCTATTTGATATCTCTCATTTAAACACACAGTCGAAAGCAACTACAACACTTTGAAATGGTTGCCTTTTCAGAACGATTCCCGCCTAGACCGCACGGCGCGGTGCTGGCCGCGCATGTCGCACGCGAGCGGCGACCGCGTGGCGCGCGGCGACTGCGTGCTGCTGCGCGCGTCGCAGGCGCGTGCGCAGCCCTTCGTCGCGAGGATAGCCAGCTTGTGGGAGAATCCCGATGACGGTAACAATATTATTTTTAAATATAAGTTATTGCTCGTTATAGAATAGAATAGAATATACTTTATTGTACACCACAAACAATAAACTTTACATGGAACAAAAACAATAAATTAAAATGTACAAAATGGCGGTCTTATCGCTAAGTAGCGATTTCTGCCAGACAACCTTTGATTTATGGAAATTGTGCAGCGAAAAGGTAGGTGGTGCCTAATATATACAATAATACATATATATAAATAAACATACATACATCTATACATAAATATATATATACTAATAAAATAAATGAACAATTACACACATAAATATAAATGAATATATTAAATATATAATATATAAGTCGTCTCTAAGTTATAGTGGTTGGTCGCCAGTGTTTAAGCATGAAAAGGACTATATTCTTTTTCGGAATTCAAACTCAATTCAAATTTCATCAAATTCAGTTCAGTGGTTTCGCCGTAAAAGAGAAACAGAAAAATAGCCAAACAGTTACTTTCGCTATTATAATATTAGTAGTAGAATATAGCGAAATGGTTTACCTAAACACAGCAAAAGTAATGATATAAAATAATCTCAAATCGCCTAACAATACATAATTGATATGTTGTATATTTCAGGCGAAATGATGGTGTCCTTGGTGTGGTACTACCGGCCGGAGCACACCGAGCGCGGGCGGCAGGCGGCGGACGCGCCCGACGAGGTGTTTGCGTCTCGCCACCGCGACGCCAACTCCGTCGCGTGCATTGAGGACAAGTGCTACGTACTCACCTTCAACGAGTACTGTCGGTGAGTGTCTGAGTGTCAGTCAGAGTGTCAGTGTCAAATATTTCAATTAAATAAAAAGAAACGATATTCAACAATAAATTATTAGCTTTGGAATTGTCACCTATAATATATTTTTTTATTTTTTACAGATACAAGAAACGGCTCAAAGCAGCCGAGGAGGGTATTGTAATAGCGCCGTCAATAGTACCGTCGCTGCCTGCGAGCGAGGTCACGTCGGCGCTGGCGCCCAACGACACCAAGCTGCCGCCTTCAGTCTCCCCAGAATTAGTACTGTTTTGCCGAAAAATCTACGACTTCAGATCCAAGAAGATACACGTTCCCAACAAATGAACCACCGCCCGAAACGTTTGGATGTCGATTTTTGCAAAAAATAAATTTCGGGCTCGGTGGACCTCAAGATTTTTGTAAGTATTTTTATCCAATTAGGAGTGAACACCAAAGCTTGGAGTTAAGTCAAGGGGCGGTATGCCGCGACTCGGTCCCGGCGTGAGAATTGTATACTTTACATCGTAGTGTCTCGTCAAACCTTAATTAGTACAAAACCCGATTCCAGTAGATTGTGTGTGGCCATTTTCTTTTTGAATATTCGCCGATCGGTCGTTCTGTTGCTTGTATTGTAATGTAGTGATGTTTCTTGTTTATTAAATTGATTTGCAAATTGTGTATCGATCATGATGATGAAGTTTTGACAATGGATGCCTTTTTATAAAATATAAGTAGTTGTAAGGAAATCATGAATGCATAATTGTGAATAGCGACATGTTTATTTTTGCTTTGGGATTGATGACTAAGTATCGCGTATTCTTACTTCTGTAGAGGCGATGAGTGTTCGTAGTAGATGCTGACTTACTCTCCGCGTTTTGTCTCTCGGGTAATTCGGTCTAACATTATTTTTTCATGTTTTGTTTGGCTAAAAGGAAAAGGCATTTATACGAATAAAATTAATTTTAATTTACTGTTACATTGTTATCTACGTAGAGTCTATAATAAATTATTATTTTAATAAGTTAAATACAGCGCAATTAAGCTATGTTATATTGTGACTTGATTTTGCAATTCACCGAATTTGTAATGAGTATCAAAAATGAAATCAACAAGGTAGTCAAATATAATGTGGAGTAGGTTCAATCGACGCAATGAAATAAATAAATAATTAAATAAGAAGAACATGGAATCAAGCAAATTAATTATTTCTCCTATATAGTAAAATCAATTAATTTTTATTTACCTTAGGTACATATACTGTTTTGATACCAGTTTTTCATCACAACTTTCTTCTCTAGGTTTTATTTAATTTATATAGAAAATACATTTTCCTATTATTATTATTAGCGTAAAAGTAGTAATGAGTCTCATAATTTGACAACGTTAATTTACTTTAAATTGTTCTGTGTAAAATTGAATATATATTTTTGATTGTGTAATAATAGTATCTGATCAATGTTTTACCATTTATCAAATCGAGTTAAACTTTTCTAACCATTTAATAAAGGCTGCTTATCAATTTAATTTTTCACTATTGTCTATAAAGACTGATTTTTCAAAGGCGAAAATAACTTTTATTGCAACATAAAATTGTACTCATTATTTTGTAAAACAAATCGTTGACACAATTTTATTTCACATTAAGTGTCAAATTTTACACTTAAAAAAAATAACAAGTGGGAACATTGTAACATATTTTAAATATAATATTAGTGCATAGATGTAAACAAGTGTGTTGGACGGAAAGAGATATATTGTACGATTACTATAGCAGTCTCTTATCATTAGAGTTTATGTCCGGAAACACGAAAAACTCATTTTAAGTTATGAAAAGACTTTCACATTTCAGAATTTAATTTAAGTTACGTGAAGCAAGTTTTACAATACCATATAAATTTAATGTGTGATTATTTTCTTTGAATATGTATTGTGTCGATTACATTTATGTAGCAAAGGAAGTATAAAACGTTATTGTTCCTCAGCGGGATATAATTTAAAGGGCATTTATATGTAAATGCAATTTGTGCACAATTGCTTTTTTCTGTTTCTTACAATGTATCTCTAAAATATTTCCGTTGTTGGCTGTCTTTCTATATTTTTTTGACTATATGTTGTACATATTTACTTAGTATTAATTATGTGTTACTTTATTATCTTTCCAGTGAGATTTTATATTATATTTAAAATTTAACATCAAAAGAAATTAAGAGCGTATGAAACCGCACTTTTAAATGACACGAAATGTAAACAATAACAAACATATCTTAATATTTGTTTTACATTACTGTGTGTACAGTGAACATGAAAAACTTCCATTTACCTTTCTACTATTTATAGTTTGATTAGAGGCTACAGTTTTTCATTTACCTCGGAAAGAAGGTGTTTAGAGCTCCTCCACGTTATAAGTCAATTACTAAATAGCGCAAGACTATTTTATAAATTACGGTCATACGTTCCAACCAAAATAAATTATAATGAATTAACGTTTTATTAAGCCAATATACATCATACAATATAAAACATATATTATGTCTTTATGGCGTCAACGAATGCGATTTCCATTTCGAATGCCTTTCCCCGTTGTTAATTGATAATGACAGTAATGGATAACAATGAAACGTTATCTTTTATTAGCCAAAGGTTTTATACGCCTGTAAACTCTAGTTAAGTCTAGGCATTTGTTACACGACGATATTGTTTACATTTAGCATCATTTGAAAGTGCGGTATACTTTTACTTTTAATTAAAAGTAAAACAAAAAAAAACATAATATATGTTTTTCAATGAAATAAATCTTCCAGTTTTACAGCATTGTAAATTTTAGTAAACTTATTATTATTATAATCTCACTGGTGTCTATTCCAAAGCTTAAGTTCTCACTATTTTCTTATTCTTTGCTTGATGCCAAAAAAGTTAGCTGCAAAAGTTCTATTATTCAATAATAATGTAATACCATTCTCTTTTCTATTTAGGTTATACAAATGTCGATGGATTGTGCGCGCGAACACTTCGAAATAATGTAATGGGTAGAAAGTATTCCAAATCATTTTAAAAATAGACAATAACGGACTATAAAATTAAAATATTATGTATACAATAAAATATACAAATTATATAAGTTTAACATTTCAAAAAAAATAAATGTATAACCTAGAAGTATTACTCACGTACACACTTCATCGATATTATTACTCATTACTAATTAATTATAGAATTAATGAGTAAATTCCATAATAGTACTATTACTATAAGTGAGCTCTCCCTTGCTTGTAGATGGAATGTTTTAAAGAATGTTACCTGGATTCCGCAGTTGCAACCTTCTTATAGTCAATGATAATTTTTAGAATTAGGTTTACTAATAAGAAAAATACCTTGTTTTTATTATTTATTTGTTTCAATGGAAATTATATAGGTATATTTTTATTATTGTAACCTACATAGTTACGTTGGCTGTAATTTAATATTGATGTAAAAGTAATATATGTATTTTTATTTCAACCTGTGTTTTATTTTCTTCGTTAAATTCGTTATAATAACGAATTCAAATGCAAAAAAAAAAACATTATTCAAGAAAACTATTTTGTGTTATTTTACAAGCGATTAACCGATATATTAATTTAATTTCATGAATCGATTTATTCTTAATCCCCACAATATATAGCTTCGTCACCTCGTCGATTTAGGAAAACTCAAAGTCACAGGGCGTTCCACAAAGACCCTTAAAAATATTTTTCCGATCGCTAGTTGAACTTAAAATGGGGTTAATAATGAAAAATAAATCTAAATTCGTGTGTTAAGTAAAATATTCTTACATTCTTAGCAGTTATCCAACCCGCTTCATACTCTGCTACGTATTATATATTTTATAGCATTGTAAAATATGTTACCTCTAGATAAACTTTTTAGGCATTTTCTCATTGATAGGCAGTAATTATACATTGAATTAGAAAATAGTTCTTGGGAAATAATATATACCATTAATATCAGTATTTTGTATTTTAAAAATCAAATATTTATAGCTAGGTACTTCATGTAAAACAAGTTGAGATCTTAGAAGAAGCTTTAGACGGGCGAGCAAATAGAAAGGTAAGCGGTCATCTTAACTCGTTAATACTGTCGCGAATTGATATATCATAAATACTCACAAGTTTCCCCCACCCACGACAGTATTTTTAATTAACTTTCATTAATTGCAACATTAATGGAGGAACAGGTATAGTATATATGTATATACACAAGCATAAAAATATATATATAATGTTTTGCTGGATTTTTCCTCTGCAAAGTTAGACGATTTTGAAATACAAAAAAAAATGTATGGTGATGACATCAAAATTAAAAGTTTACAATGTTTTAAGTGTTAAGTATATTAAAGGTGCATGATATGTACCAAATGAAGTAAGTTATAAAGAAACGAGTCATAGAGATGTGGGAGTTCACGTGAAGAGGGTTTTGTATCGTCACGATACAAAATAAGAAGGAAAAAATTACTGAAGTCCTTTATGAGAAACACAGAGAAAGGTAATGTAAAACTACAATAAAACAGAAATATGCTTAAAATACTTGATATTTTTTACAAAATATTCAAAAAAATTATCTAAAATTAGCTTATTCTTAACTACTTAAATTAAAAAAAAATTAAGCTCTATAATAGTTATAGATATTATTAAAAGGACTGCAATCTCCACTACAAAGACTATCACGTTGTTCACTGAAAGTAAATATTAATTTAACGAAAATTTAACATCTGATATTCACATTTGATACAAAAAAAATGTTTCTATCCATACTAATATTATAAAGAGTAAAACATTGTTTGTTTGTAATGAATAGGGTCAAAAACTATTGCACCGATTTTAAAAAATCTTCGAATAGTGACACTCGAAAGCTACCTTATCCACGAGTAACATAGGCTATATTTATTGCGAGAAAACATAAGGAATCCTTACTAAAACTTAAGTAACGTAAGCCAAGGTGGAAAAAATCTTATGTCCACCCACGCAAAGCTGGAACGGGCCGCTAGTGCGAGTATAAACCCGTGTTTAGATTGAAAAGATAGCGCTAGAATCGATAAAGAAATAATTTTTATTTAACCCGGATGAAAACTTATATAAAATAAAATATATACACTAAATTTGCTATTTCATTTGGCGCAAAATTTAAATTTTTATTCTTTCTATTTTTAATATATTATACTAGTGACCTAAGTCAGGTAATGGAACTATAATACTGCGTCGGACTCATAAGACAAAAATTCCCCACTGTAGTACCCTGTCATTATACAAAGCCAAACTATATTTAGTTTATTTACTACCCAGGAACTTCACAAATATTTATATTCATGATAAAGTCGATAAAATAGGAGCCGAGATGGCCCAGTGGTTATAACACGTGCATCTTAACCGATGATTTCGGGTTCAAACCCAAGCAAGCACCACTATCATGGCCGTAGGCAGGCGGGGGTTTTGGGGGTTCAAACTCCCCCCCGAAATTTTTTCGCTAATCGCTATCGTATTATCAAAAAAATATTTTACGCTAATTAAACACACAAAACGTAAGTATTTATTGATTCCTTCAGAAAATTAAGCCGTTTTGTCTAGATACGACAATAAATCTAAACAAAATGATTCATTTTACGCAAAGACTAGAGGCAATAATAATCATACCCTTATTCACATTTTATTAAGATACTAATTTTTGATGTCATAAATTCACGTTAGTAATTTTAGATACTAAAGAAGATAAACCTTTTACAGAGTGCCATTACATTTTGAAATGTGTAAGACAGATTGTAAAATTTCTGATAGTACATTCTATGAACAGGGTTATTGGTAATTCGACGTAGATATATCCGTTAGGAGGTGATAGAGGTGACTATTTGAAATGACTTTAACCCCCATATGCATAATCCAAAAGTGAACCATTTTTGAGTTATCATGTTATTTAGCTTTTTTCAATTTATTTAAAAAAGTTACAATGAGTATCTATTTTTTTTTCTTTTGTTTTATGAAAACGATTAAACACTGGATATTTGTCAATATTTAAACAATAATTATTGGTCCAAATTAATAAATGCTTGACGGGAAACGAAATTATTTCAATATTTTTTTCCTCAAAAATGCCTTAAAAACTAAAAAAATCATTATAATAAATCTTGGCCTGCAGATTATTTTAAAAACATACCCGTTTTCTTAGCTTTCCAAAAATTTATAAAAATGAGGAAATTATATCAAATCAATCGAAATAAAATGACCAGAAAGGACGTTGGTGGAAATTCGTAGTCGAACAAGAACGAATTCGTACTAAAGGTCGCTTTTTAAAATTGCCTCAAAATTAACTAAAAATAACAACCAATGAAAAAATCTTACTTACCTACTTAATACAAATTAAAATTTAGGAACAGAAACAGTTCAATAGCTAAATTATAAATAAGACATTTTGTAATATAGCTTAAATAAAGTATTAATAATCGAATCCGAGAAACTCTCTAAAAAAGAGCACAGCACACACAGCATGTTCTACAGTGTATAATGCTCACCTCCTAACGAATATACGTCAAATTATCAATAACCATGTATATTTTATTGAGAATATTCATACTATATTATTAAAAAACAGATAGTCGGCGCTCTTTATCGAATATTCGCTGACTACGAAAGCAGCCGAACTCCTCTAAGATTACTTTGGTGCATCCTATCCCTAAATAGAGTAACCGCCCAGACCCGTCCAATTATAGGCCAATAGCCATCACTTCCTTGTTTGTTTCCATCGGGGTCGTTCAGCCAGTGATCTTCTAGATCACCTTAGTCATAGATGGGCGGAAGCAGTTGAGAGCAAGTGGGAGGCATTGGCGGCCAGTCTGGACATAGTGAAGGCCTTCGATAGCGTATGGCACAAAGCGCTTTTTTCGAAGATCCCTTCCTACGGGCTTACCGGGAAATTATGCAATTGGATCACCAGCTTTTTGACAGATCGGAACATTATAGTTGTTATATAGTGGATGCTCTGATTTAAAATTCGTTAATGCCTGTGTTGCACAAGGCTGCGTTCTATCACCCACTCTGTTTCTTCTGCATATCGGTGAATTGTTGCAAATCTGTAACATTCACTGCCATGCAAATGACAGTACTGTAGACACCTCATACACCGGCCGGGCTAATATTTCTCGGGAAAACGTCGGAGAAAACCGGAACAAACTTGTGTCTGAAATCGAGTCTTCGTTAAACAGAGTCTCTAACTGGGGCCGACTAAACTTAGGCCATATATGATTACTATTTTGCTATTAAAATATCTGATGGCGGGGAGGTACTCTCCCTTAGTAGTCCCTAGGCTCACTTAGTAGTTTCGGACTTCCTGGTTAAAATTAGTCCACTTCAACCCCAAAGGCAAGTTTGCGCGTTAGCTGCTGAAAAGTTATCATTTCTCGTATCTCCACGATTTCAGAAGATTCCAATAGCCGCCAAAGCTAGTATCGGAATACTTGACGTGGATATTTCGAGCCTCATTCAGTTCCGCGGTCAATTGGAACGCAAAGCCAAATTGGCATCAAAAAAGGTCGGTGTGTTCAGCAAGCCATTTCAGTATTTCACGCCGGCCCATCTACTAAAACAAGGCGCAAATTGAACCCCACAAGGAATATTGCTCACAACTCTGGACGGGTGCTCCCCAGTACCAGCTTCTTCCATTTGTCCGTATCCAACGCAGAGTGGCTCGAATTATCGACGATCAAGCCCTTTTCAACCTGCTTGATCCTTTAGCTTTGCGTAGAGATGTTAGATCACTCTGCATCTTCTACTTTCGAATATTTCACGGAAAATGTTCGGACGCATTGTTTGGATTAATCCCGGCTGCGGAATTTCACCTTCGAACAACTCGTTCGTTTCACTTTCCATTAGGTGAGCCTCGTGCTCGTTTGCCCCCTTTTATAACATAAAATAAGCCATCGGTTGTCTTTTAAATAAATGTGTATAAATTATGTCTAATTTTAATATAACTACTTATGCTTATTTTAAAAAAAAAACCTGTTGCTTTTTTTTTTCCTAGAGCACGAACCCCTCCCGAAATGAAATCCTGGCTACGGCCCTGACCACTATATATATGCGCTTAATTTGTGTTTATATAATTCATCTCGCGCTCGGCGGTGAAGAAAAACATCGTGAGGAAAGCTGCAAGTCTAATTTCATTGAAATTCTGCCACATGTGCTTTCCACCAACCCGTTTTGGAACAGCGTGGTGGAATATGTTTCAAGCCCTCTCCTTAATGGGAGAGGAGGCCATTAGCCCAGCAGTGGGAAATTTACAGGCTGTAACTTTACTTTTTTTATGATAAATGTAATTCATACTTTTTTATATTTCCTAAAAATTGAAAATCGTTTTTGTAGAATTGCACAATTGAAAAAACAACTAAATCAGTACAGATACATAACATACCAGAGGATGCGTAGGTAGGTATGCGAGGTTTTGAACTTCTATTAAAAACAGTAGTTGTTTCTTTAAAACCTATTTCTAGAAATTCCAGTTCAGATTAAAATCGTACGAAGTTGGGAAGGGCTGCTAGTATTATTATGTTAGTAGCTGCGTCTTTCAGTTTCACTCGTTTTAAATTTAAACTATTCATGAGACAAACGTTAATTTAATGTTTATATAAATAAAATAAATGGGTATTAAATAAAAAACACAAATTTATGTATAAACAATTATAATAAGTTCACAGTCTCTGTTTACAAGTTATATATAGATTAACCCCATCAAGTATACAACACGATTACTAGCCATGCTACAACTACGAAAGTCTAGTGTTTAACATAACTTGTGCATAACACTATACATAAGCAATACCACTGAACTGTCACCAACACATATAATACTCATTTAGTGGAAACCATCAAACACTAACAGACATAGCCCATCTCTAGTCTAGTAGTATAACTTTGGAAATTCTATTTTTCTTTTCAGCTTTGTGATGTTGACCCCAAACATCAATTTACTTACAAATAAATTTCTCAAAAATCTATTTAATTTTACTAAATTTATACTATTCAAATCTGTGATTCTGTTTAAGACAAAATAAAGAACATTATTTCGTAAATTAAACTCTACTTTATACAAAGACATTTAAATAACTTTATAAACAACTTCTAATGTGAACTTAAAATATTAATAAAAAAAAATAGTAAAATCACTAAAGTCTCAACATCTGTCTATCTGTTTTATATTCCTAAATATAATGAAAAATTACTTCATGAATAAAAATATTCTTTAACATAATAAAATAAACTTTAATCTACTACAGGTAATTACAAGTTTTAATAAAATGAAGAATTTAAATAACAAAATCTTCTTTTCTTCTAACTTGTTTGAAATCATTAATCATTATTTCATATAATTTTTACAAAATTAATGTAAACAATAAATATACAGCTTAGACTATGAACATTTCATTTTAAAATAATGTGAAGAATTAAATAAAACACAGACTGCCTTTTCTTTTTTCTCTCTTCTCATCAATTATTATTGAGAAATCCAAATTAACTCTGTGGCCAATTACCATGTCTTATTGGCAGTCATATGTTAGCAGTGATGTAAATTGAAAATAAAAATTCAGCACCTAAAGTACTTGAGTTTATTACTAATGCAAAATTTTATTATTACCATATTTGACCATTTGGTTAACATTCTATGTAATGCTGAACAAAAGCATACTCTTCTCAGTACAAGAGATTTAGAGGCAAAATTTCGCAATCATATCCAAACTCATAATGAGTTAATGAATAAAGTTTTTTTATTTTTTGCACACATTTACAGCTATGGCAACTTTTTATCAGACACATCTAGGTTTCTTCAGAAAGGTATCATTCAATTCAAATATATCATTCCAACGAGTATGAGATGAATAATAACATTCAGTTAGCCTGTATACCTGTTAAACTAGAGTTAAAATATTCTTATCCTCAATCTACTGGGCCATCTCAACTCTCCCTTTTCCACGTGACTATCTTAAAATCCATTACAAAACAGAGGTAGCAAAATCTTATATATAGTATAGAAGATTAATAAACTTGAACCAATTAAAATCCAATGTGATGGATAAAAATAGTTTTCTATTAAAACTATTTTTTTTTCAATATAAATAATGCTGTCATTACTGCACACAAAATGGTATATTTAAGTAAAACTTGAGTGAGAGCACTAAAGTAAATTACATTTTCAATCATATAAATATATTAACTACATTTTATAGAGTTTACACTTTTCAATACGTTATAATATATATCCATCAACACTTTTAAAATCTATTGCATTACAGTACAAATCCATAATCTACCTATGTTAATACCACATTACTGAAAAAAAACTTGATCATTTTCTTTTATCTGTGCTCATTTAACTCAGAAATTATTTGTATATAAATCATTAAATTGAACATATTTAAGTTATCAAATTAAAATAAATCAAGATTAAACAAAATGAAAGAATTACTCAAACATTTTTTTAAAACAAAGATTAGGGTAAATTAAGTATGAAATATATTTCATCAAAACAAATAAACCAGTAATTACATTATTTGGATTGAAGATTCAAAGACAGACCAGTGATTTCCCAAATTACGACCTTTCACAAATAATTTATCTCTATTGATTGTCTCAAACATTTCAAATAAAGAACCCTTAAAAACTAAAATAAGGCTAAATAATTTTAAGACATTTTATAACATTAATACACTATACAGCAAAAGCTTATCACACTTGAGATAACATGTAACAATAATATTCATATTTTCATACATGAAAAATATCTACTATAATTATATACTTAGTTGCCTGGATTATAACTCAGAAGTTACAACAGCTATTAGTTTTTCGTGCGGTCTTATAAAATGCTTTACTGTGCATTGTAAGGCTGTCAGATTTTTCAACCAAATCATCGAGCTTTTCACCTCTTTCTAATACTGCTTTAATGGTATCATGAAGAATAATTTTAGTTTCATCCAAATCATTCTGTATCTTTGTTAAGGCATCTGCTTCTTTCGGATTTTGGTATTTGGCCAAATATTGGGGCAAAACAGGAAAATCTATTGTAGCTTCATTTGCTGTAGGCCAATTATTAGGAGGCACTTTGGCTGCAAATTCGTCCAGAAACTTTGTTATAAGTGTATGTGCCACTCTGTTAGGATATTCTTGATCCGATATTAATACTCCTGCCAAGTTGTCAGCTCTTACATAAACCTGAAGCATATATTCTCCTTCTTTGACAGATTGCCTAGATGCTGGCTGTGTTCTTTCTACCACAGTTTTACTTATAAAAGTCATAAATTCTTGAACAGAGGATCTCTGAAAGAAGCTGAAGCTCTGTAAGTCGTATGCTGCCTTCAATACTGTAGCACTATTCACTCCCTTATAGAGAACTGCTAATGCGTATACTCTCACCATTGTCTCAGTCAATTATGTTTCGTTCCACTCCCAAAATAACGTCCTAAAAATATGTGGCATTAACAAAGTCATGAAATAAAACTTTTATTCAGATTAAAATTAATCAATTGTCAAGAAATGAACTTACCAAACTGAATGTCTTTCCAATTATTATGGTCTAATTCTATTGTGGAATACTTATAGTAATTTATATGTGTATTGTACCTTTGCAATATTGTACAATCTGTCAAACTATATAGATTTTAACCCAACAGATTTACGCTAGACTGGATAGAAATAAAACGGACGAAGAAACAAGACATCCATTCACAAATCACAACACTTCATTTCACTAGGGATGTCGCTCATAAATCGATTCAAATTTAAAATCGATGATTTAAGCCAGCTACTTGTAAATCGATGAAATAAATCAAATCGATAAAATTATTGGCTAGTAATATGGCAGTTAAGCGCAACAGCAATAAATGAAAACTATTATCATATGCAATTTTTTTAAGTCTTGTCTTTTTTTAATCTGTTGCACTTCTGGACACTGAATGATATATTTTACTATACAAAAAATATGTAACCGACTTCTCGATTAAATGTATATTCTAGAAATTCGTTAGTCTAAAAATCGATATCAAGTTCCACATACATACTTAACTTTTTATTTTGCCTTTCAATGAGTATGCACCCTACATTTTTTTTAAAATAAGTAGATTATTACTCATATATAGATATATTTTATGATATTAGTTGATAAAAAGTGTTGTGTTTGTGGATTTCGATGCCAAATATAGAAATTTCAATGTATTTTTTAATATACCAACTTGTATATTGTTTGAATACTAAAAAGAGTAAGTTCATTGTTTTTTTTTGGTATAAATTACACCCCATAAATTATTACAATCCCGCTATACGATTATATTATTTAAAGGTAAACGTGATTTCCATAGATATTTAATTCAATCTGTGGATTGTAAGAGTTAGCTATGACGTTATGAATGATCTTATCTGTGTCTACTGTCTGTTGTTACTTGTTAGTTGTTCTCAGTTCCGTCGGTTGTAACTTGTGAATCTTGTGATGAATTCGTGTTTTGTGTATCTCTAGCAGTAATGTAATATAATGATTTACATTTTTGAGCTACATTGTGAACGCTGAACGGTGTTTGTAGATTATTTGCAATTGCAACATTGCAATAACTTCATTTTATATTTATCATATTGAAAATCCTTACTTTTATTTACAATTAAAAAGTGATATATTAAATTAGCAATACAAACTAAGTTAGTATTGCTAACTCATAACATTTTGGACTTTAATTGGCTACCTTTAGCAAAATGTCTGAAAATACTGAAAAAGTGGAAAGTTCTTGCGATGCTCGGCGTAGAATATTAAACATAGCTGTCTCAACAGTTCTCCTAGAAACTGGCTTTCATGCTACCGACAAAATGTCTTTAGAAACACTAACAGAAATTATTCAATGTTGTAAGTTGAACCTTCTTCCTTAACATTATATTACAAAATACCTTAAATGAGTAGTTTGTTTAATTATATTTTGATTACAGTTTTAACAGAAGTTGGTAATTCAGCAAAAGGCTACTGTGAACTCTCTGGAAGAGTGGAACCAGTTATCGGCGATGTCATGATGGCAATTATTAATATGGGTATGGCATTTACGAGTTATTTTATATATTATTCTGTTATAAATGGTTTTGTTGTATTTCTTAATAATACAAAGTTGTAGCTAACATTAAACATATTTAAAATTTATAGGTATAAATCTTCAAGGTATTGAGCAATATGCAGCTCGTCCAAATAGGCATGTAATTCAACCTCCCCAACAAGCTCCTGTACCGCGCACGCCAGCCATGTTGTCGGCTGGGTCAAAAGCTAAACCAGCGCCTCATATACCATTTCATCTACCACCACTACCTGATCCACACGCTTATATTAGAACACCTGTAAGTATATATTTCTTAAATAATCTTTGTAACTATCCAATTCAAAACATAAAAGTTGAATAAAATTCCTGTTTTCAAAGAATGTCATTCTGCAATTTATCAAAAGAAATAAGTAAAAGAGATATGGCCACAATTGTTATAACGCAAGTAAATGAAGTCTCTCCAAAGTCAATTATTTTGAATAATAAATATAATAATTTAGTTAATAATATTATGTTGTCACATTCAATTAGACACACAAACAACCAGTGACAGAATATGAAGCAATAAGAGAGAAAGCTGCTAACCAAAAGCGAGATATTGAACGAGCATTAACAAAATTTTTGGCCAAAACCAGTGAGACACACAATTTGTTCAACACAGATGACAATCAAGTATTTCCATGTAAGTTGATATAGTGCTTTTATTTATGAGTTTTAAAAATAAATACCAAAGCTAGATAGAAAAAAAAGAGTTGAACTTTTGTTTTAGTTTTATTTTAATTTTAAGGTGAATAGGTTTTGAAATAATGTGTTAACTACTTTTCTTTCAGTAATAGCATGTAAGCCAACTTTTCCAGCATACCTGCCATGTCTGTTGCCAACAGACCAAGTATTTGACTTTGATGAACTGGAGTATCACTTTCAAGTTGCTAATAGAACTGAAGATATGCCTGCTGATAAAAAGGGTACACTAAACTTATTTCTATATATTATATTACTGTATAGTACGACACAACTTAGATGTAGCATTGGCAAAATTCGTAAAACTGATCACATCCAAATTGAGCATGCCATCCTATCAAATTATCAATATTTATTTCTCATGCGAATATGATCTTTGCACAAACGTAATAACTTGTAATATCATATGATCTAATATATTCGTTAATTTGACACGTCGACTTACATGCTTTGATTATACTTGCTTTCTCTGACGCGAGAATCTATAGCGACGAATAGCATCGAATGGAGCGATAGGGATCAATTTCTATTGGTTGTGTAAATCGGCAATAATCGGTTTTATTTTCATTCCATTGCATTTTCCGATGCTACATCTAATGTGTGTTGTACTATATATATATGTTAAATGTTTGAAATTATTTAACACAGTGAAAGCTTTATGCTTAATAAAAATATTTTTTATATTAATTGAATAAAATATTTTAGATCAATCAGACAATGAAGGTGAAAATGGAGGTGATAATGAAAATGCAAATAATTCACAGTCTGAAAATCAGGATGCACCAGCTTCATCAAGTCCAGAAAGAAATAAAACTTAGATATTACTTTAGTTTATAGAATCATTGCCCATTGTACATAGCTTTATATAGAAATAAAAAAATTATATTATTACAATTATGTGGAGTTTTACTTCTATATTTTAAAAAAGATAATATGCATTTTATTGTTAACTACTTCCAATTCACTAATTAAATTGTTTTATTTATACATTGGTACTTAACAGTACAACTTAAAAAACCAACAAGGATGAGCAATAATTAATTGAATATTATAAATTCTTGGGATTGAAAATAAAACAATTAAACATTATATATAATTTATACTTAAATAGAAACTCATTTCAAAGATGCAGCATTAATGACAGGCAAAGTTTTAATTCCATCTCTGTTCACCACAGTTACTTGGAAGTTAGGGAGACTAACAAAAAGACGCCTATGCACTTCTTCCACACACTTTTTCAGGATGTTATAAGCCTCCTCTTCAGTAGCATCTAAAGAAAAAAAATATTGAAAATATTTAGAGAATTTATGCTTCTGGTTTGACAGTCTGATGAAGGTGAATTATACATATTCACATATATTTATTAAGTTATTAAATTAATAATGAACAAAAGACTTCTTAAAAATTATATTTCAAATATTCAATTACCAAATAACTAAATATAATATATAAATATGCAATAAACAGATAGATACATTGAATTTAAAATTACTGATTAATGAAATTATTCTTACTGAAAAAAAAAACGAAAATAATCTTACCTTTCTTATGGTAACGATCCATAATACTCAAGCTGAGATATCCACCATAACCATGAGCAGCAAATGGTACTTTCATACTAGAAGCTAGATAGTCCATAAAGTATAGTTCTGGACCATTCTCCTTGTCATATCCTCCCATTAACAAATTCACAAAATATGGACTCTAAAAAACAGAAAATCATCTTTGTTATGTTTAAAGAATAAAATACACTATTAATAAAAAACTGAGTTATTTAGCATGGTGCTTCAATACTCAAGATATAAGTTACTTTTTTCTTTTGTTAGAAAACTACTAACAAACTAACGAAAATGTAATTGGAAAGAATTTGTAAGAGGATATACTTACGCTGCTTCTTAAATATTCAGCAAGATTTCTCCGAGTAAAATTTGCCGCGGCTGAAGGTCCTAATTCATATCCGTTACGCATTTTGTAAAGTTGAATGTTCTTAGCAATGTATTCCGCAAACTGATTTGTATCACCGGAATCTCCAATAACGCCCATTACCAATTTATCAGATATTTTGTAAATCTTTTCTTCATCTGTAAAAGTATATTGTTTTGTTACTTACACAAGAAAATTGTAGTAAAGCAATACCTATTTGAAAACAAACTCTCCTTTACTCACCGTCTTTCATTACCATAATACTATGACCAGCAGTTTGATCAGCAGCAATCATAACAAAGTCGTCGCATTGTATTCCCAACAAACATTGCAAATTGATATTAGACATCTTGGACAGCTATTACAAAACTTAAAAGTAAAATTATTTTGTTATTCGGTTGCCGCAACAATGACAATACAAATCTCAAAGTATAACCTTAAAACTTGTCAAATCATTTTGAAATACAGATAATATAATTTATACACTAAATTTAAAACTGAACAAATTATGTAAATAATATTAATAATTTAACGTAAATTAAACTTAATGTAATTCCTCCTTAAATTTGAATCGTTATTAATTTTATAATCGAATCTACTTGTTTAATTTTAGTAAATATGATGACGTAAGCATTCAAGAAGATTATTGTACCCAGAACAATGATATTCTAATAAACAGATATGTTATACCCATACTAAAAAACAGAAAAAAGTGTGCCGCGCCGGGGACCGTTTATTTTACATTTCGTTACAAGTAAAAAAGATAGCTTGATAAAAACAACAAGTAAAAGGGATAACTAGATGTTTTAATTACACAAAACGTATTACTACATAATTATGATGTATTATAACGTATTACTGGCATAATTATGATGAAAACGACTTAAAGGCAAACGTCCCAATTAGGACGTTTTCTAGTCTTCACTTTTTGCGCGTGTAATTACGAATCTACAGAAGAGCAATTACCGGAAGAAAACCTCTCCACATCTGTGGAAGAGGAAGCAAGTTTGCGTAGATCAAACAGAGACTTCCTACGCGATTACAAGACTATGTTTTAAATTAAAGTGTGGGTGAATGTAGTAATATTGAACATTTTTACTTTATATTATTTTATAACTAATGTCATTATGTCACACTAAGAACTATGTACTATTTTATGTAGAATAAAGCCATTTATACGGTGTTGTCTTATTACAGCGCGTTAATGACATATCTGTTTACTATAACATCATTGACCCAGAAGAAATGAAAAAAGAAAAAAATGTTTGCTTATTGTCAAGAGTGATATGGAATAAGGATAACTGTCGTCTGTCACTGTTATTCACTAATGTCATATAAAAATGACTTACACAAGATGAGCTGACTTTTTACCTATGAATTTTATTTATTTATTATTTCAGTTAATTCATACTTATATTTCGATATATAAGTCGGATAAGATTAAATCATCAAATGTTTAAAAAAATAGCAGTGGGTATATCGGGCGGTGTAGACAGTGCAGTTGCTGCACTGCTACTAAAAAGAGCAAGTTAGTTTTTGATTCAAAATTAATAATTATTCAAGTTTATAAAAAGTTTAATAATTCAACTCAACAAAAAAATATCGAATTTTAGACTACCAAGTAGAAGGAGTGTTCATGAGAAATTGGGATGGAAACTATGAATTAGGATTTTGTTCAGATGAAAAAGATTATGAAGATGCCTCATTTACCTGCCGTAAGCTTGATATTCCGTTGCATAGAGTTCATTTTATTAAGGAATATTGGAATGAAGTCTTCACAGTCCTACTGAAGGAGTATGAAATGGGACTCACACCAAACCCTGACATCTTATGCAATAGATACATTAAATTTGATAGTTTCTTTGAACATTGCAGGGTTAATTTAGCAGTTGATGCTATAGCCACTGGTCACTATGCAAACACATCATTTGGTCCCTTTTTAAAGAATTATAAAGAGGATGAAGGTAAAGATAACTTTTAAAAATTAGTTATGTCTCATTTGTATTTGTTGTATAATATATTTTTTTTCCTTAGGTGTTAGATTATTACAGCCCATTGACAAACACAAAGACCAAACATTCTTCTTGTCACAGGTAAAACAATTTTCACTTAGAAGATGTATGTTCCCTATAGCAAATCTTTTAAAGAGTGAAGTTAGGGAGATAGCTCGAAAGGAAGGATTACTTCAAGTAGCTAATAAGAAGGACAGTACAGGAATTTGTTTTGTTGGGAAAAGAAGATTTAAGGATTTTATTGATGAAGTAAGTTTTTTTTTAACATAAAAATAATCGGTAAAATATTATTTTATATATTACACATGTCTGAAATAATGAATTATTAAAGGGATATTGAATTAAACAGTTAAAACATTTTTTATGTAAATAGTTTTACTGAATTACAGTAAATGTTTTTATTGTTACAGTTTATTCCTTCAAAACCAGGCCCATTTATTGATATTGACACCGGCCAAACAGTTGGAGAACATACTGGTATACACAAATGGACAGTTGGTCAAAGGTGTTGTTTAAGTAATTGCAAACAACCATATTTTGTATTCAATAAACACTTGGAAAAAAATTATATTTATGTGGTATGTATAAAGTAACTTTTTATGTATAAAGCTTTATGTGTAAAATTGAAAAAGATATTTGTTACAAAAATATCAAAAACAAAACTATTAGCTATACATATGTTTTCACTTGTAATTAAATAGAATTGTAGCCTACTTTAAAGAATTCCATTAAAATAATTCATTGCTACCTCGAGAATAACTTTATTTTGTATAATAAATGTGTGTTAATAGACATTTTTAAACTGTTTTTTCAGGTTGCAGGTACTCATCATCCAGCCATATGGAATAATCTCTGCTTCACAAAAGAACCTCATTGGATAAATGAAGAACCTCTAGAATTAACAAATAATAATGTTTTATATTGTTTATTTAGATTCCAACACACTAAACCTCTGGTTCCTTGTAAAGTCATTAAGAACCCAGAAGGCTTAACTATAATATTGTCTAATAAGCTGAGAGCATTAACCGAAGGTCAATTTGGTGTATTTTATAGACAAGAAGAATGCCTTGGAAGTGCAAAAATTAAAAATGTTTGTCATAATTTATTGTATTAGTTAATTTGTTATTAAACTTTTGTTGGAATATTTGTAGCTTTATTTTATCTTTAGTTCATGTCAAATATTGACTTGAAAACTTGAACCAAAAACCCTTTTTTTATTAATCAGGTAAGTGCATGCAAAAATGGCCTTCCTTATGATAAGAGCTGAGATGGTCCAGTGGTTAGAACGCCTACATTGCATAGCCACTAAATTAACCGTTGTTTGCAATTTCAAAACAAAGCAAGCACCACTAAATTTGTGCTTAATTTTTGTTTATAATTCATCCCATGCTCGGCGGTGACGGAAAATATCGTGAGAAAATCTGCACGTGTCCTAATTTCAGCGGAATTTTGCTACTTATGTATCCACCATTAGATTAGCATGGTGATATATGCGCCTAACCTTCTCCTCAAAAGAGAGATGATAAAAATAATGAAAACTTAGGTTATTATTAAACAATTCAACATGCTTTAGGTTATTTATTATTAGAGAGATTGCTATTACTCTATTATTATTCTGACAATGGAGATACATAAAAAAAAAACAGTTTATAAATCAATTAAAAATAAATTTCCTATATTCCTGTAATTACACTCTCCACCTTGTAGAATTTATCGATAATATCAAAATGTGTGCGTACGTTACTAGCCAAAGGATTGACAGTTCATATGTCAATAGTGTCAAAAATGTGATTACTAGAAATAACTATTGATTAATGGGTTTTCATACTTTTGATAGCTCAATTGTGTCAAACAATAAATTTATTTTTTTCGTATAAATTTTAACATATCTGAACTAAAAAATATTGACTTATGTTTGTGTAAATGGAAAGCTAAATAAAACATTTGGGATAGTGGTATTGAGACTCGTAATCAAACAATAGCAATATTAAATCTTACATACAAATATTTATGATTGACTAACTGCTGCATTGAGAAAGTTCATTTGCAAAGCCGATAAATTAAGAAATTAATATAAAATGAAACATAAAAGTGTGGCTAAGTTGTAACAGTTTACCGATGTTTATGTATGTGTTGTGAGCATATTTCTACGTTGTTTTATATGAGTTTTTAATACTTGAAGATGTCAATACCGCCGGTTGATTTTAGTGTACCGCCACCAACGTTTCACATACCTCCGCCGGTAAGGCCTCCTTTGACTCCTACCTTGGCTCCATCTCAACCGATATATAGCCACCCACCCCCATATTTACCTCCGGGCCATCCCACTGATATACCACCGCCAACTTTTATGAACATATCACCAGTTCCACCAGTTAATATCAGTCCAAATGTGTCAATGTATCCGCCGCCGCCCATTGATGCTCCACCACCATACCCATCAATGCCTTTGGGGTCTACTTACCCTCATTATTATAATATGCAGTTACCAAGTTGGAAAAATTATGGCAGTTCTGCTGCTCCAGTTACTCAAAATCTTCAAAAAACAGCAACTGCTACATCTCCAAGCAATTTCTATAGTAAAGACACCAAAAGCCATGAATCTGACCGTCGTAGCAGAAGCTATTGCAGCTCTTCGAGGGAATATTCATCGTCCAGATCTAGATATTCTCCATACCGGGAAAGAAGTTACGATAGGAGTAGCAAATATGATAGAGGAAGATCAAGATATCGACAATCAAGTCGCAGTCCAAGTTCAAGTCATCGTAGCAAAAGTCCTTCAAAATATAAGCAGAGAGAAAAGGATGATTATTATAACAGAGATAAATGTAATGATAGAAGACGTGAATTTGAGAGTCATAGTAAGAGTTCCTCCAATTACAGAGATCATAGGAGCCATAGTCGAAGCTTTGACAGTCATGATGATAGAAGGCACTATAAAAGCTCAGACAAATACAGACCTCCCTCTCATTTTAGGGAGTCCCAATCACATAGTAGTGTTAGGGAATTGTCATCTAGGAACTCTCGAGATCCATCAGTGCCAAAACCTTTAACTGATCGTGAAAAAATTTTAATAGATTATCAGTAAGATTATTTTTAATATTTTTATCAACAAATATTTGTTTTTTAATTTATTCCATATAGTTACAAAATATATATGTTACAAGTAATTGCATTCAAATATTAAGTTTTTGGTTATTTAACAATAATTTATTCTATATTGTTTTAAATAATATTTGCTTTTTTTAGAAAGAACTATTGCCGAACTTCAGAAGATTTTGTAAAGAAAATGGAAGAATGGTCTAAGGAGCATAATTCTGATGAAGAAGAAGTAAGTTCTTTGTATCAACTCTTTTATAAAAACTCCTATACAATTTGATTACTTATTAAATTATGAGACCTCAGAAATAGCTTATTGTAAATAAAATTAAAAATTGCCATTTTTTATATTTGTAGTAAAGATAATTTTGAGCATAACAATTTTTTAAAGAATTATTCCAAATCTTTAACAATAAAAAAAGTTAGTTTCCATTGTATACATTTTTTAAATCATAAATCGATTTTCTAAAATGATTAAAGATTTAATGAACTAAAGTTATTAAAATAACCCCAATTTTTTGTTTATTGTTCTTCAATAAGGTAATAAATTATGTATCAAATATTTGTTCAAGAATTCGAAAATGTGGTATAGAAGCTCACCCGCTGAGCTTTACTATAAGCCTTCAGACGACGGCACAGGAGTCCAGCAGACTACTAGATTAAAGAAAATTTGTGAAAAGTTTTTCAAAACTCTTATTGAAAGAGGTAGAAATGCAAGGCCAGCAGAGGACGAACTGCCGCCTTTGAAACCACCAAGAGTGAAAATGTGCAAGCATAGATGTAAGATTTTAAACTTGAATATTTAATATGGGCTATTTGACAATGCAAAAAATAAATTGTGAATTATTGTAATCAGTGTATATTATGAGTTTAAATATGGTTATTTACTAACGAAACTTGAAAATAATACTTAATTTATTCAAAAATCAATAAATAAAAATGCATTTTTTCAAACGTTTGTCACGTGACACAAAACGCTCCCGATTGGCCGGGCTTATGATGAAGTCATTTTCTTGTAAAGCTTGCTTTTCTACTATATGTACCACAGATTAAAATACAGCAAAGTGACGTCACCGACCCCATTGCATCGCCATATTATCCAAGTAGCGTTTTCGCGCGTTATTTAAATATGGAATTTTTATATGATATTTTTCGGCAAATATGTACTAGAAATAAAAAATCAACTTTTACTGCGTTCCTTAACCTCTACTAAATAATATAAAATTGATTTTAAAAACCAGTCAAATAGCCTATTATTTTATATTTTTATATGTATGATAAAAAACTTCATAAATATTTTACAAAAAAAAACTTCATATGAGCATTAAAAGTATCACAATAAAATGTTCTTTGGTTTTACTATTTTCTAAATTTAATTTTCGTTTTTGTGAAATGTTTTTATAGTGGAAGATAAAAGTTCCTCATCATCAGAGAGTGACGAGAGCGTGGATGATGACGGTTTACAAGGATACACAGACAGGATCATGTTGGAGTTACAAAGGAAGCAAAGCCATCCAAGGAGACTTCATCCTGAACTATGGTTTGTAAGAAAAGTATTGATTATGTAAAGATTATAGATCTGAAAACAATAATTTATTATTTATTTCATTAAATTACATATCAATACACAATTTAACTAACTCTTAGTGACTTGGTCAGTTTTATTCTGAAACAACAAAGTTTGATGCTGGAAAATAGAAAATAAAAGCACTATTCAAGCTTCGTGAAGTAGCTCTAACATGTTATTTAGTATTTAATTTTATCATTACATGAGAGCTACGTCTAAGGTTTCTCAATATTTTGAAATTGTGTGTTTACTTAATCACTAACTTTTAATCATAAGTCGATTTATCAAAGCAAAATTTAATGGATTATTTATGTAAAAGAAAAAAAAAAAACATATTTCATCGCGAATACGACATAGTTCTGCTATAAAGTTCCTGTAGTATTCTTATTTTTAAACTATTTAGATATGTGATTAGCAACAAGAAAACGCGTCATTATATATCGTTTTTTTTTGTCTTTAATTTATATTAATAATTGAATCTAAAGTATGACATCTTTAAAATCTATGATTGTTAAGACACTAATTCACGACGATAATTTAAAATGGAGGGCTCGTGTTTGTTAATTAAAGGAACAATTTTAGAATAGCGGTTGGCCACAATAGGACAAAACCCAAATAAACAAAATTAGACATTGATTTGACGCGATATTATTGGTCGAGAGCTTGAATAATGTATGACGTTGAATCAAATTGCAAAAAAAATGCCAAAAAAGTGGCAGGCTACATGAAATACTTAAATCTAAATTTCGATTATCTTTATGAATTCTTCAAATTGGAATAAGTTACATAAATAAGTTTATTTTTGAGTTTGATGTGGATTTGGGGGTAGGAGTATAAGTCAGTGAGGTCGTGTCAGGTTCAACAACACGGGCGAGATGAACGGCGGTCCGCTGTGCCGCTGCAGCGCGCGTGCGCGGCGTCTCGGCATCCGCCACGGCGTGTACGCGGGCGAGCGCTCCTTCCCCAAGTGCGTGCCCTCCGAGAGTAACATCGGCCGCCTCTACCACTACTGGTGAGTGCCAGCTGCCATTACACAGACTCACACCTCGCATAGCAATCTAGTTGCAATAGAACTGTTATGGAATATTTAAATTTAAAAAATGTTGAGTACTTAAAGTGTCAATTCATGTTCAATGTCAACTATCAGCTTATTTCACCGACTACAGGATTTATTGAATTTAAATATTGAACAACATCACATTCATTACTCTGATCCTAATATAGTAGCACTTATTTTATGGAAAATTTGATGTAACGGTACCGCAAATACCCAGACTCAAGACAACATAGAAAACGAATGAACTTTTTCTATATTGACCCCGGAATGGCGTACCCATAAAAACCGATCTACTATGACAACACCCACATCTACACCGACAGTCACGGTCGTCAAATAAAATATTATAATTGAACTAAGCGCGCGAAGACATTTTGATCTTGAACTCATCTCGCCTTTGTGATCTTTATTTCAGCATAACGGTGTCACCCCCGACAAATTTTCTCATAAAAGCGCCGACAATTATAGGACACGACGAACACGAATTTCTATTCTCTGGATTTTCAATGTTTTCACACTACAAACTAGCGAAACTGCCGAAATGCAAAGTCATAAGATTCAATATTGAATATACGATATTATACGTCGAGGAACCAGCGCCCCAAAACTTTACTATAGAGGAATTGAATCTATTTGGTAAATATTTTTGAATATTTATCACTAATAATGCCTAAAACAATATATTTTCTGATATATGCAAGCAAGACCTTATGTTAATTTGGTAGACCAGTATGGAGTATGGCTGAGTTCCGGTTGGAAAGGTGTGAGAGTCAGTGTAACTGCAGGCATACGGGACATAACATCTTAGCTACCAAGCTTGGAAGGAATGTTTAATATTCCTTACACCGTCAGATAGTAACTTCTGACGTGAACATTTTTCCGTTCGTCTAAAAAATGTACGATTCAAGTCAGGATCTGTCAGGCATTGCAAGAAATCGTTTTAACTTCTGGAAGTTTAGTAAATCGCTATAGACGAGTCATAATTAATTACCATAATTCGTCAAATAAAAAAAAAAACACGTAAGAACATAAATTAAAGTTAACTGAGACTACGAACTTCGGTATTAGACCAGTTAGTTAGTATTTTGTTAATGGGAAAATTACAATGTTTGGTAACGTTTCTATGTTTCAGAGGAGTACTTATTCACAGAGTTACTAGAACTCGTAGATTTAGATCTGGGCAAAGGTACCGACGATACCTGTTCGCAGTTCCATTTTATGCCGCGATTCATTCGATACCTTCCTGAAGGCGGATGTGAGGTATCTAAATAATTTAGTCAACTTCCTTATTTGGGCAAATTATTCTATTGTATAATTATATCTCACAGTCATATTATATTTTGCAATTAATAAATTTACAGCTTGTTTGAAACATTTTAGTAGATTTATATTTTTTTGCAGAATACTTTCAAAACACTAACGATCATACGAATAGATTTTAAATATTTGCTTAATACACAATCGATGTAATTGTCAAAAAAGGCTGAAAAGTATAGTATATATATAAGATACCAATATATGGTACCCATAATTTTTCTGAGAAAAACTAGTAAAATATATTCTATGTATATGCTTTAATTCCAAGGTCCTGTCAATGTGTGAGGTCCTGAAATTTCTAATCAATGAAAGCGGCTTACTCGTCCCACCGGAGATGTTGGCAGAGTACCACGACATCGACCATTATAGCTGGCAAAAGTTTGTCGACAGGATTAAAGGTATAATGTAACAAAAATAATAGTAGTTTTATGCCTTGCGAATTTATTTGCGGATGTGTAAGGAAAGTTATGTCTAGCTATTTTCATTATATTTATATATTAAGGCTCTTGCGAACTTTTTTATTTATTTTAATAATGTTTTCTAATCAGAAATCAATAAAAAATTTATGCAGCTGGATGAAATCTATACAAAATATTCATGTCATTTGTAACGTTTCTGTCATGTTTATTATTATATTATTATTATCATGTTTATATTATATTGTGCTTTGCTCCTTGTTTTTGCGTTGTTGACTGGTGTAAAATTTCGCAATAAGTCTGCTTTTGCACAAAAGCAAATGAATAACTCAATATAGTTGAGTGTGATGCTAATAATTTATATTTTGGGTATTCTACTATATTTGAAAAGTACTACAAGAAGTTGACATTCCTAGTTAAAATATATTTCGGCAAAATAAACACGTTTTCTTGTCGTAAAATAAGATAACATTTTAATATTTCCGCAAAAGTTTCGATACGTCATATTGGTAAAAACAAAAGTCGTTTGTATGACTGAAAGTAATTCAACTTTAACAGCTAAATAAATAAGTAGGTTTTAATAAAGCAACTGACAAAGGAAAGCAATGATTACTGCTTAAAGTTAAATTTGATATGAATGCACGTAACTGATTACACTGTATTGTCAGTTTTTGCCTATATGACGTCATACACCAGCGGCTCGTGTTTTAGGTCACGTTCTATACAGATTAATAATTACGACTTTTAATTTTAATATAATAAAATAAGAAGATGCTTTTATAATTCAAAATTAGAATATTGAGTTACGTTTGTACATAAATTTTACATTTCATTAAATTTCATAATTTATATTTCACTACCTGAGGTAATCTATTTAGATGCACTTTGGATGTTATCTAAGAACTCGTGCGCACTGGTAACTTTTGACACGGTGACTGTTTCGTCACTCTTGTCGAGCCCGTGAATATGTACAGACGCAGACACAAATGTCACGTCGTAATGTGCGCGCACCTCCATACATATTCATGGACTCGACGGAAGTGACGAAACAGTCACCGTGACAAAAGTTACCAGTGCGCGCAGTGCGTAAATGGACACGGTCAATAACGATTAAAAATAAAATAAAATAAAAACTTTAAAAATTGAACATATATTTAGGTTTTGCTTTGTCACATCAACAAAATTATATTATTTTCAAATAAGTTAAGGTTTTCTTTCTTTTTAACGTTTGTGACACCCTTGCATATATTAATTATAACAGTACATTTTACTATTATTTAGAAAATGTTTTTAAGAAACAGCGGACAAAAGTTTAAAAATAAAATATACTTACAGGTATGATAGTGACGTACCCCGGTAAGAAACCGTGTTCAGTCCGCGTCGATCAACTGGACCGAAGTCCGACTATCAATATCGGAGAAATGAAGGATCCTTCGGAAATGAAAAACTATTATCCAGAAATAGTGCATTTCGGTATAAGGCCACCTCAACTGAGTTACGCTGGAAACCCTGAGTGAGTTTTTGTAGTATTATAATTTTTGTTTTACTTGGAGGTAGAACAACGCCTCATCATATGTTTTACCGCCAAGCAGCAATAATTTGCATTCTTGCGCTCGATCGATTTTTATATATTTGTATTTGTGAGGTTCTTAAACTTAAACTCATTTTGAGCTTTACATTGATTTCCTCATTGACATAGTACATATGTGTTTCTGTAGTAGCATCGGTTAAAGGTGTAATGTGGATTTCTAAAATATGATTTGTCTTTGTATGTATTCTGCAATATTCATGATTACGTGTTTGCAGTCCACTTTTTCATAACTATCCAGTTATAGGAGCAAGTGCCATATTATGTCTTTAATTTTTTTAGGGAAGGTAATCAGTTCTTATAAAATGTTAGTCACTGAGCAAACTCTTTTGTATTTTAAAATAAAATAACCAAGAATAAAAATGAACTTTGTTTTTGACGACATTTTTGAACGATGTTAAATATTTTAGGTATCAAAAAGCGTGGCGTTATTATGTAAAATATCGTCATCTCATTGCCAACATGGCAAAGCCGTCGTCCGTTGAACGGCAAAAGTTGGCGGCAAAAGAAGCGAGATTACAGGAAATGAGGACACAGAGTAAAATGAAAAGGGATGTCACGGTTGCCATATCTTCGGAGGGCTTTTATACAACCGGCCTTATGTGCGATGTGGTACAGGTAAACAGAAAAATCTTTACAAACATCACTATAATTCATCTTCCTGTAAGAATTAATCGATTTAATTATTTTTTAACAATTTTCTCAGCACGCCATGTTAATACCGGTTCTAGTGAGACACCTAAGATTCCACAAATCTCTAGAGAGCTTAGAGGAGAAGATTGGTTATACGTTCAAACAGAGGGCACTCTTGCAAACAGCACTGACCCATCCTTCGTACAGAGAGAACTTTGGAACGAATCCCGACCACGCTAGAAATAGTTTGACCAATTGTGGTATACGACAGCCGGAGTATGGCGACAGAAGGATACATTACACGAGGAAGAAAGGTATTATGTCACATTCTTTTCTATCTCCATTTACATAACATAGACTTTTTCATTCCATTTCGTTTTTTTTTATGCATAAATATACCCAATGTATGTACAATGAATTCTGCAAGCAATTTCGTCTTTGTAGCTGAAGTAGTATGTAAAATCTATTTTAGGACTGATTTAGAAGACATATCTGTCTAATCTCTTTTAAATAAAACTAGTTATAACGGATTTGAATCGCGTATATTAATTATTTTTGACATCCCGACGTTTCGAGCACTTTACAGCGTTTGCGGCGAAACGTCGGGATGTAAAATAAAAAAATAATTAAAAATAATAAATATATGCGATTCAAATCCGTTATAACTAGTTTTATTTAAATGTGTAATAATCGCGAAAATTTAAGACAACATTATGTCTAATCTCTGCTAATATTATAAATGTAACTAACTCTGTATGTAAGTAACTCTTTCTGTCTGTGAATTTGATGAAATTTCGTATGAAGCAAACTTGAAGTCCAGGGAAGGATATAAGTTACTTTTTTTGCCTAACATATGACAACCAACCCCCTAAAAAGCGAGCAACACCGCGAACGACAACTAGTGCTAGATAAATTGATATAAATATACAACAACAAACAACAACAACCTGTAAATTCCCACTGCTGGGCTAAAGGCCTCCTCTCCCTTTGAGGAGAAGGTTTGGAAAGTATTCCACCACGCTATTCCAATGCGGGTTGGTGGAATACACATGTGGCAGAATTTCTATGAAATTTGTCACATGCAGGTTTCCTCACGATGTTTTCCTTCACCGCTGAGCACGAGATGAATTATAAAGACAAATTAAGCACATGAATCAGCGGTGCTTGCCTAGGTTTGAACCCGCAATCATCGGTTAAGATGCACGTGTTCTAACCACTGGGCCATCTCGACTCATAAATATACATACAAATACAAAACATAAAAGTTCTACCCACTACTATTAATCTTTTCCAGGTATCGTGACACTCATAAACATAATGTCTCGTTTCGGTAAGACCAATGAGACAGAGTCCGATATAAAACACAACGAACGCTTGGAGTTCCTCGGAGACGCAGTGGTCGAGTTCATATCCTCCATACATTTGTTCCGGATGTTTCCGGGACTCACGGAGGGTGGCTTGGCGACTTATAGAGCTTCTATTGTGCAGAACCAACACTTGGCGCAGTTAGCGAAGGTATAAAAGATTATTGCTATAACTTTGTAAGAAAGTTTTATACTTCTCTTCTTGTAAAACGATATTTTGAAGTGAATAGTCCATTCGTGGAAACTTCGTTTTGCGTAAGAACGCACAATTTGTCGCTGGTTACGTAATGGCGTAGCAGACAAATTTTTTTTTTTATATATACAAATAAGTAACTGACAAGTCAATTTACAAATAGAGTAGTAGACAAAAAAAGAAGAATATTAAGATCGATATGACGATCGTATTAAATGATAATAGCGGTAAATTTGTATCTACCGCAATACTCCCGCCTTTTTTTCTTTTTTTTTTAAAGATTTTATGTGACGTGACGCATATGTCATTCGACTTAGATGTTTATTCCAACAATATAATTATTATTGGTCACAGCCAGTGTAACTAACGGTAGAAAGGACGTAATAACTCAGTTTCTATAGTTAGCGGCATATATAAGAAATGATTAAAATTTCTTGCGGTACCAAAGCCTAAAGCTGGGGTGACCTCTGACCATGGCTCATTTGTCCCATTTGCCCCCCTATTTCATACAAAAAGACAATGATGCAAACGTCATTACCTCGTCAGCAATGATGTTTTAGTAAACAGATATATTATTAACGCGCAAAAAGTGAAGACTAGAAAACGTCCTAATTGGGACGTTTGCCTTTAGTCGTTTTACGTAGTAATACGTTTTAATACATCATAATTACTTAGTAATACGTTTTGCGTAATTAAAACATCTAGTTATCCCTCTTACTTATTGTTTTTATCAAGCTATCCTTTTTACTTTTAACGAAAAGTAAAAAAAACGGTCCCCGGCGCGGCACACTTTTTTCTGTTGTTTAGTATGGATATAACATATCTGTTTATTAGAATATCATTGATCAATATCTTATATATATATATATTTGTGTTTATGTAGAACATGTGATATATTTTTGGTTTGTTTTTTCGTTTTATAAATGTATTACAAAACTAATCATCATAATTTCATTAAAAAAATCCAATAATATGAGCTACAAACAAAAACGAAAACCAACTAATTATTGTATAATTAACCTTGTAATAAAGGTATTAGGTTGCTTTTACTTTGTCGTCAGTAATGCGTATGTGTTCACAGAACATAGGTC